>NC_133124.1:188494361-188832694 GCF_048418815.1 Hemitrygon akajei | reverse complement strand
CACCCTCAACCACAAAAATGGGTCATCCCTTCCTCCACCATCAACGCTGCCCTCAACCACTTTTCTTCTAATTTTGCAGACTCTCTGCTTCCACAACACTACCTGCCCCTCCGCCTATCTACGTATCATCTGTAAACCTGGCCACAAAGCCATCATTCAAATCATTGACATATAATATGAAAAGAAGTCGCCCCAATACCGACCCCTGTGGAAAACCACTGATCAGCGGCAGCCAACCAGAATATGCTCCCATTATCCGCACTCTCTGTCTCCTGCCAGTCAGCCAATCTTCTGTCCATGCTAGTATCTTTCCTGTAATACCTTATCCTGCTAAGCAGCCTCTTGTGTGACTCCTTGTCAAAGGCCTTTTAAAAATCCAAGTACACAACATCCACCGATTCTCCTTTCTCTATCCTGCCTGTGATTTCCTCAAAGGATTTCAACAGATTTGTTTGGCAAGATTTCCCTTAAAGAAACCTTAGCTGACTTTATTAGGGTAGTCTTTCTTTGACCAGCAAGAACATATTGGGCCTAATGGCCTCCTTCTGCATTGTATATTTTCTATGAGTTTTTATATAATCCTTGTTCTTCCTCTTGAGTGCTAAATTCTGAGATGAATCTACAGAACAGGTAGACCTATAGGGATTCCAGATTAAGGGATGCAGGAGAAACAAAAGTGCCAAATAATTTTCCCAATTTCATTCAGAGTAAATTGGTAACTTTGTATAAGCATGGAATTTTCACTGGCTTCCCTCATCCTCCTACATCTTTGGGATTTATTTATCTTGTGCCTTACGAATTTCCCCCAGAAACTCCAGCCATTGCAGTTCTTCTGTCATCTCTGCAGGTGTCCGTTATGATCAACTTTGGCCAGTTCCTATTGCATGCCTCTGTAATTCCTTTTACTGTACAATAACACTGATACATCTGACTTTATCTTCTCCCTCTCAAACTGCAGGGTGAATTCTATCATATTATGACCACTGACTCCGAAGGCTTCCTTGACCTTAAGCTCCCCAATCAAATCTAGTTCATTACACAACACCCAGTCCAGAATTGTCTTTTCCCTGGTGGTTTCAATCACAAGCTGCTCTAAAAAGCCATCTAGCAGGTACCCTACAAATTCTCCTTCTTGGGATCCAGCACCAACCTGATTTTCCCAATCTACCTGCATATTGAAATCCCCCATGACCGTTATAACATTGCCCTTTTACATACCTTTTCTATCTCCCGTTGTAATTTACCTTGCTACTGTTTGGAGGCCTGTGTTTAACACCCAGCAGGATCTTTTTACCCTTGCAGTTTCTTAACTCTGACCACAAGATTTCTACATCTTCTGATCTTATGTCACCTCTTTCTAAGGATCTGATTTCATTTTTTTACCAACGAATCCACCCACCCCCGCTGCCTACTTGCCTGTCCTTTTGATACAATGAGTTTCCTTGGATGTTAAGCTCCCAACTATGAGCTTCTTTCAGCCACGACTCAGTGATGCCCACAACGTCATACCTGCCAAACCCTAACTGCGCTACAAGATCATCCACCTTATTCCATATACTGTGCACATTCAAGTATAACATCTTCAGTCCTATATTTGTTACCCTTTTTGATTTTGCCCCCATGTTACAGTTCAAATCACCGGCTGACTGCAATATTGCCCTATCATCTGCCTGTCCTTCCTCACATCCTCAGCCCTGTCACTCCAGTTCCCATTCCCCCTGCCAAATTAGTTTATACCCTCCCCAACAGCTCTAACAAACCTGAGTGCAAGGATATTGGTTCCCCCCCGCCCCCGGGGTTCAAGTCTAACCCCTCCCTTTAGTACAGGTCATACGTTCCCCAGAAGAGGATCCCAATGATGCAGAAATCTGAAACCCAGCCCCTGCACCAGTTCCTCAGCCTCTCACTCATCTATACTATCATCCTATTCCTGCCCTGAGTAGCACTTGTGCGGAGATTACTACCTTGGAGATCCTGCTCTTTAGCTCTTTCCCTAACTCCCTATGCTCAATGTGCAGGACCTCTTCCCCTTTTCTACCCATGTCATTGGTGCCAACGTGCGCCACGATCTCTGGCTGCTCACCCTCCCTCTTGAGAACCTTCTGCAGGCTCTCTGAGACATCCTGGGCCCGAGCAGCTGGGCGTTTGGACAGATACTGTACATGGACAGAAAAGATTTAGAGGGAAATGGGCAAAACACAGGAAAGGGGATCTTGGTTGCCATGGATACTGGGTCATGCTATATGGTTCTATGACCCAGTCCTGCAGGTCACATTTCTTCAAGTACACATCCAAGAATGTCAGAGGAGTTGCAGGATGGAAAAAGGCCACTTGATCTACTGGGTCTTGACTATTTCCTTGTAAGAGAAATCTGCCTAGCCCTATTTGCCTGCTTTTTACTCCATGGCCCTGCATGTTCTTCCCTTTATTCAGATTGTTTCTGACTGCAGCAGTTGAATTTGTAAATATAGCTCAGTGTATGAACGTCTGACTTAATCAGTGAGATGCAACACTCTGTCTGTAGGGGAATCTTCCAGGAATCTTACACTTTATGAGAAGGGGAATATTTCACATTTACCTAGAAAGCCTGATTTATTTTCCCATGACTGATCTCTCTGAGGAGTAAAACATTCCTTGCTCACTTCTGGCCGTTACTTTCAGAAATAACCCCAAATCCTTTGAATTGAGTCTAATCCTTTAATCCCCTAGCCATGCAAGCAGCTGATAAGAATTATATTCCAACAAATACCAATTGAAAAACTTTTTACTTATTTAAAGATATAGCACAGTAACAGGCCTTTCTGGCCCAACGAGCCATCACCACCCATGTAACTAATTAACCTACTAACCCATACGTCTTTGGAATGTGGGAGGAAATTGGAGTACCCGGAGGAAACCCACATGGTCATGCAGCAAACGTAAAAACGTAAAGACAGTAGTGGAAATGAGCCCGAGTCGCTGGTACTATAATAGTTCTTTAGAAGGAATTTAACTTCATGAAGTGCTGTTTCCACAGTGAAATCTTAATGTCCAATAGGCATTTAAAATTATTTTGGTAAAATAAAGGGCTTCATGAAAAGTAAGTTAATGGTAGAATCTTAGTATCAGGGAAACATGCAGCTCAGAAATAGGTCCTGATGACCCAACTCGGTTCTGTATGTGCTTACTCTCAAAGTGCAAGTTGAAAGTTGCACAGCAAGGGATCTGAGTAATTTGGGCGTCTGATGAGATTTAAAGATTAGGGAATAAATACAGCAAAAGCTGGGAAGGAGGGTAAATTTTTTAAAAAAAAGCAAATTGAATGAAAAGTCCATGGGGGAAGAGGAATAAAATAAAAGAAAATTGGATTTACAGAGACATAAAGATGAAAATCTGAATTTAAATTTGCCTTGCTTAGCATTAGCTGTACTATATAACAATTTTTGTTGTCTTGTTTTCCTGTATCAGATACTGTGCTGTGCTAAATTAAAAAGTGGATTAAGTATTTATGATAGCAAGTTGTGACGTGTAAAATTAGTTTTGGACTTAAGGTGCCTGAGATGGAGGAACAGAGAAAACTTAAAATGATTCATATTAAAAATAGTTGTCCTCCAGTTTGTGGGAAAACTTTGTGACATTGTGCAAGCTTTTATCCAGACTTGAGAAAGGTTCGCAGAGTAGTGATAGTACTGGGGCACTTATTTTGTCACGCAGTCATCAGGAGGTTGGGAAGGGATTGTTCGATTTACTGCAGCAGCTGCTGAAACGTGCTGAGTTCCATGTCAGGCCAAGCACACAGCTCTTCTGATAAACTGGAGGCTCTCTGCTGAGCTCGACTGATAGTGCATCAGGAGTGGCAAGCTAGAACATAATTGACCAATTTCTGTTGGAACCCTCGTAGGATAAAGATTGACTCTCCTCTTCTCCTCGCAGCAAGCAAGTTTGAAAGTGTGCAATAGGCATGGGGAGTGTAACAAACGAATTCTTAGATCAAAGCAACCAGTCCTCCCCTCAGGAAAATCACTTCAGCTTCCGGAGTGCTGGGGACTACCATCATATTGATTATCGGCTACTGAAACGAGACTATCACCACAGGTAAAGATGTTCAATGTAATTCAAAGAATACAGTTTAATACAACGAGACAGTAGTTTCAAATGCTTTTGTTAAAAGTTTAAATATAGGTGCAGTGGGATATTTTGGAAAAAAATATGAAATCCTCAAAGAGAAATTGTTTTCCTTTTAAGGTCTCTTAATATTAAAACCCACAGATTCCATATTGAGTTTCAATATGCACAGTGAGCAATGTAATAGCTTCCTCAGTCATTGCAGTGCCTCAGATATAGTTACAGTTTGTTCACTTATTTATACCTGTGTTGAATTAAAACCTATGATGTTACAAGACTTTGTATTCCAATAATAGTTTTGCTGCTACACTGTGTTAAGTGGGTTTGATTTATTTTGCAATGTGCAGAGTTGTTTCGCCTGAGGGTACCACATCACTTGGCACTGAAGCTTTAAAGGGCATTGGTCAGGACACATTTGGACTATAGTGAGTCGTTTTATGTCCCATATCTAAGGAAGGATGTGGTGGCATTGGAGAGGGTCCAAAGAAAGGTTTATGGGAATTATTCTGGATAGAAAAGGGTTAATGTAGGAGGAGCATTTGATGGCCTGTACTCATTGGGGCTTAGAAGAACGAAGGAGAGATTTCATTGAATATTAAAAGCCCTAGATCCGTGGACTTGGAGAGAATGTTTCCATTAGTGGGAGAGTCTAGGACCAGAGGGCACAGCCTCAGAATGCAAGGCTGTCCCCTTAGACAGAAATGAGAAATTTCTTTATTTCAGGGGGCATTGAATCAGCTGGCGGTGGGGGGCGACAAGTCATTAGGTATATTTAAAGCGGGGATTGATAGGCTCTCGATTAGTAAGGGGGGGGAATCAAAGGTTACAGGGTGAAGGCAGGAGAATGGAGTTGAGAGGGATAATAAATCTCCCATGGTCAGATGGCAGAACAAACCTGATGAGCTGAATGACTTTATTCTGTTCCTAAATCGTATATTCAACGTGACACAGCTTTCCTGCTTATGTTGTACATTTTGATTCTGAGAATACTCTGCACCAAATATGGCTGGGAGAGAAAAAAATCAAAGTTCGAAGTAAATTTATTATCAGAGTACGTACATGTCACCACGTACAACCCTGAGATTCTTTTTCTGCAGTAATACTTAGTAAGTCTATAGAACAGTAACAGTAAACTGTAAACACCAGGAACTGTTAACTATAAACAAACTATGCAAATGCAGATATAAATAAATAGAAATAAATAATGAGCATGAAGTAACAATATAACAGAGTAATTAATGAGCATCATTATCCCCTTTTATCCTGATGGTTGAGGGGTAGTAACTGTTCTTGAACATGATGGAGTGAGTCCTGGGGCGCTTGTACCTTCTACTTAATGACAGTAGTGAGAAAAGAGCATGGCCTGGGTGGTGAGGATCTTTGATGACAGATGTTGCTTTTCTACAGTAATGTTTCATGTAGATGTGTTTAATGGTTGGGAGGGTTTTACCCGTGATGTACTGGGCTGAATCCGCTACCTTTTGCTGGGTTTTCCAGTCAAAGGCATTGGTGTTCCCATACCCGGCCATAACGCAGCCAACCAGCACACTTTCCACCACACATCTATAGAAGTGAGCCAAGGTTTTCGATGGCATGCCGAACCTTCACAGACCCCTGAGGAAGTAGAGGTGCTGTTGTGCTTTCTTCACAGTAATATTTATATGATGGGTCCAGGACAAGTCCTCTAAGATAGTGACACCCAGGAATTTAAAGTTACAGACCCTCTCCACTTCTCCAACTCTGATCCTCCAATGATTACTGGTTCATGGACCTCTGGTTTCCGTCTCCTGAAGTCGCCGATCAGTTCCTTGGTCTTGCTGATATTGAGTGAGAGGTTGTTGTTATTACACCTCTCAGCCAAGTTTTCAATCTCTGTCCTATATATTAGAAGTTATTGAAGCAGAATTTAAATGTGTAGGCACAGTCATGTGCAAAGTGATGGTCACCTTTTTAATTGAATGATAGGAAATTAAATAATGAAATTAAAATTAGATTGTCTATTAGATTTTGCAGGTGATGGGGAGGAGATATGTCTCTACCGATGAAGGTGGAAGGTGCTCCTTCCCTCTGCTAGCCTGCAAGTCTCCCTTGGGCAAGGTGCTTAGTCCATCCCCCCCTTCCCTTCGATCAGGGTCACACGAAGCACATGGGAGCAGGTGGTGGATGGTTGTACGAGCAGTTGGTGCATATCGCAACTCCTGGTTATGCGACCACAGGCAGACAATCTCTGAAGAGTATTGATAATGGCTGGGGTCCCCTGTGTTGTAAAGAGACTGCCCAGAAGAAGGCAATGGCAAACCACTTCCCCAGAAAAATTTGCCAAGAACAGTCATAGTCATGGAAAAACCATGATCGTGTATGTCATATGACACGACACATAATGAATGAACAATTAGACTCTGAAGTAAATGCGTACAACTTTAAAAATCATAGCCATCTTTGAAATTACTCATCGGGTACAGAATCCACAGGAGAGCTTGGAGAGAGAAAATGCAGCCACAGTGGCAAGTGAGCTTGGGGTACAGAGAGAGTGAATGAGACTGAATGCATTGCTCTACGGAGAGCCACCTTGCACTTGGTGGCTGAATGGCCTCCAAGGAAATAAATGAAGTTTGAGAAATTGCTCCAAGGGTTTAAGAATGGTTCCAAGTGGAAACACTTCGGGAAAGTTTCCTTGCAAATTTTTTTTGGTAGTTTTTGGTACAGTTGATCTCTAAATTAGATATAAAGCCATTTGGAGAACAGAAATTCACCAATACTCAAAAAATATTTACTCAAAATAAATTCACCAATACTCAATACTCAAACCAATACTCAAAAATTTGAGATGTGGAACAAAATCACTCCGATGGAATTTATGTTAAAAGAAGCAAATAAATAATTACAAATTTCATTTTCTTCAACTCAGATTTCTTGACACATCTTAGCATCGCAGAAAATTACAATGCAGACCATTTGTTTGGAATGCAAGCCCTCTTTGCCCAGCGGGGGGGGGGGGGGGGGGGAGATTGCCTGTATAGTGCTAATTCACTTAACGTGAGTGATTGGTGCCTTCTTTTGAGCATGTTTCAATGTTGTAGGGTCCTTTCATGCTTAATGGTCTTACTTTAGTTTCCTAGTACAAAATTACAAAACACAGAGGAAAACTTTTTGAATATTCTTTGGATATCCTAAAGTAGTATTTCCTTTGCAGTCTAGAAAGCATTTGCAAGCAGCAAGTTTACACTATCAGCCCAGTTACTAGAGACTAAAGATCTGATTCAATGATGCTGTTTGAGGGATAAATATAATCCAGCAGACGGAAGAGCTCCCATGTGCTTTCTCAAAATACTGCTCATCTGAAGTCAACATCTGGTACAATAAGTACTTTGGAATGTTGTATCAGCAGGTTATCTTCAGATGAGAATGCTGGTTGAAATTTTGTTCACAAATCTCTGGGGTTGCATTTGTACCCATGATCTTTGAACTGGGGTGCAAGTGGTGACAACTGTGTTAAACTGAAAGCATGAGTGAGGTACTCTGACTAGAGGTCTGATTGTGTTGTCAAGGTTGCCATTTCCCTGAAACTGCGTGTTATCAGGGTCACTCCCAAACAGCTGATATTCTGGTTGATCTCCAGGGTTTTGCCTATCCCTGTCACTGTTATCAGGACAGTAATCCAGGGTCTGGCCACAACTGATAATTCGCCGTCAGCAATCCCACTATAGATTGGATTTATGGGGATCTTTTCTGAGCAGTGTGACTGCTATCAAAGACTTTCTGACAGTTTAATTGCTCAGTGTTCCAACACCACCAAATATACAAGTTGCTGGCGGGACGGTGGATCTGTGGAGGCATAAAAACAAGAGATTCTGCTGGAAATCCCGAGCAACACGCAGAAAATGCTGGAGGAACTCGGCAGGCCAAGCATATTCTATGGAGAGGAATAAACAGTCAATGTTTCGCGCCGAGACCTTTCAGCAGGACTGGAAAAGAAGGGAGAAGAAACCAAAATAAGGAGGTGGGGAGGAGAAGAGAAAGAGTATAAGCTGGCAGGTGATAGGTGAAAGAGGTAAAGGGCTGAAGAAGCAGGAATCTAGTAGGAGAGGACAGTGGACCATGGGAGAAGCACAGAGGGGAGGTGATAGGCAGGTGAGAAGAGAAGGGGCAAGAGGAGAGCGAAAACAGAGTAGGAGGAGCAGATAGAAATAGTAATATATTTCAAAGGCATGTGTGTGTCTTGGATAGAAACCTGCAGGTAGTGGTGTTGTCCTGGAGCTGAAACCCTTCTCTTCCTTGGTGATAAAGATCACAGGTTGGGGTGACGCTGTCAGAGTAGCTAAGCAAGGAACTCCAGTGCTTTCCTTGTGAAACAATTCAGCATTTGGCATCTGGGCTCGGGAAGAATGTCAAGCAGAAAACAATTTCCAATGCAAGTGGGATATTAGAAAACCAGAGAAGGAACAAGCAAGGAAGGCCTGAAGATCCTTCATAAAATTATAGCTGGAACTTTTTTGAACATTTGGAACATTTTGAACAAATTGGAACATTTGAACAGTTCCAATGTTCCAAATGCACAACTGGAATATTGATGCATTTCAAGACACCAAACAATAAGGAGATTTATAGAATCAGGACTGAGAATTAATTCAATAGACAGTAAGACCATTGAAATAAGAGCAAAGTCAGATCATTTGATCATGGCTGATTTATTATCCCTTTCAACCCCATTCTCACACCTTCACACTGTAACCTTTTGATGCCCTTTCAAAGCAAGAACCTATCAACCTCCACTTTAAATATACCCAATGACTTGGTCTCCACAGCTGACTGCGGCAATAAATTCCGCAGATTCACCACCCTCTGGCTAAAGTAATTGTTCACTCATCCCTGTTGTAAAGGGGCATCCTTCTATTCATAGAGAGCTGGATATCTGAGAGGAACAAACTTGTAGGACTATGTGGGAAGGGTGGGGCATGGTACTTGTTGGATTACATGCACAGAACCAGCGGGCTGAATGGCTTCCTTCAGGGTTCTATCCATTTTATGATGGAAACCCACTCTAATTTCCTATAACATTTGGATTGCCAGGAGTGCATTTTGTAAGTAATTCAGTATGCTATCCTAAGTGCTAGAAACTTCAAAATGCTGAGTACTTGGATTTACAGAGGGCATTCCTTGAATTTCTAAACACGATAAAGATCAGTCAGCAGTTGGTAGGTCAACGTCCACTTCAGAGAGATAAAGATGTCATTAACTGTTTCTATTATTCAGATTCAAACAGACTTTATTAAATGGTCAGAGGTAGTAAATTTCATTGTGGGTTTGAACTGTGAAACGTGGCCAGGCAAAATTAAGTTATTGATCATAATTTGCCAAACTACTTTTAGCAACTGGAATCAAGTGAGATGTTCAATCCAATAGTACAGCATGCATTTTCAGCTCTAGTTCTTTCAAAGAAAATCCCAGTTAGCTCTAGACGTTGTCTTCCCCCCTTTATTCCCCCCCCCCCTTCAAGCGGGGAATCTGCTTGCCTTTCAAAAGATACTTGTCAACCCACATTCACCAGCCTATCAGACAGTGCATTCCAAATCCTATCTGCTTGTTGACTTTATTGAGTGCTCTGTTAACTTAGCCAATAACTCTCAAGGATTTGTGCACAAACGTCCCCCTGTTTTTGCAAGCTCAATAAAATGACACCGTTGCCATACATTATATCTTCTCCTTTTCCCCAACAAGACTTGAGATTTTCCTTATTTTGTTGAAGTAACTTTCAGCCTGCATGTGTTTCCTGATCCACTAGTGTGTCAATGTCTTCACTGCTTGCTGCACTTCCAGCTTTTGGGTCACTTTCACATTTCAAAATCCGGACAGAAATCCAAGTGATTTAAAAAACCCCCGTGCTCCTGCTACTAAACCCTGAGTTACACAGTAACAAGTTTCATTCTATTTCAAAAGGGAATGATTCGCAAAAACTCCATTTTCTGTGCTTTGAGAAACACAATTTACATGCTGCCCTTTAATCCCCTTTAATCCACTACCAACAACTCTGTGATCATCGATCATATAGTATGTCATCAGATGTTTCTTGAAAGTACTTTTTCTTCTAGTTGGGCTTGAGATGAAGGATGACTTTCTCCTACTTTGATCTTGTGGGTGCTGATGTGGCTGATGGGATCATTGTGGAAACCTCAGATATTTCCAGAGGCAGGGCACGTGTGGCTGACGGGACCAGCGGCTGAAGGGTGGGTACTTAATGAGGTGGTCTGCTCCTTCTTGTATGGGTCAGAACCAGGTTTATTATCACTGACGTATGATGCGAACTTCATTGTTTTGCTGCAGCAGTACAGTGAAAAGCCATAAAATTATAATAGATTACAAAAATAAATTAAAAGTGCAAAAATAAAAGAATAACGGGGTAGTGTCCATGGGTTCATGGATCGTTCAGAAATCTGATAGTGGTGGGGAAGGAGTTGTCTCTGAAACCTCCTCCCTGATGGTAGATCAAGAGAAGGGCATATCCTGGATGGTGAGGTCTCTCCTGCCCCGACCTGGATCCCAGTGATCTAGGTATTCGAAGCCCTCTCTCCTATATCAGCTCTTCAGCCACACGTTCAACTGTACTTTCTTCCTATTTCTGGCCTCATTAGCATGTGGCACAGGGGCCTCCTTGGACAGAAAATCCTACAAAGAGTGGCTCTGGCCCTTTCCGTCATGGGTAAAGCCCTCCCCACCGTTGAGCTTACCTCTAGGAACCGCTGTCACAGGAAAGCAGCATCCATCATCGGAGACCCCTAACCACCCGGGGGTGCTCTCCTCTGGCTGCTGCCATCAGAAAGAAGGTGCAGGAGCCTCAGGACTCACATCACTTAGTTCAGGAACAGTTATTAGCCCCCAACCATCAGGCTCTTGCACCTAAGGAGGTGACTTCACTCAACTTCACTTGCCCTATCATCGCTCTTCATCTCATGTTCTTGAGATTTATTGCTTATTTATTATTATTATTTCTTTCTTTTAGTATTTACAGTTTGTTGTCTCTTGCACGCTGGTTGAACACCCAAGTTGGTGTGGCCTTTCATTGACTCTGTTATGGGTATTATTCTATGGATTGTTGGGTATGCCCCACAAGATAATGAATATCAGGGCTGTATATGGTGATGTATATGGACTTTGATAATAAATTTATTTTGAAATTTGAAATTTAGAGGTCCTCCTTTTAAACTTACTGTTGATCTCTGAATTCCCTTTGCAGGACTTTGTCTTTCTTCCCGCATATGTTGTGATATCACCCTCCCCTTTCAGAATATGCCTAGTGCCCTGTATTCTCTCAGACATCTTTGACCCCGGCACCTGGGAGGAACACAGCAAGCTGAAGTCTCATTCAAAGGCACTGGAGTGCCTATCTGTGCCCCCGGACTATAGATTCCACTTCTCAGCTTCCCCTGTTGCTCAAGAGGGCCAGTTTTGGTGTCAGTGACTTGGCTACTGCTGGTGCTTTCCTCTGAAAGGTCACTCCACCACCTGCCCAGCAACAGCATCCAAAATGGAACACAAGAGATTCTGCAGATGCTGGAAATCCACAGCAACGCACACAAGATGCTGGGGGAGCCCTGAAGTTCAGGCAGCATCTGTCCTGATGAAGGGGATCGGTTTGAAACATCAACACTTTATTCCTTTCCACAGATGCTGCCTGACCTCCGGAGTTCCTCCAGCATTTTGTGTGTGTTGCTCTATTGTCCAAAACAGTATACCTGATTGAAAAGGGAAGGACCACAGGGAATTCCTACAGTACTTGCCTTCTCCTACTGGTTGTCACCCATCCATCGGACTGATCCTGCATTGTGACCACCTCCCTGGAATTCCCGTTTCTAACATTTTCTGCCTCATGCAACCTCTTCGGCGAGTCCAGCTATCGCTCCAAGTGATGCATGCAATTTAAAAGGAGCTGTGGCTGGATACAATTTCTGCAAGCGTGGCTGTCACCTGATCCCCTCGCAGGAGGAGCATCCACTCCACTGACTGCCATTTCTACCCCTAATTTACTACAAGCACAAAGGAAAAAGAGTAGCCTTCCCTTGACTTGTTGGACCTTGTCACCACCTAGCCAAAGCCTCCGTATTTGACCTCAGACTCAGCACTTCCACTTCACAAACAGCCCTGTTTGCTGCCCTTTGCTATAAGCTCCTGAGAACATGATGCTGGTCATTTAAAAACTGAGTGGTTTGTTGGACCAGTTCAGTGAGCAGTTCTGGAGTTGACTGAGTAAGTAAGGCAATTTTCCCATAAGCAAGTGAAATAAATGGTATTTTGATTCAAGAGTTTCAAAGATTCAAAGCACACTTATTATGAAAGAATGTATAAATCATACACCTCGAAATTTGTCTGCTTATAACAGGTGCAAAGCAAAAAACACCAAATAATCCAATCTTAAAAAGGACCAAAAGCCGCCACCATTGCACAGAGAAAGAGAGAGGAAAATAAAACACACAAACCAGCAGCATTCCGAACTGGACTGAGTCCCAGATTTGCTCCCGGAGCAGCCGTGGTAGGCCCAAGCCTAGCCTCAATCCCCAGTTTTCACGCCAGCGGGGTAGAAACGCACAGCAGACAGATCAGTTCACAGCGTTTGCACCGTGGAGAAAGGAATGAACACTTGGGGGAGAGAAAGCAAGATCAGCCTGACCCTTGCCTCCATCTTTGGGCTTCCAGTCTGTCTGACCCTTGCCTCTGTACTTGACACTCGGGCTTCCAGTCTGCCTGTCCCTTGCCTCCATCTTCGGGCTTCCAGTCTGCCCGACCCTTGCCTCCGTAACTGACAGTCGGGCTTCCAGTCTGCTGGCGATAAAATTTGGATTTACTAATTTGGATATGGTTTTGAATATTCTAGATTATCATGATAATTATTTATCCAGATTATTTAATCACAGTACTGCAGGTGGAATTTGTACCTTTGGTTGGATTCATCAGGATTAGAATCATTAGGATTATGATTATGATTATGACTGGTGCATGGAATGGTTAAGGCTGAACAGTCATCTTCTTCTTCGGCTGTCCATCAATTTCAGTGTTGACTGAGGACTGGACAAGGTTGTATGGAAGACCAGCAGTTGCCCATGCTGCAAGTCTCCCCTCTCCATGCCATCGATGTTGTCCAAGGGAAGGGCTCTAGACCGATACAGCTTGGCACTGGTGTCGTCGCAGAGCAATGCGTGGTTAAGTGCCTTGCTCAAGGACACACACACAGCCTCAGCTGAGGCTCGAACTAGCGACCTTCCAATCACTAGACCAACGCCTTAGCCGCTTGGCCACACACCAACACATAACAGTCATAAGACTTTTGATAATGGCAGGGAGAAGGGTACTGAGTCCAGTATAGATGGAAACCATAGTACAAGGCTGAAGCTGGTACATAAAGTGAAACAAGATTAATATTGGTACGTACAGTGCTCATACTGTACCTTAAACTGGTTTGTATGATGTCATAGCACAACTAGAATGTGACTGGGACCACACGAGCCTTGTAGTGGGGTGGATGAAATTATTTTTCTCCAGTCCTGAAGAAGGGTCTCGTCATGAAACATTGACTGTTTATTCATTTCCATAGATGCTGTCTGAGCTGTTGTGTTCCTGCAGCGTTTTGTGCACCTTGCTTTGGATTTCTAGCATCTGCAGAATCTCTTGTGTTAACTATTTTTCTCCCAGTCTAGATTCTCTACCAGTAGCAATTCCGACTCCCCATTCGTTTCAGCTTCCCTTATTCACCAATACAACATGAAAGCCAAGAGAATTCCTCTTAAGTTACAACAAGCTAATTTATAGAACCAGTGCTGAATGGCCTTCTATGATATTTTATTTGATATTGACACATCTTTGTTCAAAGATGCTATACTCTTGAAGAACTCTTCTGTAAATACTGTCAGTGGACTTGACTTACCCGGTACTTTTTGTGCCCATTTGAGAATTGCATCTTTTTCTGTTTGGTCTGTAGAGTGTTTGTGAACAGGAGCCTGGAACTTGAGAAGATTAAATGTTTTGGATTCGACATGGACTATACATTGGCAGGTAGGGACCATCAGCTTTCATATCTTCAACACCACTTATTAAACTTCATAGCTTCAGTGACCTAGTGGGAGAAATCAGAACCCTTGATACCAATGACCAAAGTAGACAGCATTGAGCCGTGAGCTCACTGCAGATTCTGAGGGGGTTTCCCAGTTTGTTCTTTAGCAGGAGTCTCAAACTTGAATACAATCTTAGGAGAATTGTAGGGTTGATTGTACAAGTCTGAGATGAAGGAAATTTTTCTTACTGTTGAGTTGCAAATCTTTTGGAATCCTCTACCCAGAGCATTGTGAATGTTTTGCTCTCAGTGCAGCGATTATTTCTGCACCGGTTGTCCAGGCATGATGTGCATGACTCCTGGCAGTGTTCGACTAAAAACGAAGCTGCCTGACCTGCTGATCTTTGCAAACATTTTCTGTTTCCAGCATCTGCAGTTTTTGTTTGATTTTCATGTAGTCAACGGCTGGGGACGGGGAGGAGGTGGGGAGGTTAAAAAGCAGAGATTAAGACTGTGAGACATTAATAGCATTTGCTAGAATGTTAGAATGTTAACACAAACAACTTAATAAAATGTATGATGTTCAGAGGAACCCGATGTCCACAGTTCATGGAATCTCCTGGACTCTTCAAAATGAGCAGCTTATAATGTCATAAAGTGTTTATGATGCCAGGTTGAAGAAGTCTCTGAACAAATCCCATGTCACCTGCAGAACCAGAGGAGCCAACACACTTGCCCCCTGTTATCCAACCATCAGAAACATTCGCCGTGCCATCCTACGCCCACACTTTGGAAAGTCTGATCACTTGGCTGTACTTCTACTCCCGCCATATAGGCAGAGACTAAAGACCACAGCACCAGTGGTGAGGACCAAGAAGGTATGGTCAGTGGAGGCAGAGGAGCACTTACAGGACTGCTTTGAGTTGGTGGACTGGACAAAATTCAGGGACTCATCTTCAAATCTGAATGAGTACACCACAGTTGTTACCACCTTCATCAAGATGAGTGTGTGCCTTCGAGAACATACCTAAACCTAAGGTCATGGATGAACCGGGAGATTCATAGTCTGCTGAGGGCTAGATCTGTGGCACTCAAGACTGGTGATCTAGAAATTTACAGGAAGTCCAGGTCCATCTTACAGGAAGCCTTTTTGAGGGCAGATAAACAGTTCTAATTGAAGCTAGAGATGTCAGCTCTGGCAGTGTTTGCAAGCCATTACTTCCTACAAGGTGAAACATAACATCATCAATGGCTGTGATGCTTCACTCCCAGATAAGACCATGGATATAGAAGCAGAATTAGGCTATTTGGCCCATCAAGTCTGCTCCACCACTTCATTATGGCTGATCCATTTTTCCTCTCAGCCCCAATCCCCTGCCGTTTCCCGGTATCTCTTAATGCCCCAATCAATCAAGAATCTATTCATGTCTGCCTTAAATATACATAAAGACGTTGCCTCAACAGCTGCCTGTGGCAAGGAATTTCACAGATTCCCCACTCTCCGGCTAAATAAATTCCACCTCATCTCCATTCTAAAGAAACGTCCCTCTATTCTTAGGCTGTGTCCAATGACTTTAGACTCTCCCACCATAGGAAACATCCTTTCCACATCCACTCTCTCAAGGCATTTCACCATTTGATAGGTTTCAATGAAGTCACCCCTCATTCTTCTGAATTCCAGTGAATAGAGGCGCAGAGAAGTCAAACACTCTTCATATGACAAGCCATTCAATCCTGGAATCATTTTCATGAACCTCCTTTGAACCCTCTCCAGTTTCAGCAGATCCTTTCTGAGATAAGGGACCCGAACTGTTCTCAATACTTCAAGTGAGGCCTCACCAGTGCTTTATAAGTTCTCAACATTACATCCTTGCTTTTATATCCTAGTCCTCTTGAATGAATGTTAACATTGTAGCGCTGTGTGTAGCGACACGCAGTCAGTAAGTCATTTTGAGACTAGTTTATTCAAACTTCGCGGCGCTGGCATTTAATCCCTAGCGCCCACCCTCTCTGGGCGGAAATGACATCTGAGGTGCATTACCAAAGTCTCTCCCCGCGCGCTGGCTATTTGTGAGCCAGTTCGCCTGCGCAGAAAGTGGGTCGCCACATAACCCCCTCCCCCCCAGAACCGGCGATACACCCCCCAATGTCCTCAGTCTGGATCAGCCTCTGTTTGGGAGGTCTGCCTCTGCCCCGCGGTGCCTGAAACTCGACTGCCTGCGCCAAGTCCACATGGGCTGGTTTGAGTCGGTCCACCGTGAAAACCACCTCTTTCCCCCCAATGTCCAGAACGTACGTGGACCCGTTGTTGTTGATCACCTTGAACGGCCCCTTGTATGGCCGCGTAGCGGTGCCCGGTGTCCGCCCCAGCGCCCGCCCTCTTCGGGTGGAAATGACATCAGACGTGCATTACCAAAGTCTCTCCCTGCGCGCTGGCTATTTGTGAGCTGGTTCGCCTGCGCAGAAAGTGGGTCGCCACAACATTGCATTTGCCTCCCTCACCACAGACTCAACCTGCAAATTAACCTTTAGGGAATCCTGCACAAGGACTCCCAGGTCCCTTTGCAACTCAGTTTTTTTTTGTATTTTCTCTCCATTTAGAAAATAGTCAACCCTTGCATTTCTTTTACAAAGTGTATGATCATACACTTCCTGGCACTGTATTCCATCTGCCATTTCCTTGCCTATTCTCCAAGTCCTTCTGTAGCCTCTCTACTTCCTCAAACTACCTGCCATCTTTGTATTGTCTGCAAACTCTGCAACAACACCATCAGTACCATCATCTAAATCATTGACATATAACATAAAAAGAATCGGTCCCAACAGAGAACCCTGTGGAAAACACTAGTCACCAGCAGCCAACCAGAAAAGGCTCCCTTTATTCCCACACTTTGCCTTCTGCCAATCAGCCACTGCTTTATCCATGCTAGAATATTTCCGGAAGTACCATGGGCTCGTAGCTTGTTAAGCAGCCTTGTGTGTGGCACCTTGTCAAAGGCCTTCTGAAAATCCAAGTAACCAATTCTCCTCTGCCTATCCTGCTTGTTATTCTTAAAAGAATTCCAACAGATTTGTCAGGCAAGATTTTCCCTTGAGGAAACCATGTTGACTATAGCTTATTTTATCATGTGCCTTCAAGTACCCTGAGACCTCATCCTTAATAACCGATTCCAACACCTTTCCAACCACTGAGGTCAGACTGACTGGCTTATAATTTCCTTTTTTCTGCCTCTCTCCCTCCTTCAAGAGTGGAGTGACATTTGCAATTTTCCAGTCTTCCGGGACCATTCCAGAATCTAGTGATTCTTGAAAGATCATTACCAATAACTCCACAATCTCTTCAGCCACCTCTTTCAGAACCCTGGGGTGTAGACCATCTGGTCCAGGTGATTTCAGACACTTCAGTTTCCCAAGAACCTTCTCTCTAGTAATGGTAAGTTCACACACTTCATGACCCCTGACACCTGGAACTTCAACCACACTGCTAGTGTCTTTCACAGTGAAGACTGATGCAAAATACTTGTTCAGTTCATCTGCCATTTCCTCATTCCCCATTACTACCTCGCCAGCATTGTTTTCCAGTGGTCCGATATCTACCCTCGCCTCTCTTTTACACTTTATCCACCTGAAAAAACTTTTGGTATCTTCTTCAGTATTATTGGCTAGCTTACTTTCATATTCCATCTTTACCTTCTTAATGACATTTTTCAGTTGCCTTCTGTTGGTTTTTAACATCTTCCCAATCCTCTAACTTGCCACTAATTTTTGCTCTATTATATGCTGCTTATTTACTTAATTTTATTATATATCTCTTATTGTAATTTATAGTTTATTAAAATTATTATGTAGTGAAACATACTGCTGCCACAAACCAGCAAAATTCACAACATATGGCAGAAATATTAAAGCAGACTCTGATTCTGATTTTTTGGAAAGTGTAAATCCACCTGAGTACTAACAAGTGGGATTCATTGAACAGCATTGGGAATCACTGGTATTTTAGATGATCAGGGTGTCAGTGATGTGGGAATTGGGTGGGAATGAGGACTATACCGGGAATCAGGGCTATACTGAATGGTGGTTGAAAATTTTTTTAAAAACTGATGATGCTGGATGTCTGAAATAAATGCAGAAAATGCAGGAAACACTCAGCAGGTCAGGCAGTATCTGGAGGGAGAAACAGCTGACTCTGAAGAAGAGTCCTGGACCTGTAACATTAACTATTTTCCCTCCTCTTGCTGTACTGAATTTTCCAGCATTCTCTGTTTTTATTATGGAATGGTGGGTCTGGTTTGAGGGGCACAAAGAGTCATGCAGAACAGAAGCAGGGTCTTTGACCCAACTGGCCCATTCCAACCATGACACCATCCAGTCTAGTTCCATTTGCCTACAGTTTGGCTCATATCCCTCTAAACCTTTCTTATCCATATACCTGCCCAAGTGTCTTACATATCATTAATGTACTAGTCTCAACCACTTCCTCTTTTTGATGTTAATGTTTTACTGCTGGAAGGGCCGGGGTTGGTTTTAATCCCTGACAGAAAAGTAGTGAGGTCCCAATTATGGGATTTCTCCTGTCTGGTTCAGATGAGGGTACAATAGCAATGTCTAGGAAGCACGGAGACAGAAAATGTATATAAATAAGCATAGGAAAGAGAGCTACAGCTTATGGGAAGAGAGATGGGGTCAGTTTAGAATGGGATCCTAATTTGCACAGGCTGAGTGGGCCTGTATTGTCCATATTGCCTACAAAATAAAATGGAATTGTAGCAATGTACTGAAAAGGAAGTGGTCTTCATTCCAACCAGAATTTATTAACACAGGAGCACAAAATTATCAAAAGCAGTTTAAACAACAACCATGTTTATGTCTGCAGAACAGTTCATTGCTCTGCAGGAAAGACATGCTCATAGTTATCAACCTTGTTCCCAAACGTAAACTCCCAAAGCAGCCACTCTGTTCATTCCATCACTGCAAGGCATGACTTGGAGCAAGAAGGACTTTTAAAGATTTTCTCCAAACTGCCTTGATAAAGTGTGGCCTCCACATTGGACCCATGGGTCTGAAACTCGGACCCAATGGCAGGTCAAGATTGAGAACACAGAACATAGATAGGGAAGAAGCTGGAATCTTTGCAGGACCACAGAGAAACCATACAAAAATACTGGAACAAATGTAGATGATCCCAAACATGTCATCTGTCTGTCGTTTCAAACCCGAGCCTGTAGGTCCCAAATTGGCCACAACAATCCACTCAGCCATATCAGCCACCTCAGAACACACAGCACTGGAATGAGCACATCATATCTGGCCTTGAAGAATTGCCTGATGTGGCAAAACAGAAGATTAAATAAACACTTACCAGATAACTGCTTAGCATATCTTTAGTGAGAATGAGCACCTTAAATTTAAGACGGTAAAACATGAAACGAAGTTTTCCTGAGCCAGTTTGATTTCTTTTTCATGCCGTTGTTGTAAGGCAGATCTTGTCTAATGAGCTGCAGTTGATAATACTGTTACGACATTGAAATGTTTTTGATTTTACAGTGTACAGATCTCCTGAGTATGAAGAGCTATCCTTTCAGCTGATGGTAAATCACTTGGTCTCAATCGGATACCCTCAGGAATTGCTTCTCTACACATATGACCCAACATTCCCCACCAGGTAAAACTCATTTCTTGACATCCATAATAAAAACAGAAATTGCCGGGAAAACTGAGCGGTTGGAGTTCTTATGGAGAGAGATGTTGGTGAAAAGCCATTTAATTGAAACATTATTCCTATTCCTCTGCCTGACCTGAGTATTTTCAACATTCTCCATTGTTAATTAGGATTAATAGCACATGCTGTTTTTTTAGGTTTTTTTTGCTTTGGAGTTCCTGTTTTCCAGTCTTTGTAAGGCTGTGCACCTGGGATATATCAAATGCTCTGATATTTAGTATTTAATCTGTTTGATCCCTTATGGGAGCTGGGTAGTACTCTGCTCTCATCCTGATCAGTTTGTGGTGTCTGAGATAGAATAACTAAAAGGAATTTTTATTTCTATAAGTTTCATATTTAAAGTTTTAAATAAAGAAGTCCCTGTAAACGAGATGAAATGTAAGGCTAGGTAATACAGCTAAACTTCTTCTGGAGAGAGAAAATACAGTCATTGGTGCAGCTTAGAAACAGGCCATTCAGTCCAACTTGTCTCTGCTGACCAAGGTGTCTTCCTGGTCTTAATCCCATTTGCAAATGTTTGGCCTAAACCTTTCCCATCCATGAGCCTGTCTAAATATCTTTTAAATGTTGTCATTACACCTACTTCTACCTCCTCCTCTGACAGCTTGTTCCACGTACACACCACCCTCTCTGGGAAAATCTTGCCCCTCAGGTCCCCTTTAAATCCAGGAATAACACTGCTAAAGAGGATGATAGCCAAATAGTGATTGGTCCTCCATTGACAAGGCTGGATGAAGTAAAAGATTTCGAATAACAAGTGCACATTGAAAGTCCACACTCAATTTTCGTCCATAGACAATAGCAATCAAGTTGACAGATGTATCTTGCAGCTTAATTGTAAATGAAAGAGTATCTTATTCATCCCACACCACAGATGTAATTACATGTGATTTTTTGAGAAATGCGGCTAACTTGATTAAAAAGTACACTAAAATGATGAAAAGTGCAAATATGATAGATGGAAGGACATTTTGAACTTCATCTGAAATCATTGGATGTGTCGAAGTAAAGACAGTGAACAATACCAGCCAAGGTCCATGAAGTTCTTTTTCTCAAATACTTCTTTTGGGTAAAGTGGCTTTCTATCAGTAAGGAAATGCTAAGGCAGAGCTCCTTTTAAAGAATGACTCTTTGATTTAAAAAAAGAATATGAATCAGGTTTCATATATGACTTGAAACGCTTTTGTGTCCGCAGTACGGTGCAAAGACGTAACTAGAAATTACAAAAAGAAGTAAATAATGCAAAAAACAGGAATAACAAGGCAGCGTTCATTGGTTCAAGGACCATTGAGAAATTTGATGGTGGAGGGGAAGAAGTTGTTTCTGCATTGTTGAGAATTGCTCTTCAGGCTCCTGCACTGAAGAGTGCAGGTGTGCTCACAAGGCGTGCTCTCTAAACCAGGGCTGAAATGGCTAGCACGAGAGGACACAGGTTTAAGGTGCTGGGGAGTAGGTACAGAGGAGATGTCAGGGAATAAGTGCAGGAGCCTGAAGAGCAATTCTCCACAATGCAGAAATTTGATTTCTAACAAAATGTCCCGAGCATGAACGCGAGTTTCATTTGCTTGTTATTCCCTCTTCAGTGATCTGTGTAGTCCTCACATCAGGAGTGTGAGAGCTGCAGGGATCGTTGAAGAAGGAACAGAAAGCAGAGAAAGTCGAAAAAGGGAGACAATGGGTGAAAGAAGATGATGGGGAGAGATTGTGAATAGAAATCCAGTGAATCTGACAGCAAATAGGACATCTACAGGAGTATACATTCCAAGAGTGGAGTCACCTCATAAGAAGTTCTGCCTGTGGTATTTCACCAGCCTGCATGTTGCCCTTGTCTTTTGCCAGAAATTTTCAACAATGTGTAACTAATGGCGTCTTGGAGGATGCAGCTATCAGTGTGTTCTGCCTGGAGAATGCTCAGTTTTGCTCAGTTTGTAGCTATGCACATAAGTACACAAGATCCCTTTGTGACTGGGATGTTACAGAGATCCACCCAGCTGAATGGATAGTTAAAACTTTCGTGCCTATCCACGCTTAACATCAAGATGATTTTTTAAAAATTCTACAGCATTCAATATTACTTTCTTTTCCATTAATTGTA
This sequence comes from Hemitrygon akajei, assembly GCF_048418815.1. Classification (NCBI taxonomy): domain Eukaryota; kingdom Metazoa; phylum Chordata; class Chondrichthyes; order Myliobatiformes; family Dasyatidae; genus Hemitrygon; species Hemitrygon akajei. The sequence goes on along the minus strand of NC_133124.1, from coordinate 188,810,734 downwards.
TTTTGTTTGTTTAATTTGTGGCTTCAGTTAATGCCATTTTGACTACCATGTAATACAAGACAATACACTAATATTAAGTGTCAACAATTTCTTTTCTTCCACAGATTCTGTTTGATCTGCTGGGTTCCTCCAGCATTTTGTTTGCTACACAATGTTTCTAATTGGTTGCATCAGTTCATGTTGACTGCAGCAACTACTACAACATAACGGCTGTTAATTTATGAAACTACTCATCATTCTTAATATATTGGAGTTTACTGTAGGCATTCAGCAGAAGTTGACTCAGAATTATTGATAGACTCAAATTGTATCTTATAAACTTCGATGAACAATATTACATGAACCATAGGAATTTGGATGGGCATCATTTAAAGTGAAGTAGAGAACAGAGTTGTCACGATAGCCTCCCACACCATTTGCACATGATGAAGCCCTCATCTTATTTATGCATCATGTTTGTTCACCTGGAAATACACAATCATATATTGAGTATGACTGAGTCCAATGAGCAGTAATTATTTGTGATGGAATTGCCCACGTAAAAATTAATGAGGTTTTCAAAATTATTGTAATGTGAAGAAGGATCTAGTGCTTTACTGGTGTATGTGACGAATATGCTCTTCTCGGGCTCCCAGCGGGTACAGGTATCGATTTTAACCAGTGTCTTGATGACAAACTCTGCCATCTTCATCAGGGGTGATGCATGGGCATGTCTAGTCCGATGGTATTTATACCCACGTCGTCCATCCCTCCTGATTGGTTAGTCCTCATCCAATCAGGTTTCCACTGTCCCACCCTGTTTACAATCAAATTCCTAGAAAAACTAGAGGAAAAGAATTTTAACAAAGTTCTCACCCGAAGTAAGAACTGGAATTCAATTGCAAACAAGGTGGTATAGCAAAAACCTGATTGGATGAGGACTAACCAATCAGGAGGGATGGACGACGCGGGTATAAATACCACTGGACTCAACATGCCCAGGCATCATCCCTGTTGAACATGGCAGAGTCTGTCATCAAAATGCCGGTTAAAGTCGAAGACCAAGAAGAGCTGATTCATTATTGTAATATTTTAAGAGGGTTCTGAATAAAACTGTGTGTATTAATTGTGATTTTGGTTGATCCATTTAGGATTAATATTAAAGAAGAAGAGTTAGAAGAATTTCTTAAAACTTATTAACCATGGTAGCATAGACTGGCTTATTTAAGGCAATATATTGATTGAAAGGAGAATCAGATGAGAGGTTGAAAAAGAAGAATGCAGGCAAAAGGTAGGCAGTAAAATGAGAGTCGAAAGCTATACTTGGAGAACCAACACAGTTAAAGTCACAATGACTTCTTTAACACTGTTCGACAAAATATTTTGTTTGTATCTATCTGTGATCAATTTTCCAAAGCTGCGTGTGTGTGTGTGTGTGTTGGTATGTGGGCTGGGAGCAAGGAAAGCTCCAAGGCATATACATATTGATGTGTGTGAGTAACTCATGATGTGACAGTGGCATCCAGTCGAGCAATTAGACAGTGCTGGAAAATAATGGAACAGCAGCAGAGGTGTGTCTGTCAGTCCTTTGCGTCTACTCCACCATTCAGTAGCAACCTCGGCCTCAATCCCACTTTACTGACCTCTCCCCATACCCCTTGTCTCCACTTTGAAGATATTCTATCTCCCGAGCTATCTCAAAAAGAGAACTCTAAAGATTCACAACCCCCAGCAACAAGGAATTCCTCATCATCTTGGCCTTAAATGGGCAGTTCTCCTTAGCTCTAGATGCCATCACTAGGGAAAGCAACCTCTCTGCATCATCCTATAAACCTCCGTCAGAATATTATATGCTTTAGTAAGATCATTTCATTTTTCTAAGCTTCAACGTGTATGGATCCCAGCTTCTGATTCTTTCTTCAGACTTCGACCTTCTCTATCCAGGAATCAAGCTAATCAACCTTCTTTACTCTGCCTGCAATACACGCTCATCCTGCCCTAACTACAGAGACCACATTGTACACAATGATTCATAGGTGGCCTCGCCAATATCTGCCCGTTATGCCGCTGACGTTTAGGGCAACAATGAAGGTCCTCCGTCTCTGACGGTGTTCAGGGCTTCCTTCATAATGTCAGTAGCTTCCTCTTGGTTTTCATTACTGTCACTCATGCAAATCCTGGGTGTCGGCTTGGGAATACCATCACGCTCAGATGTAGAAAGATTCTTTATTGCTGTTTCCGTAACAATTTTGTTTTACCAGTCCCGAGCTGAACCCACAAACCTGGAGTACAGGTGAGATGCTCTTAGTCTGTCCTGTACCCTTCGACCTGTTTGGCATGGGTGACCCTACCAAGAGCCAAAGCATAAAGCCCTGACTCCAGGCAACAGAGTGCTGTAGGTCATTGAGGCATGCAAGCCTCCAAACTATGAAAAGATTGTGGTCCTCTTCGAGGAGCATCTGGTAAAGTTACATCAAAATGCCCTTACTTTTATATTCCATACCCCTTGTTATAAATGCCAACGTTCCTTTGGTTTTCCTAATTACTTGTACCTGCATACTAACATTTTGTACAAGGGGTGATTGATAAGTTCATGGCCCAAGGTAGAAGGACTCAATTTTAGAAAACCTAGCACATTTATTTTTCAACATTGCCCCCCCTACATTTACACACCTAGTCCAGCGGTCATGGAGCATAAGGATCTTGGACCTCCAGGAAGTGTCCACAGCAGGGGTGATTGATAAGTTTGTGGCCTAGGGTAGAAGGAGATGAGTTATACAGCTCTTGTTAAATGCACATGCAGTTCAACTCTTTGAGTGATTCTGCAGACAGTTTGAAGTTAACAACTCATCTCCTTCTACCGTAGACCACGAACTTATCAATCACCCTGATGAGTTATTAACTGATGAGTAATTAACTTCGGTATTCACCCGGTAAAGTGGCCACTGATTGTATATCCCTTTGCAGGCTGCTTGTGTCCTCACAAAGTGCTAACCTGTCCATTTCTGTATCATGAGCATATTCATTGAGTATGTAGGTCAAATCGTGACTGTTCATACATCTATGTTTGGTTATCCAGAAGTGACGTCAGTAACATACCCACATCCAGGATGAACTCTTCCCTTATCTCTTAATGTATACTATGTTAACAGTGGTCTGAGTGCATATTAAGAACTTCATACGAATGCTACAAAGCTTGAGCAATTCTTTTTGAGTAATAGGTTGAGTTCAATGGCCTTGTCACATAGATTGTCTTTAAAACCAACAATCGGATTATCAATGATTAAAAGAAGGTCCAGTTGAGTTCACCCGGGTGAACCACTTTCCGCGTTAAACCAGACATGTGCCAATCCTTGTCATACATTAGGGAAAATGTGAAAATAATATTCAAAGAGTTCACCTGTGTTTCATGTCCAACCTCTCAGATGTCTTTCCTGGTGTATTATGTAACAACATCGTAAAATATAGTGTTTGACCACCAGTGATAATTGTTAATGTAGAGGGATATGTCTGGAATTTGAATAGTTTGGATAGCTGTTTTGCAAAGTTGTTAAATAGAGATTGCTTACTGAAAACTAGTAAATAAGGAAATCACACCTCTCCCCCCTAGTAGCCGCAGAAGATCGTGAACATAGCCCAGCACATCACACAAACCAATCTTCCATCCTTGGACTCACTTTACACCACTCGCTGTCGGAGCAGTGCTGCCAGGATAATCAAGGACCCGACCCACCCAGCCAACACACTTTTTGTCCCGAGATCATGGGTTTGTGAGGTGCTATTCGTGGGCGAGTAGGTTCAGATTCGCACTCAGATTTATTTCAAGCGACAACAAGCCCCATTCCTCCCTCACAAATCCTGCAAATACAGAGTCAGGTGCAATTCATAACTCTGCCAGGCATGCCTGCTATGGCTTGTACAGTATGTCTACAATGTATTGCATATGCACAAAATACACGGGGGTTCCTGATACAGGGTGGGAATGTGACAATTTGGAATCTTTGAAGACATAAATGACTGCAGATGCTGGAATCTGGAGTAACTAACAACGCTCTGGATAAACTCAGCAGGTCAAGCAGCATCTGTGGAGGAAAAGGAATTGTCGAGATATTAGGTCGAAACCCTGTATCAGGACTGAGACCGGAGAGAGGAAACAGCTAACATGAAGAGAAGGGGAGGAGTAGTGAGACCGAGTGGTAATTAATGGACTGACGGTGACGGGGGGAGGATAGATGGTGGGGGGGTTAGTGTAAAGGATGACAGGCAGATCAAGAGTGATAGGGAGAAGAAGAGCTCACAATAGGTGGAAGCGGGAGGGAGCTGAAGAGGGTGAAGTTGGAGATAGCTGCTGGAGGGTGATGAGACTGAATGCAAAGCCCAGAACACGAGCGAGAGTCTGATAAATAAGGAAGGTGTTAATGGGAAAGTGTGCGGGGGAGAGTGGTGGGTGAAGTATGTGGGCAATAGGCGAATGAAACTGGGAGGGGGGGAACAGAAATGGGTGGGTGGGAGGGGAAGAAGTTTGAAAGCGTGGGGAAGAGGACAAAGTGGGGGGTTCAGGAGAGGATCGAAAGGAGAGAGAGGAAAGAGGGTACTGCTTGGGTGCATGGGAAGAGATAGATGTGGAAAATTCGATGTTCATATCATTAAATCGGAACTAGGACCAGATTGTGGGTGGGTGAGGGTTGTGGTTGGTGAATTGTTGGGTGTCACGTGGATGGAACCAAGACTGTGAGAGGGTGAAGATGATTGGTCAGGGGCTGAGAGCAGCTTGGAGGGAAAGGGGACAGAAATGGAAGAACCAGGGGAGGATCGGAAGAAGAGGGCAAGGCAGAGAAAGGGGGAAGCAACCTGCCGAAGGGGGTGCTACTGGAAATTAGAAGACTCAATGTTCTTGCAGTTGGTTTTGTAGACTACCTGGGTAGAATATGAAGTGTTGTGCTTGAAATTTGTATTGAGCCACCCCTGGCAGTGGAGGAGGCTGAGGGTGTGCAGGTCGGTGCGGGAATGGTTCGAGGATTGAATTCAGTAGATGAGGTTTGGAGGAGGGGCACGTGATTCTTTGTCTCACTCAGAAGGGCTGTTCGGGTCCCTGGATGGTGGTGACTGGCACCTCCCATGGTTACAGGGGCAAGTGCCAGGGTCAGGGTCAGGGATGAGCAGATAAGGGAGTTCTGAAGGGAGTGTCCCTGCAGAAGGTGGAGAGAAATGGGGAGGAAAAGATGTAGCTAGTGTGGGATCTTGTTGCAGCTGGTGGGAATGATGAAGGATGACGAGCTGGATATGGATACTGTAAGGGTAAAAGGTGAGCTCTATATTTGTTAATTGTTAAAATTGTCTATGGCATAAATGAATTGCCGGTTTTTATCTGTGGATTTTGTATTTCTGTGATGGAAACTCACTTTACAACCATAATTTGCAGAGGCCTTGTGTTTGATACACTGTATGGGAACCTTCTGAAGGTGGACTCTCATGGAAACATCTTGGTGTGTGCTCATGGATTCAGCTTCCTCAAGGGGTGAGTAAAACAATTTCAGTTTTATATAACACTCATGTGGTGAAATTATTTCTAGATCTGTGATTTCAGGTGTGCAGCAAGCCACTCCTTTCCAGTCTGAACTATAGAAGCAAGCTTTTATCATACCACCCAACTTCTTACTTCTGTGCATCAACAGTGGGATCCTGGGGTTTGCTGTATGAGGGGAGACTGGGCAGGTCAAGCTTTCATTCTCTAGAATGTTCTCTTGCAGACACTTCCTTGCATCATTTTTCACTGAATTGCTAATCTTCCAGGAGCAGTCAGCATTATGCCACAGAGTGCTGTGACGGACTACATCAAGGATAACTGCATCCCTTTCCGAACCTCCTTGGCTAATCAGAATCAGCATTCACAGAATCAGAATCAGGTTCATTATCGCTGACATATGCCACAAGACATAAAAAGTTATAAAGTAGATAGATAGGTAGAGTGTGCAAAAGAGAAATAGCAAGCTATTCTTGAAAGATTCATAGACCATTCAGAAGAAAGAAGAAGCTGTTCCTAAAACATTCAATGAAGGTGTTCAGGCTCCTAGACCTCCTCCTTGATAGTGGCAATGAAAGCAGAAATGCACATTCCTTGGGATATGGATAACTATCCCAGCCACACCACAGTTATTTTGAGGAAAGCCTATGTTGGGATTAAGACTCCAGCTGTTCATGAAGGGTCAAGTGGAAAGGACTCTTCTCATCACTAGCTAAGTCAGGTCTTGGTGCTTCTGGTGATGAGCCATTCTGCCAAAGGATATGCAATCTCTTCCCAGCATCATCCCACAGGATCCTTCCCCTACAGAGCTCCAGGACTTTGCTGCCTTATTGACTTGTGGTCATAGGTGTTTTCCAACTGAACCTTTTCTAAGGGTGACTGGTGGTGTGGCAAGGTGCCTTGGATGGAACTTCCCTTGGCAGCGAGGTCAAGCCCATCCTTTCCAACACCAGAGGTGGGTAGAATTTTGATGCAGCCACAGAAGAAGGTGGCTACCAGTGTAGGGTACGCTTGGATATGTTTCCTTCTGTTTCTCTGGAGGTTTGTACATCTCGTCCTGATGGATGCGATCCAAGCTAGATCTCCAGATGAAACAGCTGATTGCCAGGGCACAAGAGGAGGGTATAGGCATCAAATGTGCCAGGTACAGCAACACCAAGCACACCTTTTGCAGCAAGACAAATCACAAAGCTCTCCAACGGGTGATCAGGATGGCTCAGCACACCAATGGGACTCAACTACCGAACCTGGAGACAATTTACGACTCTCGAAGCCTACAGCAAGCTCTTAACATTATTAAAGACCCATCCCTGTCTGCTCAATCTCCTGCCACCTGGTAGGAGATAGAGAAACACTTTAGCCAAACAGTAAGATTAAAAAACATCTTCTTCTCGAGGGCTGTTGTGCAGCTGAATAACCCTGGCTTGCCATTGGCCTTTGAGTGTTATGGACTCACTTGTTATGAAGTCACTCGGTGCATGTAAAAATGGGAATTCTCTTTTGTCTTAAGCCGCACAGCATGCATTGCAAATATTTGTTTTGCGTGGGCTGGAATAGCACCACAATCTTCTTGTCTTGGGCAATGACTATGAAGTTCTAACCTGTTCTCTTTCTGACCATTGCAAAGGAATGATGTCTCCCTCCCTTGCAATGTTACCAATTTCTGCTGCATCTTGGTGACTTGCTGCACTCCCTGATTCCTCCGAACCAGATTCCCAGCACTTTTAGGTACGATACCTAATGGTGAAGGGATCCATTTGACAGAGCACGTGGCCTCACTCTTGCCGCGATTTGTCTCTGGCTCCCGATGCTTGTTCAAGCTGGTTGCAGATGCTGGTGAATCTGAAGAATGTCTGTGGGTCTGAGCAGAAAACAACATTCCCCCACATGCAAGGAGAATTTGCCTTGAGCACCTCCGCTGCCAGTAATTGTCGCTCCTCGTATGCCAGTGTCCCTCCTGATGGATTCAGCCAAAGGCTCAACAGCTCACACAACCAGGATGGAGGAAAGAAGACAGCTTTGCCTGACTAGAGATTTCCCATCTGTTAATTTGTACTTCGCTACAAATGCCTGCAGAGAGGTTGTATCCAATTCTGAATTCCCCTCCCCAAAGCGTGTTCCGGAGAGCACATCCATCATGCAGATGTGTGCTCCTCTCTCAGAGACTTTCTCTTGGTCTAGGTAGGGTGACCAGGCAGCTTTCTGTCACCCTGCCAGGGAAGGCCACATCTTATGAACAAATAAATTGATGAGAGATGTACAAATGTTAGAAAGAGAAGGGGTTTTGTGTCTACCATGTGGGTATTCAGACACATTGTGGATTTTAGCACAGGGGATGAGGCATCTGTGAAAAAGTCTTCACAGAAAAAAATACGAATGAGAGGTTACGAAACAAATAAAGTGATGAGGTGTTGGATACTTAATTTTGCTTGAAATGCTTGACAAATATGGTTGTCTTTGCTGTTCTAGAAATAGAGAAAAGATCGAAGGGAAGATTATTCCAATTGCATCAACTCTTGTTTTTGGAATTTTTTTTTATTATGTGTGTCCACGGAGGGAATGTAAACAATTATGCAGACTTCAAGTTTGTTATGGAATGTGGTTTGCCAAAGATAGCAACAGTTTTGCTGTATCTTTTGATTGGTGAAGAGGTGAGTTTGGACCTTTCAGATTGACATTAATCGTACTCTGCCCATTTGAGAAAGCATAAAATGGCTTATGGTTGGTTAAGAGGCTGTAGGATCAGTAATGCTTTGATGTTTCATCTTACTAAGGCAATGTTATCAACAAAGCATTCTTTATTTATTGCAGTCAGCTCTTACGTAGTGGCTATTGCAGCTAAGTGTAAGATCATTGCAGATTTATGGATATCTTCAGGGGTTTTGAGGATGGTGGAATAGATAAAGGAGAACCAGTAGATGTGGTGTTCTTGGATTTTCAGAAGACCTTAGCCAGATTCTCATCTAAAGAGGTTAGTGTGAAAAGTTAAAAACCATGGGCTTGGCGTAATATACCTGGCATGGTTTGTGAATTTGTTAACAGGTAGGAGACAGAGACTGGGGATAAAGATATAAATCTGGTATGCTGGAAATCTGGAATAAAAATGCAGACAGCATCTGTGGAAAAAGATAGTCAGAATTAGAAAGAAATAAGTCAGTTTAGAGTTGCAAAGATGATGGCAGAGAGATGGACACAACAAGGGTTAAATGTCTGAGGCCAGAGTCGCAGTAGTGATGAGCTACTGATGAAGGGGTGTTAGAGAGAGAGAGGGAAATGAACAAAAATAGAACATGTAAAAGCTATAAAGATGTAAAAATATCTGGCATGCCAGGTCATGGCAGTGAAGAGAGAAAGCTACAGCGCAGAAACAGGCCCTTTGGCCCATCTAGTCCATGACAACCTGCTTTTTTTTCTAGCTCCCACATCATAGCCCTACGTAACCTTCCCCACTGTTTACTTATCCGAATTTCTCTGAAACATTGCAGCTGAACTTGCATCTACCACCTCAACTAGCCACTCTATCCACACTCAACGCCATCCTCTGCAAAGCCCACATCTGGGCCATAATCAAGCAACACACACAAAATGCTGGTGGAATGCAGCAGGCCAGGAACTAACGAAGTCCTGACGAAGGATCTTGGCCCGAATCATCGACAATGTTTCTCCCTACAGATGCTGCCTGGCCTGCTGTGTTCCACCAGCATTTTGTGTGTGTTGCTTGAATTTCCAGCATCCGCAGATTTCCTCATGTGGGCCATAATCAAGTCTGCTTTGTGGATACCAACTGCATCCTCTTACCTGATTGGATAAACATACTGTCAATCACAGCCCCATCACCATGTCATAGGGCATTCAGCATTTCTCTTCTGTCTTTCTGAAATTGCATTGGCTGTTTACATTAAATTTACATTGTTTACATTACACCCTCTCCAACCCTCATCTCTACACTATCCCAGAAATTAGAACAGAGTATTTTAACAACCATGCCTGTTTATAGTCGCTATTTCTGTCATTTTGGAAAGAACTGGAAGAATCAGAATCGGATTTATTATCACTGACATCCTGTATGTTTTGAAATGTGTTTTATTTTGTGGAAGCAATACAGTGCAATACATAAAAAAATTATAAGTTACAATCAGAAATATAAAATGAATAAATACTTAGTGTTTATGGGTTTATGGTCCATTTAGAAATCTGATGGTGGAAGGGAAGAAGCTGCTCTTAAAAAGCTGAGTGTGTGTCTTCAGGATCATATACTTCCTCCTAATGAGAAGAGGGCATGTTCTGGGTGATTGGGGGTCCATTATGATGCATTTTTTGAGGCATCGTCTTTTGAAGATGTCCTCAATGGTGGGGTGGTTAGTGCCCATGATGGAGCTGGCTGGGTTTACAACCCTCTGCAGATTTTTCATTTCCATACATTGGTATGGAGATACCAGACAGCGATTCGACCAGTCAGAATGCTCTGCACAGTACATCTGTAGAAGTTTGCCAGAATCTTTGGTGAGATACCAAATCTCATTAGATTCCAAATGAAATGGAGTCACTCGTGCCTTCTTCATAATTGTATCAATGTGTTGGGCCCAGGATAGATCTTCAGAGATGTTGACACCCAGAAACTTGAAACTGCTCACCCTTTCCACTGCTGATCCCTTGATGAGGACTGGTGTGTGTTCCCTCGGTTTCCCCTTCCTGAAGACCACATTTAATTTCTTGGTCTTACTGACAATGAGTGCAAAGTAGTGGTTGTGACACCACTCAACCAGCCGATCTAGCTCATTCCTGTATACTTCCTTATCACCCTCTGAAATACTGCCGATAACAGTTGTATCATCAGCGAACTTTCAGAAGGAGTTTGTTCTGTGCCTATCCACCCACTCTTGGATGTAGACAGAGCAGAGCAGTGGGCTAAGCTCTCATCCTTGAGGACAGTCAGTGTCGACTGTCTGCAAGGAGAGGTAATTTCCAATCCGCACTGACTGTGGTCTCCTAATGAAGAACATAGAACACAGGACATAGATCCGTGCAGCGCAACAACAGGCCATTTGGCCCACATGATGTGCTGAACCAGCTGAAAAGCAAATCAAAAGCATCCAAGCACTACCTCCTTCTACCTACACAACGCCCTTAATCCCTCCATCTTCCTTACATCCATGTGTCTATCCAAACATCTCTTTTTGCCTGTACCAGCATACCAGACAGTGCATTCCAGGCATCTACGACTCTGAGTCAAAAGCATACCCCTCACATCCCCCTTGAACCTACCCTCTCTCACCTTCAATGAATGCCCTCTGGTGTTAGATATTTCAACCCTGGGAAACAGATACTCCCTGTCTACTCTATCCAAGCTTCTCATAATCTCAGAAACCTCTACCAGGTTCCCCCTCAGCCTCCGGCACTCCAGAAGAAACAAACCAAGTTTATCCAGCCTCATGATAGCACATGCCCTCTAAACCAGGCAGCATCCTGGTGAACCTCTTCTGCACCCTCTCCAAAGCCTCAATATCCTTCCTATTGTGGGGCGACCAGAACTGTGCACAATACTCCAGATGTGGCCGAACCAGAGTTTTATAAAGTTGAAACATAACCTCTTGATTTTTTAACTCAGTGCCTCGACTAATAAAAGCAAGCATTCCATAAGCCGCCTTAACCACCTTATCGACCTGGGTAGCCACTTTCAAGGAGTTATGAACTTGGATCTGAAGATCTCTCTGCTCAGCAACACTGATAAAGATCTTACCCTTAACAGTGTACTTCTCCTTGCGTTTTCCCTACTGAGGTGCAACACCTCGCATTTATTTGCATTAAACCTCATCTGCCATTTCTCAGCTCATATCTGCAACTGATGTATACCGTGCTGAATTCTTTGCCAGTCTTCTACACCATCCACAACTCAGGAAGCCAAGGATCTAGTTGCAGAGGGGGGTACAGAGGCCCAGGCTTCGAACTGGCTGAAACTGGAGTACCTGGAAAGGTACATGGCTGTCCGCACTTTTCTGAGGGGATCATCTTCACAACTGGGAAGTACTGCAACGTACTCCCGCTGCAGAATGACAACCAGTGATATTAAACCTCAATGCTTCTGCGCTGTAGTGGTCTGGGTGCAGGCCGATGGGACTGAGCAAATTAATGGTCAGCACAGACTAGACGACTGAAGGGCCTGTTTCTGTGCTGTAGTGTTATATGAATGCATGGTTATGATTCTGATAGTCTGGGCCTTTAGTAATGTTGCTTGAGGAATAGAAGGTGATTTGAATGTTCCAAAACTGTTGGCAAAGTCTCCCTTTTAGGATCACGCAGACCCTGGTAAAGGCTGCTGAAATATATGAACGCCAGAGAGGGTCCCACTACTGTTTCCCGGGTTTCCTTGTGACTGGCTCCCTGAATTGTTAAGACAATTGGGCAATTTTAACTGACCCCATATCGGCCAAGGGCATTTGGCGAGCTACTGCCACTTCTCCACCCACACAGGGTTTGCTGTCCAAATCAGTCAGTCGATTTGCAAATCTGAAGTCTTCCTTACTAAAGAGCAACTTCTGATGACATTTAGCATTTAATCCTTGGGTATAAATAGCTGATTCTTAAGCCCTGTGTCTGAGATTCCTTACATAGCTGTGGCTTAAGTGAACTCCATTTTGTTATAAACTGCCCTTTTCCCTTGTTCCACTTGCTGGTCACAGGCTATGATCAAAAAGACTTGTTCACAATCGACAAGAAGGAATCCAGTGAAGTAAATGCTGAGGAAAAGTCCCGCAGGGCGGTGTTGTGCCTGGGTCATTCCAACCGTTGTCTCATGGCCTGGGCTCTCTGGAAAATTAGTTAATAGCAGCCAGCAGCTTACTTCATACTGAATCCCAGTTTTTTAACAAATGAAACAAAAGCAGGTAATGTAGTAGTTCAAAATTTCTGGGACCCCACCGAGCAGGCAGGAATGCCCACCGCTAGGAATGATTTCTCCATTGCACGTGCAAAAATCTTTGCGTTAAGAGAGAGATCCCATAATGAAAGCCAGTAGCCATTATCTCATAGGCAGAGATCACTTTCCATTTGCACAATTTAGACGAGTGTGAGGGAACGGGTTAAGGGTCTGTCTATGCCTCTGTTCCCCCGGTGAGCTCGCTATGTACTTTGCCTGGCCTTTACTGGAGAAATTTCTCCTGTAAAAATGTACTATGATGAATGCAGAGTGACTGACTATGGCCCAGAATCAGCTGCAGTGGACCCATGCTCTTATGTAGGGGAATCCCATTCCTCTTCTGCTCCCCACTTTCCTAAAGGAAGTCGGAAAAGAGTAATATAACTCCGGGCTTCTTGCCTCAGACTTTTCCTTCCCAGTGGTTGGCCTTATGAGAAAATGGCAACACTTCATCTTGCGCAGGTCACAATAATGTAATTGTTTGGTTTGCATATTTTAAAAATCAGACCAGTTTATGGCAACAGTCCCATCTCTGTAGAATATGATAAAATCACAACACAAGAGAAGATAGTGCGGCCCCAGTAGATAATCCCATCTAGGCAATCCATACTAGCTATATGTGGGGATGGTTGAAATTCCTTCATTAGAGTGGTGAGAATGTAGTTTGTGAGTTCCAAACTGGTGGTTCAGTGTGCCACCAACAACATATATTACGTGAGAAATTCAAATGAGAATGGAGAAATTGCAGGATGAAATGGAACAGAATCTTTGACAGAGTAATGTTGAAACCTGAGCTTTCCTGGCATGGGGAAGATTTCATAAGATTTGGAATGTAGGGATGAGTACATCCACTGAGATCTTGTGTCTTGTTTATTTATAACTGCTTACTCTTGTCCCCAACCATTGCTACCAGGAGAGCAGTTATTGTTGAAATGCAGAGACTGACAGACCAGACAACTGGGTGATATGGAGTATCTCACCAGTTGCTACATTCCAGACTGCTGAGAAATCCACTTCAAAGAAACAGTGCAAAATGCATTTAATCACAATCTAAAATGAGACGTGGATTTAATTTTCCAGGAAATCTAAAAGAGTGAAGTTGCAGTGAGTTAAGTCCATTAGCCTCAGATAAGCACAATGCTCCGGCATAATCATCATCAATATTTTTCTCCTGTTTTGCTCCCTGTCATTGTTCCCAGGACATTGAAGGATTGGGCCAAATATAAATGAAATGAAATGTATCATCACACTGATCTGTGGCCCTGTTCTAGAACATACACTTGATCCGAGAGGACTGCTTCTTTATCCCCCAACATTTCATTTAGATCTCTGCTCAGGACGCTCCCTCTTCCCACAGCCAAATTCTCCCTGAGAATTGAGAATCACATTATAAGTGAACGTGGTTTATCCCCTTCTGACCACTCCACAGTCTTTGTTAAAGACCACTGCACAATTCTTCTGCACTGTAGCCTTATTCCATATGATCCAGTCCAACTAGGGAAGAGATTTCCCGAGAAACAGGCCTCATTAGACCATAAGGATGTTTCCTATGGTGGGAGAGTCTTAAGGCCAGAGGACACAGTCTCAGAATAGAGGGGTATCCTTTTAGAATGGAGATAAAGGGAATTTTTTTTTAGCCAGAGTGGCGAATCTGTGGAATTTGTTGGTAGGTGTAGAGACCAAGCCTTTATGTATACTTAAGGAAGAGGTCAGGACATGAAGGGATATGGAGAGAAGGCAGGAGACTGAGGCTGAAAGGAAAATGGATTAGCGATGATGAAATGGTGGAGCAGACTCGATGGGCCAAATGGCCTAATTCTGCTCCTCTATCTTATGGGAGTGAAGCATCACAGCCAAATATGTTGTTAGGTTTCACCTTGTAGGAAGTAATCCTGCAGAGCTGATGTCATTGGAGCAGAATGAGGCCACTCAGCCCATCAAGTCTGATCCACCATTACATCATGACTGATTTATTTATTAAGAGCAAGAGGATAAGACGTGAGAGAAGAGGACCAATCAAGTATGACAGTGGAAAAGTGTGTATGGAACTGGAGGAGACAGCAGAGGTACTTAATGAATACTTTGCTTCAGTATTCACTATGGAAAAGGATCTTGGCGATTGTAGGGATGACTTACAGTGGACTGTAAAGCTTGAGCATGTAGATATTAAGAAAGAGCTTTTGAAAAGCATCAAGTTGGATAAGTCACCAGGACTGGACGGAATGTACCCCAGGCTACTGTGGGAGCTGAGGGAGGAGATTGCTGAGCCTCTGGCGATGATCTTTGCATCATCAATGGGAACAGGAGAGGTTCCTGAGGATTGGAGGGTTGCGGATGTTGTTCCCTTATTCAAGAAAGGGAGTAGAGATAGCCCAGGAAATTATAGACCAGTGAGTCTTGCTTCAGCGGTTGGTAATTTGATGGAGAAGATCCTGAGAGGCAGGATTTATGAACATTTGGAGAGGTATAATATGAGTAGGAATAGTCAGCATGGCTTTGTCAAAGGCAGGTCGTGCCTTACAGGCCTGACTGAATTTTTTGAGGATGTGATTAAACACATCGATGAAGGTAGAGCAGTAGATGTTGTGTATATGGATTTCAGCAAGGCATTTGATAAGGTACCCCAAGGCTTATTGAGAAAGTAAGGAGACATGGGATCCAAGGGGACATTGCTTTGTGGCTTGTCCACAGAAGGCAAAGAGTGGTTGTAGATGGGTCATATTCTGCATGGAGGTTGGTGACCAGTGGTGTGCCTCAGGGATCTGTTCTGGGACCCCTTCTGTTCATGATTTTTATAAATGACCTGGATGAGGAAGTGGAGGGATGGGTTAGTAAACTTACTGAAGATACAAAGGTTGGGGGTGTTGTGGACGGTGAGGAGGGCAGTCAGATGTCACAGCGGGACATTGATAGGATGCAAAACTAGGCTGAGAAGTGGCAGATGAAGTTCAACCCAGATAAGTGGGAGGTGGTTCATTTTGGTAGGTCAAATATGATGACAGAATATAGTATTAATGGTAAGACTCTTGGCAGTGTGGAGGATCAGAGGGATCTTGGGGTCCGAGTCCATAGGACACTCAAAGCAGCTGTGCAGGTTGACTCTGTGGTTAAGAAGGCATACGGCGTATTGGCCTTCATCAACCGTGGTATTGAGTTTAGGAGCCGAGAGGTAATGTTGCAGCTATATAGGACCCTGGTCAGACCCCACTTGGAGTACTGTGCTCAGTTCTGGTTGCCTCACTACAGGAAGGATGTGGAAGCCATAGAAAGGGTGCAGAGGAGATTTACAAGGATGTTGCCTGGATTGGGGAGCATGCCTTATGAGAATAAGTTGAGTGAACTCGGCCTTTTCTCCTTGGAGCAACGGAGGTTGAGAGGTGACCTGATAGAGGTGTATAAGATGATGAGAGGCATTGATCGTGTAGATAGTCAGAGGCTTTTTCCCAGGCTGAAATGGCTAACACAAGAGGGCACAGGTTTAAGGTGCTTGGAAGTAGGTACAGAGGAGAGGTCAAGGGTAAGTTTTTTACTCAGAGAGTGGTGAGTGCGTGGAATGGGCTGCTGGTGACGGTGGTGGAGGCAGATAAGATAGGGTCCTTTTAAGAGACTCCTGGACAGGTACATGGAGCTTAGAAAAATAGAGGGCTACGGGTAACCCTAGGTAATTTCTAAGGTAAGGACATGTTTGGCACAGCTTTGTGGGCGGAAGGGCCTGTATTGTGCTGTAGGTTTTCTATGTTTCTAAATCCCTCTTGACCTCATTCTTCTACCTTCTCCCCGACGCCCTGATTAACCAAGAACCTATCAACATCTGCTTTAGATATACTCAATTTCCTGGTTTCAACAGCTGTCTATGGCAATATTTTCCACAGAATCACCATCCTCTGGCTAAAGAAATTCTTTCTCATCTCTGTTCTAAATGGCATCCCTCTATCCTGAGGCTGTGCCCTCTGGTCCTGGACTTTTCCAATATAGGAAACACCCCCTCCACATCCAATCTGTCTAGGCCTTATAATATTCAATCGCTTTCAATGAGGTGCACCCTCATTCTTTTAAACTCCAGCGAGTATAGGCCCAGAGCCATCAAACGCTCCTCATATGTTAACCCTTTCATTTCCAGAATCATTCCTGTGAGTTTCCTCTGGACCCTCTCCAAAGCTAGCACATTTTTTTCTTAGATAAGGGGCTCAAAATACTCCGTGTGATCTAACCGATGCCTTATAAAGCCTCAGCATCACGTCCTTGCTGTCATATTCTAGTCCTCTTGAAATGCATACTAACATTGCATTTGCCTTCCTTACCATCGAGTCAACCTGAAAATTAATGTTTGGGAAATAGTGCACAAAGACTTTCAAGTCCCTTTGCACCTCTGAATTTTGAATTTTCTCCCCATTTAGAAAATAGTCTATGTCTTTATTCCTCCTTCCAAAGTACATGCCATACACCTCCCTACTCTATATTCCATCTGCCACTTCTTTGCCCTTTTTCCCAATCGGTCTAAATCCTTCTGCAGATTCCCGGTTTCCTCAACACTACCTGCACCTCCACCTATCTTTGTATTGTCTGCAGCCATCAATTCTGTTATCCAAATCATTGACATAAAGCATGGCCCTGTCAAAGACCCCACATCTCCCCCCATTATCGAGATTCAAGAGTCGTTTGTTAATCGCGTGTACATCAAATCACACATTGAAAATGCATCACTTGCGTTAACAATAAGCATACCCGCAGGAGTCACCACACACACCGGTGCCAACATAGCATGCCCACAATGCTTGCCAGAATGACAGAGAACACAGCAACCTGCAGAACAAGTTGTGTTACTCCCTCCCACCTACGCACATACACAGTTCTCTAACCCCAAGGCAGGCCGCCTTCTTCAGCCTTCAGCAGACTCAGGTACACAGACATGGACAACCTCAGTGGACTTACACCGATTTGCTGACCTGGGGCTCCAGCTGACGGGTTTTGACTTCAGGACAGCTGATTGGATCCTCACCGAACACCAGTCCTTGAACTCCAGACTCGCTGGTGGCAGGACTCTGAACACTAGTCCTCAGAATCCAGTCCCACTGCTTTGCCAATCGAGGGGATCGTAAAACCTTGTTCCTGCTGCCCAGATGGAACTCCAATTCTGAAAACCACTGACAACTCATTGACTGGGTGGGGCGGAGCGGAGGGGCACCAGCCATCGGTCATGCTGGTCTGGCAATCCAATATCCGGCCGGTCAGCCTATCCCAGCTCACGGATGTTCCACATCCACATCGCTGGCCTTTGAATACAGAGCAGAGACTTAAGACTAAGCCTGTCCTCTAATACCTCCACCTCCCTGTTCCTAAACCCTAACCTGGCCCCTAACTCCCCTCTCTGTCCCCAAAACCATCCTCACAAACCCAAAAAACCCCCACCTCGAAACAGCTGAACTGTGACCTCAGCACAAAGACTGGTAGCAGAATGTTAATTGCCTGTTCTTTGCCTGTCAATATGTGTGATCTGCATGCAGACAGTATTCTCTATAACATATGTTCCTTTCCATAATATCTGCTTAAGTGGCTCACTGATGGATTTTTGTCTGATAGAGATTCTGCCTTGGTATGTTCTTTATTATGTTGGGGATTATATACCAATAGATGCTCTTTTAAGCATGGACTGACTTTCAAAATGCAAGTTGATAAAGTCGACTTTAAATTTTCCATCACCACCCTTGGATCTACAGATATCACTCTCTCATCCAACACTTTTCACTGCCTGAGGAACTTCCCTAGTTCACATGTGAGAACAGCAAACCCACTGTGATCTCCCAGTCTGATCCTGTTATTTTGCACTGCTTGCTTTGGTTGAAGCTAGCTTACTGTTTGCTTTTAAAACCATATATCTAGTTCATCTGTTCCTGTAGCATCTCCATCTGCATCTTAAGTAAAAATGTTGCAACCAATTATGAAAGCCTTCAGCAGACTAAGGCTAATTTCTCCAACATTTGCCTTACTGACCACCAAAATCTCAGTTTATATAAGCTTCAAATTCTCTGGAACTCCAGTATGTGTATCTCTAACCTAGCTGATCCCCCTTGCCTTTCTCTCAACTTTGCAATGTTTTATGAAGTCCTGCCTGTCCTCATCTTACACCAACTCCTTAAACATCTCCAGCCATATGTTCTTACCTGATACTCAACTGCCTTTCATGGTATCTGCACAATGGAGATTGAATCTTCAATCACTCGGTTTGATATTTTATTCCCAAAGCTCTTCAATTTGTAATATTTAATATCTGTTTTACTATTCATTTTAAAACCTCTTATGACTCTAATCCAACTGCCAATAAGCCCAACTTTTACTCTAATACCTGTGATATTTCAATGTCAAACTGGAGTTAGTTTCACTCTTGCTAAAATTGTAAATTCTCTCTATGTAGTCTTGAGCTTCCTCAGACCAACCTCTCATCATTTTTTTCCCTCAGGTCAGAGATTGTTGAGCAATACTCCAACAAGTTTATCCAAAGAGATGACATAGAACGGTTTTACATCCTTAACACTCTATTTAACCTTGCTGGTAGGTTTGAATATTTGTTATCTTGTAAGTAGCAGAGAGGACAATATTTTGTTTACTGAAATGAGCTTGATCCGAGGAAGTGAACCTGCAGAAAGAACTCTGACCCGAAACATAACCCAATTTGTTTTTCCACAGATTCTGCCTGGCCTGCTTCTGTGGCTCTTTCATCACTTCTTTTGATCACTTGTAATTTTTTAAGGCTTGAAAAATCAAACCAGAAGTTGCAGGTACAAAAACACAAAGTGATTAAAACATTCGGTAGGTCAGGCAGCATCTGTGGAAGGAGAAACGGAGTTAACATTTCAGGTCTCAAGTCAAAAGATCTTAATCTGAACAGGAAAACTAACTTAGAACACGAGAGACTGCAGATGCTGGAATTTGAAGCAGAAAGCAAACTGCTGGTGGAACACAATGGATCAGGTAAAATCTATGGAGGCAATGGGATAGTTGATAGTTCACATCAAGACAGTAAATCAGGATTGAGATTGTAGAGAGGAAAGAGCCAGCATAAAGAGGTGAGAAGAAGGGGTGAGGCAGGGGCTAACACACAGTAGGTATGTGAATAATAATGAAGAATGAAATTTAGGAAGTTTTTAGTTAGACACATGAATATGAGCAAACTGAAGAATATGGACCTTCTGGAGGCAGATGAGATACAGACATCATGGGCCAAACGGCCTGTCATTATGCTGTTCTATGTTTAAGAGGCTGCAGATACTTGATTCCCATAAGTGAGGAAGGTTATGTGGAACCAGGTGAAGGATGGATAGTGGACAAATGTAATGACTTGGAAGAGGGGATAAGAGAAGAATGGATCTCCTATCTCATTTTCCAACTGTTTCCACCTGCCTCTCATCCCTGTTTCACCTTACTTAGTAGATTCCTTCAAATGCAGCTCATTGCTTCCACTTTCCAGCCTCTATCAATAATTCTACCCACTTGGTTCCATCTGCGCCCTTTTTTTTCTCTTTCGACACTATATTGTCTTGAGTACTTACCCACTAGCCTTTACCTCCATCCCTTCCATCTGCCCCACGTGGTTCCATCTCTCCGTACTGCTGCTCACCAGTCCCTGTCTCATCCTTCCCTCATTGCTTTATATGGGCTATCTCCCTTCTACAATCAGTCCTGATCAGTGTCTCGATCTGAAACATTTACTATCCACTTACCTCCACGGATGTTGCCTAATGCATTGGTTTCCTTTGGCTTTTCGTTTCTTGAAGAAATAGCCCGTTTTCTTATTTTTCCAATTCTGATGAAAGATCTCTGAGAAAGATCACCAAAAATAAAATCTCTGTTTTCCATTGCATAAGTACTTTCTGACCTGCTGGATCTTCCCAGCAGTTTCAATATTTAGGATGTTTTTCATTTATTTTTATTAATAAAGAATAAAACAAAGCACAATTTAATTTTCCTCATTTGAAGGTGTCCTTTTGAGGCCACGTTAAGGGCACAGTCACTGAGTCACAACTAGTTCCCTTTAATCAAAAAAAAACTTTTATAGTGCAATACTTCAATTCCTAAAATTCTGCATTTTAAAAATAACTGCAGATAGCATTTAGAAAAGAAGATCTAGATTTGCATCAGGCTCTCCAAAATGTTAAATCGTCCCAAAGCATCTCAGCCACATTCTGTTGAAGTGTAGCTCTGGGATATGTGGCAACCAGTTTATGTGGGACATACTGTATATGTGCAAACTCCAATGACAGAAGTGATCATTAACATGACTATAAGTGTTGTTCGGGGGATTATTTTTCCATCAGACCACCTGAGAAATCTATTCCTCCTCTTCAAACTTCGCTTCAGTATTCACCAGTGAGAGGGAACTTGCCAAAGTTCAGAGGGATCTTGGGGTCCGAGTCCATAGGACACTCAAAGCTGCTGCGCAGGTTGACTCTGTGGTTAAGAAGCCATGCAGTGTGTTGGCATTCATCAACCGTGGGATTGAGTTCAAGAGCTGAGAGATAATTTTACAGCTATATAGGACCCTGGTCAGACCCCACTTGGAGTACTGTGCTCACTTCTGGTCACCTCACTACAGAAAAAGAAAATGCTGGAACTTTTGAAAAAACATTAGGGTAGATAAGGTCCTGGGGCTATGATATACCCCAGGTTACTATGAGAAGTGAGAGAAGAGATTGTGATGCCTTTGGCAATGATCTTTGCATTCTCACTGGCCATAGGAGTAATACCAGATGACTGGAAGATGGAAAATTCCTCTGTTCAAGAAAGATAATAGGGATAAACCTGGGGTTTATAAACCAGTAAGTCTTAATCAGTATTGGGAAAACTATTGCAGAGGATTCTTAGAGGCAGGATTTATGAGCATTTGGAGAAGCGTTGTCTGATTCAATATTCAATATGGGGTTTGTGAGGGGCAGGTCATGCCTCACGAGCCTGATTGAATTCTTTATGTGACAAAGCACAATGATTAAGGCAGAGCAGTGGATGTGATGTATATAAATCTTAATAAGGCATTTGACAAGGTAGGTTCATTCAGAAAGTCAGGAGCATGGGATCCAGGGAAATTTGGCTGCATGGATTCAGGACTGGCTTTCCCACAGAAGGTAGAGGCTGGTAGCAGATGGAGCACATTCAACTTGGAGGTCGGTGTCCAGTTGTGTTCTGCGGGATCTGCTCTTTGTGATTTTTATAAAGGACTCGAATGAGTAAGTGGAAGGGTGGGTTAGTAAGTTTCCAGATGGCACGAAGGTTAGTGGTATTGTGGATTGTGTATCAACGGGACATTGATAGGATGCAGTGCTGGGTTGAGAAGTGGCAGATGGAGTTTGGAAGTTCAAGCTTGAGGGCAGAATACAGGGTTAATGGAAAGATTCTTAACAGTGTGGTGGAACAGAGAAAAGTTGAGGTTCACACCTCAGGTCTTCAAAATCACAGCGCAAGTTAATAGGTGCTTGAGAAGGATTATGGTGTGTTGGCTTTCATTAATTGGGGGATTGTGTTTCAAGAGTTGCAAGGTAATCTTACAACTTAATAAAACTCCGGTTGGACCACACTTGAAATATTGTGTTCAGTTCTGGTAGCCTCATTATAGGAAGGCTATGAAAGCTTTAGAGAGGGCACAGAGGAGATTTGCCAGGATGCTGCCTGGATTTGAGAGCACATCTGGTGTGGATAGGTTGAGCAAGCTGGAACGTGTCTCTTTGGAGAAAAGAAGGATGAGAGGTGACTCGAAAGAGGTGATAAAAGGCATAGGCAGAATGGGCAGCCAGAGACCTTTTCCTGGGGCAGAAACGGCTAGGTGGCATAACTTAAAGGTGTTTGGAGGAAAGTATATGGGGATGTCAGAGGGAGGTTTTTTACGCAGAAAGTAGTTGATGTATGGAACATGCTGGTGGTAGTAGCAGATCCATTCAGGGCATTTAAGAGACTCTTAGATAGGCACGTAGATGAAAGAAAAACAGGGCTATGTGGGAGGGAAGGCTTAGATTGATCTTGGTGTAGGTTCAATGGAAGGCACAATATTATGGGCCGAAAGGTCTACGGTTGTATGTAGACAGTGCGAGAGTTACTTGTTACTTTTACCTAGAGCAGACAAGTGTTCCCTTTACTATCATCCGTTACAAAGGATGATACAGTACTCCATCCACTCAACATGTACTGGTCTCACCAGGCCAAACCTGAGGATAGAATCCAGGATTGATAAAATAAAACTCACACAATGATGTAAACTTAAACAATTCTTAATGGCTTTTACTGATCAGAAATGAACACTAAATCAAAGGGCATCAGGTCATGATACAGCTTAAAACAAAAGAAATGAAGGTGAATATCATGACACACAGAAAGTCTTTGGACATACTTACTAGTCTGATTGTTTACACACACAAACGTTCACTCTGTGGGTGTTGGGCTTCGTGGTGAGTCCACAGTTCGACTGCTGTTCTGGTCACCACATTATTTCACTGGAGAGGTTACAGAGGAGATATACGAGGTTATTGCCTGGACTGGAAAAACATAGCCACAGATTAAATTGGACAAGCTGTTTTTTTTTTGGCCAGAGAAGGCTGAGGGATAGCTTTATTCGGATGTATAAAATCACAAATTGGCATATATAAGGCGTATATTTCTTTTGACCGTGGTGTCAAAAACTACGGAGCATACATTTAAAATAATTGGTAGAAAGACCAGAGGGATCATGAGATAGTTGTTTTTCATCCTGAGGGTAGTAGGGCTCCAGAAGTCCTCACCTTGGCTGCATTTCCTTATTACCTCCAACCCCATCTCCTCTTTCCGAGGACTTATTTTGCTCTCCTCCTCACTCTTGTTTCAGTCTCCTATCCTGCCTACCGCTTCCTCTCTTTTTCAAACCCCAGCCCCCCTCAAATTCTCTGCTGACAATAAGCCTGCTCCTGCTTCTATCTTGTATAGCTATTTGCTTGAAAAGTTAGTAATGCGCATCACGTTTGGCGAGCGTTTGTTGTATATTCAAAGCATTTAAAGTTTTCTGGTACCGGAAGCTAACATTAAGTCACAAGCTCTCTTTCCACGAGTAGGCAAAATAGGCTGAGGGGCTTACTCCATTATGGCTGAAGAGCTTGAAGCGCAAACTGGCACTTGCTGCATTGCACACACATGTAAATTACAAAAATATTCTTCTTATCTGAGCAATATGTCAGCATTAGTTAACACCTTCAAGAGAGATGGGGGATAAAAAGATTTTAATGGTTTTGTTGTATTAAAAAACAATGCCAGGAGAAAGGTAGATCAGTGAGCGTCTGCGGCTGCACCAGTGCATATGGCGCATGGTTGGTATTAAAGTCATCCTTTTCCTCTAAGAATTCTCTTTAATCTCCCATCATAGTTTTCTCTCTTTCATGTCATATAAATACAGTGCCTTGGAAAAATTCGGCTCCCAACCCTTTGTTCATGTGAATGAGTATTACAACCAGAGATTTTGACCAATTTAACTGTGAATTTTATTTTTGATTCACATGATCATTTTTTCACAGTAGAGCCCAGAGAACAGGGAATATTGTAAAGCGTGAAAAACTAAAAATTCAAAAACTGAAATGTCAGCAGTCCAAAAGTATTCTTCTCCCTCTGTTCAGTACTTAGTTGAACCACTTCTCGCAGCTATTACAGCCAGGGGTCTTTTTGGATAAGTCTCTATTTGCTTTGCACAACATGACGGAGCAAGATTTTCCCATTCCTCCTTGCAAAATTGCTCAAGCTGTGCCAGGTTAGTTGGGGAGTGGTGGTGGATAGCAAACGTGAGGTCTTTCCAGATATCAGGTTAACATCAGGACTGACTGGGCCACTCAAGGACATCAATTTTCTTCATATGAAGATATTCCATGGTTGCTTTGGCAGTGTGCTTTGGGTTGTTGCCCTGCTGAAAGACGAACTTCTTCCCCAGTTTAAACTTTCTGGCAGAGGCTAGAAGGTTTTTATCCAGGATCTCTCTGTACTTAGCAGTATTCATCTTACCATCAATCCTGACCAGATTTCCAGGCCCTGCTGCTAAAAAGTATCTATATAGTATGATGCCACCTCCACCATACTTTTCAGTAGGGATGGTGTTACTTGGCTGCCCTGCTAATACTGAGATTATTTTTAAATTAAATTTACACTACATGTACTGCTTAGTGTTGAGGCCAAAAAGCTGCACTTTAGTCTCATTTGACCACAAGACATTATTTCACATCTTTGCAGTATCTTTTAAGTGACACTTTGCAAAGTCTTTACAGGCAAGGGCAAGGAAATACTGATTTTTTTTTAGACAGGGCTTCTTCCTCGCCACTCTTCCATAAAAACCCTTTTTGTGCAAGGCCTTAGAGACTGTGGAGCCATGAACTTCATCTCCAGTTACAGCCACTGACTTCTGCAGCTCAGGCAGAGTGACTGTTGGTGACTGTAACCTCCCTTACTAGTGCCGTTCCTCTTTAGCGACTATGTTTAGAGGGGACAGCCTGACTTGGGCAGTGTTCTGTACTTTTTCCACTTTTTGGACTGCACTGAGCGCCAAGTGCCTTTGGAATTATCCAGATCTGAGCTTCCCTATTGTCATTTCCCTGACTTGTCTTGAAAGCTCTTTTATTTTCATTTTGGTTTGGTCTGTTGAAAACCTACCATACAGTTGGAGCTTATAGGGAGAGGGGGTATTTATTCTTATGAATTCATTGAAAATATTCAATTTTCTTCATCAACAAATAAGGCAGTATTGCACCTGAGGAAAGTTAGCATTATAATTACAAAGCTGATGAAAACTCTTTCATACACACAATTTTGGTTTTTAATTTTTTTGTAGATTGTTGACAGGTTTTGTAATTTATCTTTTGATTTGACATGATGCAGCATGTTTTGTAGATCAGCTCCAAAAACTCCTTCTTCAATGTATTTTAAATTTAGATAATGAGACAGTAAAATGTGAAAGTAGTGGTGGGGGCTGAATACTTTTTCAAGCCAGTGTACTTCTTCTGCACTTGCCAGTTCGCAGACCAAGCCTGAGGCGCTGAGCGTATGTGGACTAGGTTAGTCATTTTCCTTGTAGCAACTATGAATGGAAATCACAATCTTATCCACAGAGCCAGGATGGACAGTGTATCAGTGGCATTGAAAATCGTCTGTATTAATGTGGAGAGCATGTTGCTGCAGTTAGAATAATTGCTTGATGAAGGTGTTACTGCATGGATCTGCAGCAGGAAGTTGATTGAAATCTGGATCTGGTACATTGATCTAAACATCCATTATTTCTTTGCAGAAACCTACCTCTATGCCTGTCTAGTGGATTTCTTCATCAATTGCTCAGAATACAGCAGGTATGAATCTATATAACCCCCCAGATAGTCTTTTCTATTTTATTGCTTAAACCTGCCCTCAAAAAAACATACACTCTTTTATTTGTTTGTAATAATCTCTGAGGTTTTATGGCCATTGAAATATAACAGTTTGTCATGCCCCAGTCCTGAGAGATGATCAGGTTTGCCTCATGTTACCTGTTATCATCCTTGATCAAGGGTTGAGATGCCCTTGGAATTGTTGTGCACCCAAACCAAGTGACAGAACCAAAGGTAGTCCTGCTGAAGGGCCTCGGCCCGAAACACCGGCTGCACTTTTTTCTATAAATGCTGCCTGGCCTGCTGAGTTCCTCCAGCATTTTGTGTGTGTCGCTTGGATTTCCAGCATCTGCAAATTTTCTCTTGTTTGTGACCAAAGGTAGAGATACTAATTATGGGATCAAAAATGTTCTTTCACTAAATTGCATCCTGTCTCTCAACTTTCTCCGTGCAGTACCCAGATGCATGAAAACCAATTTTAATTCGTGGATTGTTAAACCTCAAACCTCTTTTTCAGTTCAATCTCTCATCTCAATTTGGACTCTGTGTTTCTCATTGCATGCCCAATGCCAGTGTCAGCTGCTTCACCAATAGCCTTCCCTTCGTCATAAGGTTAGAAGCTGGAACATTCGCTGGTTATTGTCCAAAGATCAATTCACTGTTTGCAGTAAGACCGAAACAAAATTCCAGCATGAGTTGATAGTGACAATTTGTGCCTCAGACATGCTAGGTGAGAGCCTGACCACCCTCAACACTCAGTAGTAATTCCATCACAGGTCTTCTAGGAGCAACCTCCTAATGATCACCATTGGCCGAAAACTCAACGAGACACAAATACAGTGAGAGCTGATCAGGCTGGATATCCTGCAGAGAGTGACTCACCTCCTGACACCTCAAGGCCTGGAACATGACATGAAGAGGGCACACCTTTGACAGTGAGGAGAAAATTATTGGCCAAAGTCCAGAACATATTCAAATCTTC
Organism: Hemitrygon akajei; assembly: GCF_048418815.1. NCBI lineage: Eukaryota > Metazoa > Chordata > Chondrichthyes > Myliobatiformes > Dasyatidae > Hemitrygon > Hemitrygon akajei. The sequence goes on along the minus strand of NC_133124.1, from coordinate 188,783,984 downwards.
TCCTCTTGCCCAATGGGTAAGACAGAGTGGTGGGCAATAATTGTTTACTAGCAACACCACATCCTGACACCTTGATGCACCATCAATAACTCACGCTGAGACTTAGGAAGCGAGGTATCGGCTTTTATTGACTGGAAGAATAAACAGCACTACATCCTGGGGAAAATGAGGGAGAGCAGCAGCCCACAGTCGCCTTTATACAGGGGTCTGTGGGAGGAGCCACAGGAGCAGTCAGCAGGGTCTGTGGGAGGAGCCACAGGAGCAGTCAGACAGGTATATCTAGTTCACCACACACCTGTATGAAATAAAACAGAACTTTTAGCCATTGAAGGTTGGCCTCAGTTCATGCCCTCACCACTCAATCTGTCTCCCTTTTCCTATGCCTATAAGGGTTTACACCAATAACAATCATGCTTATTATTCAATGAACCAGACTTTAAACCAATCCAGCACTAAGTCAGCCAGCATTTATGTCCACCTAGCAGAGCTCCCTTTCATTCTAATTCAGATCTTGTCACCATGAGACCAGTCCCTTGTGTTATGTTCAGTGTAAAGTTTGATTCACCCAGAATTCTTCATTTTGTCCAGTAGGTAATTTTCACAACTTCCTCTTGGACTGTTATGCATTCCTTCAGCTAAGTGTGGCTTCAGAATTCTTCTCTGAGTCCAGGAGTCCCTCCAAAACCTTCCTCCTTCTTTGTTCTGGGATTTCCTGCAGCCTAATTCTCAGCTTCTGCTCTTCAGCTGTAGTCTATATTCCCAATTCCCCACCATCCAACATCAGTGGTCTAACATTCGTCCATACAAATAATATTTAGGTTCTCTAACCCAGATCCTTTGCTCCATCTTATGCACCTATTAATACTCTTAATATTTATTTAATTTAAAAAATTAATATATATTTCTTATTGTGGTTTATAGTATTTTTATGTATTGCATTGAACAACAAATTTCATGACCTGTGTCAATGATATTAAACCCTATTCTGATTCTGACTCTTCAGAAACTTCCTTAATTACTTTTGATCACTTCTTAAATCCCCCTCTTCCTCTGCTCTGGGCTGTCCTTGCACTAACAGTCCACTGGAAAAACTTTCTGTAATACGGGACAAGTATATGCAAGTTTTTGTTGTTGAGATTGCTCTGGAATATCTTGCAGGCTTTTTAAAGGATGGTCACTGATAAAATGCCTTGATTTACAAGTATGACATTAATGATACATTTTCCTCTTGTTCTCTCGTAGCTGTCAAGCAGGCTTTAGAAGCGGTGACCTCTTCATGTCATACCGGAATATGTTCCAGGATGTGCGAGATACAATGGATTTCGTGCATGATTCCGTAGGATTTCTCCTTCATCATAGTCCTTTACACTTAATCTTGCTGTTGCAATACCAATTTTATTAATCCTGCACAAATGGTGCATATTTGGACCAGTGCCACTAACAAGATTGTAATACCATACCAAGGTGATGAACCCTAGTTGTAAATGCTGTTGGGATTTTGAAGTTGTCAACACACAATATCGCTGATGTCTCTCTTTTTCTGCCCCTTTCTATTGCCATTACTCTTTTTCTATTATATTAGCTATGATTTTCACCCTCTGTCTGTTCCTTGTCTCTGAAAATCCATCTGTTTACAGTATCTCTTGCTGTCTGCCTCTATCTGTCCACTCATTTCTTGCCCTGCTTTTTACTAACAAACAACAACAGACTGGATCCTTCTAATAATTAGCTATCAATACTGTTAAGAGTTACTGGCTACACACCTGTGCCTACTCACTGTAGCTGGCTGTGGCCATGTCTGACCTCGTGCTCACTGCTAAGTCCAGCACTATTCTGTAACTGCTCAGCCAAAGATCTGGATACACATCCAGCATGTCTCCATTTGTGAAATGGTTGCACGTCAGTGCATTATTTTACTAACTTTGTAAAAGATATTAACAGTGTTTAAAGAGATAACATATTTCTAACATACAATAGGGTCTTTTAAGAGACTGCTGGATAGGTACGTGGAGCTAGGAAAAATAGAGGGCTATGGTTAACCTTAGGTAATTCCTAAATTAAGTACACGTTCAGCACAGCATCATGGGCCGAAGGGCCTGTATTGTGCTGTAGGTTTTTTATGTTTCTATTTGATAATTTTTATCTTTGGAATTATTTTCTACTCTTATATAAATAGAGATATGGAATACAATGCCAATAAGAGTAGAGGCAAAGCCATTTATGATTTTGAAACAAGTATTGAATGGGCACTTGAGAAACTAAGGGAAAAAGCTGGTAATTGCTCTGAACAGTTTTGAACGGTGTGCACAGGCCTGGCCGCCTTTCTATAGGAAGGATATCATTAAGTGGGAGAGGGTGCAAAAACGATTAATGAGAGTGTTACTGGCACCCGAAGGCCTGGTTTATAAGGTTGGCGGGATAGAGTGGGACTTTCTGCCCCAGTGGCATAGGAGGCTGAAGAGTGACTGTTTAGCGATTTATAAAATCATGAGGAGATGGATAAGGATAGCCAGAGAGTAATACAAAGTAGCAGACATTAAGAGAGGGCATAAACTTACAATGAGAGACGAAAGATTTAAAGGGGACCTGAGCATTCACTTTATCTCACCAAGGGTGGTGGGTGTGTGGAATGAGCTGAGTGAGGAAGTGGTAGAAGTGAGCACAACTATGAAGAATGTGGACAGCTACGTGGATAGGAAAGCTTTCAAGGATATGGGTCAAATGTAGGCAAGTAGGACGGGTGTTCAGTAGCTTGGTCAGCACAGATGAGTTGGGCTGAAGGGCGTGTTCCTGTAGTGTACATATCCGTCAATCAATGACTCTGCAAGGAGTTGGCATGATCACAAAGCCACTATTTGAAGCCCTTGAGGAGAGGAAATCGGCTGTCCTTACCTAAATGTCACTCCAGTCCTACACTAATGTGACTGAATCTGAAATGTCTCCTAAAATTGTTAACACACGAACAACAAGTTTTGCTTTCGTTTAAACAACTTTACTTTCAAAGTCTCCATTCAGTACATGAGGGCCGCCACCTTTTAACCCCACAGTACACCGTTCCCGCCCCTCCCAATCGCGCCTGCCCCTAACAGAACAGGGAAAGTGCACATGCCTACCAAATACTCACTTAGCACAAGTGAACAGAACTCAACAACCCCCATCCTTCTTTATGTACATCAAAAAATAAAAACATTTAAGACAATTCAAGTGTCCATTATGATATGAGAATCAGTTCTAACCCTTGATGTTGATACAGTTCTTAAGGTACCAAATGCCTTCAAAGGAGGGCCAAGAGCACAAGAGCTGGAGCTCCCTTCTTTTTGAGAGAGTCAGCTAGTTGTTCCTTTGTAGTTGACCATAGCACATGATGAATTCTCTGTGCTTTGACAAGTTCTTCAATGCTGCTTATCTCTAACACAGTCTCTTCTCTGTAAATGACTTGGTGGATTTGATGGCATCAACCCAAGAGTACAGTAGTCTGTGACACAAGTTATTTGTAGACTGTCCTTCTTTGGGTCAGCATGGACGAGCTCAGAATAGAGTGTGGCCAGATAAACAGCATTGTCCGTACCTTCAGACATTGCAAGGGATTTTTTGTGCCAGCTACTTCGTACAACTCTTTGGATCCTTTTTGATTGCCAGCAGAGAGATGAGAATCTTCTCTCTTCTCGCATCAGTACAATAAAACGACCCCTTGAACCCCACCCCACCCCCATCAGGAAGATTTCCAAGTGAGGCATCACTGAAGACAACAAGCCTCAGTGATCTACCTTTTCCAAGCCGTTGAAACTTAAGACTACTTTTTCAGATTGAATCTTGCACACTATCTTGTTTGTCTCGTGTAAAATTTGAACTGTGGCATTTCCTTATGCTGGATGCCAAGCTGCAGGCATCCAACATGATGTCAGGTCTGCCCTGTCTTGCCACCCATAGGATCTGACCTGTCTTTGACCTGAGTCGCTCAGCTTCAGCTTCTCTGAGGGGTGCATCCCGCTGTAGGGCACGTGCAGATTCAATGTGAATTGTCTGAAGACTCCTGACGTAGCTTTCTTGGTGCAGTTGTATGGTTCCATCAATAGCAAGGGAATCTATCCCTACGTAGCAGAATCTGTCACGTTCCTCTCTCCCGGCTGGAAAGGCTTTTGCTAGACCATACACACACTTTTTGAATTTCCACAGCATCCCTTCACCTCTGGCTTCAGGCAGAGATTGAATGTAAATGTCACGTGACAGCTCCATTCCCTGCAAGAATGCAGATTTTATGTCCATGAAATGGGGTTGTCAATGCATTTGACATATCACTGGGAGAGGTTGTTGAAGAGACTCTGATGCACGTGTTGGTGAGTTGTTTTGGAGTTCTTTTGTGTTCATTTCCTCAAAACCTCTAGCCACCAGGCGTGCTTTTGGTGTAATACCTGTCGGGGTTTCTTTCAGGGTGACACACACATCTTGCACACTGTCTTTTGGCCAATGTCTCTAGCTTCCTCAAACTCACCATTATTTCTCCAACTACTGTTTTCATCCTGTTCTGCAGATTCAAACCATACCTCTTTAGTTACTAGGATATCTTCACCTTGACATTTCTCAGATGGTCCAGCCCGATCCATACTTGTTTCGAAATGAAGTCTGTCTACACATGACATGTCGGCTGACCCTGCGGTGCCAGTGACCGTGACTGGTTCTAGGTAATTCAAGTTGCACCAACTTTTGTTTCTCCCTGTGGCTTTGTCTGCTTGTCCTAAGACCTCAGCTTTGTATGAGATACAAAGTGTCTTGGTCTACAAATCTCACAGTTTGCCCCTTTTTAAAACTAAAACTTCCGTGTTGTCTTTGCACTTGTGCTGATTTCCATTCAGGCAAGTCCGTTAAATCCTTAACTGCACTCTCTTCAGCACAGTCTGCACCACTCTTGAGTCCTCAGCTGAACTCTCCTCATCTATCTGTGTTATATGACAGTGTATCAGGTAAGCTCTTTTATTTTTTTGTGCTCTGGTGTCCTGATGGTCTTCATTTTGTGCTTTGCATAGTCTGGAATGATGCTCTCTCATATATGTACCTCCATGTCTCTCAAATACCATAGCTCCACCCTGACCAATGACAACTCCAGGATCTTTCCATTCTGTACGGTCTGCTTTTTTGTCCCGCCCCATACTTTCCATCTGTAGGATGGAGCTGTGCCCTTGGTGCTCGTCGAATTCTCTCTGAACACTCAGCTTCAGTGAGAGCCATCCTTGATGCACGCAGTGCCGCCACGTTTCCCAACCCGTTCACTCCTTGTGGTGCCCTCTAGAGCAGGAAGCCTGTCAAAGGGAGGGTTTGGATAAGGGTTATTACCATGTACATTGTGCATGGTATCCTTCACCATAAGAGCCCAGGCCAGGGCTGTGTTCCAATCACAGCCATTGCTTTTCTTCGCCTTCAGAATTATTTCAGTAAGCGTTTGATTAGGTTACTCCCGAAGTCCATTAATTCAAGGACTGTATGCAGCTGTTGTCTCGTTTCAACGTTAAAGTTCTCTGCCATTTCTCTGAATTCGTCATTATTAAATTTGCCACTATTAACTCTGAATACTTTCCAAGGTGGGCTGTGCACACTTATCCAGGAATGGATGAAGGCTTTTAACCATCTCTGAGGGTTTCTTTGTATTAACAATGCTATTGACACTGAAACGTGTGAACTCAATGATGTGGAGGTACCACCCTCCTTGCTCCAGTTCATGCTGGTCTACGGTTACTGTTTCAGTCTATTCAGACACTAGTGGCAGACCAACTGCAGGCTTGGGTTTGGGCTTTCCAAACTTTTGGCAGTTTCACAACTGTCAACTATCTTCTTTCGATGGAAAATTAGTCATCATCTTTGTTTGCTGAACTCCTGAGCAGTTTCTGAAATCCATTAATCGAAGTGTGTCCACACTGCTAGTGAAGGTTGACAATTTCTCATCTGGGGTCATGTTCTCTGTGACATTTAGTGCCTTATTCTCACAGCATTGATTTTATCTGGAATGTTCACACAATAGTGTTCTGAGCTGGTGAGCTCAAGAGACACTGTTTATAGAAACATCGTTGCTTGCTCATTCTCCATCTAGTACTGTCCCGGCTTTCTTTAGGGCAATTTTACTCGAGAGTAATAGAATGCTCGTTGATGCCACCTCTGTTTTTTTTCCCCCTCTTTTTTTCATGGAATGATGGAGGGATTATGAGTGATGGGTGGGGGAGGGGAGGGGGAAAGGGATGGGGAGAGGGAAGATTGAGGGGGAGAGAAGTACAGGGGAAGAGGGGGGAGGGGGAGTGAGAGAGGGGACGAGATGAGAGTGGGGGGAGAGAGGAAGGGTGAGAGAGGGAGGAGGAACAGGAAGACACCACCTCTGTTTTGATGTAACATTTTGTCTGCCTTACTTTTGTGGGAATTTTCACTCTTTTGGTAGAAATGTAGAATTTTTCCATTTCCAACTTCGAATGCTTTGTAACTGGGTGTATCTGTGTTCACCACTTTATGCAATTCATTCTGGTTTAGTTCACTCACGTAGCTTTCAAGCCATTTTTCTCCCCACACTGTGTGTGTGCATGCTGATCCTAGAGATGCTATCAACAAAATCTCTGCCTCAGATGTCTCTGCATTAGTAAGTGATTATTTGCAAACAACGTGATATGGCACTCTTCTACATCTTCAGATTTGTTATTTTCTTCAATTAGCCTAACTTGTTCAGTTCTGGGTGGACAGTTTCTTCCCAGTTGTAAATACTTTGACATTCTGCACATTTTGATCTCCTGCCATACTTGTTTATTGGATTTGTGCCAGGTAATGGTACCCTGGTCTGGTCCCTCTGGGATCTATGGCTGCTATACTCTTGTTTCTGCTCAGTGAAGTGTGCCGTTCCTGACTTAAACTAATTCCGACTGTTGTCTTAGAGGCCTTTGCTCCAAAAATCCTCTTCAGTGGTGATTTCATAGATGCAAATATAAGTTCTGCAGATGCAGTTAACGCTAGCTGTCTGTCCTTTATATCTGGACGTGCAGTATCCAGCAACTTAAAGGCTAATACTGTGTCAGGAAGCTCCATTTTGTATTTGTGCAAACGACTGTACTTTGTTCAAAATCAATAATATAATCATATTTTTAGAATTGCCTCTGTAAATTTTGTTGAAGTCTGAATATGCCTCATAAATCCAATCCTTTCTTCCTTCAAAAAAATAGAGTCCAGTGTATTTATTAGCGTATTCATACCGTCATCTTTGTTCAAGTCTTCCACCAAAATTCCCATCGTGGACTCTCTTGCTCTACCCAAAAGCGACAGCACAACCTCAGAGGCTTGTTTGTTCTTTTTGAGCTCTGTAACATGAGTCCATATTCCAGTTTCATTTTCTCAGCTTTCATAAGGCTTGTTCCCGTCAAGTTCTGATGGGATCCTATAACAGGAAACCATCCTCTGGTACCACTGTTAACGCCCAAACAACAGAGACAAGTTTTTCTTTCGTTTAAACAAACTTCACTTTCAACATCTCCGTCCAACACGAGGGCTGCCACCTTTTAACCTCACAGTACACAGCTCCCCCCTCCCACTGTGCACAGCCCATAACAGGGAAAGTGAGCATGCCATCTAAATTCTTCCATAGCCCAAATGAACAGACCTCAACAGAAGCAGCCCAGCAAGCTCCATCACAACTGATGCTTTAAAGGTTCCTTCACCAGAAAGAAGCCAGTGGCTCATGAAGATGGCTCACCATTATCTTCTCAGTAGGGAATAGGGATGGTTGATAAATGCTGATGAATCCCACGTCCCTGTTTATTTCCTGTACTCTCTATCATTGGAATTCATAAGCTAATAAATATATTTTCTCATAGCATGCAGTTGTGGACGCGTACAATAATGAGCTTGCTCACATTCTTTCCATAACATTAAGGAATGCCTGAATGTTCATGGTAAATTAACGGCAGAATCCAGCTGCGGTATTGAAAAACACAGTTTAAAAACAACCTAAAGACAAACAATCGACATGATAGACCTAAGAGAATCCTTTAAAATGTATCTGAGGATCAGCCACCATTTCCTGTGAAGAAAGCAAAGCTGTTCTTCAACCTGCAGCTTCTGTGAGCATAGTAACTACTGCAGTATCACTGGCAGATGCTGAAGATTTTGTCTAATTCCCATTCCAGGCTGCTGTTTTTGTATAGGAACATGCACAAAGTGCTGGAGGAACTCAGCAGGTCAGATGCCATCTGTGGAGAGGAATAAATTGAGCTGAGGAAAGTCAACTGTTTATTCCTCTCTTGTAACCAGAGAGCTATGGATGGTGCTGAAGCCAAGTGCAGAGTAAGGCCTAGAATTAACTCAGACTCAGGCTTGGAATAAATAAAAACAAACTCTAAAGGCAAAATCACGAACAGTAGTACTAGAAATAGAACTCCTGCGATTGAGCACATGACCTTTAAGTCCAGACTTTCCATGAAATAACGTGGTGTGCAATAATTGGCAGTCTTAAAGGAACAGCAGCAGCTAACCATACTCTGGGGAATGGGGGTTCCGAACCTTGGATGCCTGCTGTTTTTCAGCTGGGACCATGTCACAACCAACCCCCTCCCCCACAGCTGGCTACTGACGGCCCCTGATAGGATGGCACTTAGGACATAGAAACCTACAGCACATTACAGGCCTTCGGTCCACAATGTTGTGCCAACCATGTAACCTACTCTAGAAACTGCCTAGAATTTCCCTCCCACATGGCCCTCTACCTTTCTAAGCTCCATGTACCTATCTGAGGCTCTTAAAAGATCCTATTGTATTCGCTTCCACCACCGTCGCTGGCAGTGCATTCCACACACCCACCACTCTCTGTGTGAAAAACTTGCCCCTGACATCCCCTCTGTATCTACTTCCAAGCACCTTAAAATTATGCCCCCTCGTGTTAGCCATTTCAGCCCTGGGTGCTGGTGAAAGTCCTCTCTCAAGGTAGGGTCCAGGAGGTCCCGTGAAGGAAAATAGCTTCTTTCTTCTGGGCCATATCCCTTCCAATCCTTGAGGTTACCACCTTTTGCCCTGAACCATGCAAGTGTCTGAAAGTCACTGGACTGGATAGGCAGGTTGTCCGTCAACAATCCTGGGAGGCAGAGGAGCTGGCACTCAAGGCCTTGAGGAGAGATATGTGCAGTGTGGGTTGAATCCACAAGGTGTTTGGGAGTTGGTGACGACAAGTAACTGGGTTGACATGTCACAGGACTTTGAATGGACCAATGTAACGAGGGTCCAATATTCTGGATACAACCCGCATGGGGAGATCTCTAGCTGAGAGCCAGACCCGCTGACCAGTAAGAAGTGCTGCTCCCTGTCTTCTCCAGCAGTTGACCTGGTCTTCTTGTTGCTACAAATTGGCAAACAGCATCTTTATTGTCTTAACCCATTTCTGGCAGCATCTCTGGACCAGTTGGTCCACTAATGGAAACCCAACTCCTTTTCTTGTTCTGGGAACAGCAGAGGATGGTACCCACGTTGGCATTCGAAAGGGCACATCCCAATAGACTATTATTGAAATGTGTTGTGCACAAGCTCCACAACAGGTACCACCAGGTTGTCATTCCAGGTGGTAGGGTTCTCTGATGCTAAACGTCCATTTTCCCACTGGTCTGCAGATGGAACCCAGACGACAGACTGGCAGAGGCCCCAACGAGCTTGTAAAACACTTTGCAAAACCTATAGCAAAACTGGAGTCTGCGATCGGATAAAATGTCTCAGGGAAACCGTGAATCCTGAAGACGTGCTGTAACATGAGCTTGGCACTCTCTGAAGCCAATGACTGTTTGGGAAGGGGTACAAAACAGCAGGCCTTGGAGAATCAGTCTACGACCACCATGTTAACTGTATTATCCTAAGATGCCGGAAGACCAGTGACAAAGTGCATGGAAGTGTGGGATCACGGGCAAGTAGGAATGGGGAGAGGCTGAAGCAGACCTTGAGGCTGTGCTTGGGGTTCTTTATTTCACACCCCAAGACATACTCCTGGACATCTTTAGTCATGCCTAGCCACCAGACAAACTCTAGAGTGCGAGCCACCCCTTGATGCCCAACCAGGTTCAAAACATGCCCCCAGTTGAGCACCTCCGAGTGAACAGAATCGGGGGGTCTTGAAGGACCATTACCCCATGTCTACCCCATGTTGCTCTTGGGCTCAGCACACTATCAAGTCTACGTTTCAGCGGATGGGTACCACCACTCTAGAGCTGGGAATGGTAGTTGAAGGGTTCTCAATCCCACTAGATGTTCCGAACTGTTGAGAGGGAGTGTCTGTTTTATCGATTTTATGATCTTGGGCCGTAAGTAATAAGGAAGTTGAACCTATTGAAGAATAGGGAGCAATGTGCCTGCTTGGAATTCGGCCTCTTTGCTTTTTGGATGTAGGCTAGGTTTTTTGTGGTTGGTCCATGACTTCTCTATAGATGCTGCCTGAACTGCTGAGTTCCTCCAGCAGTTCCTCAAGATTGACAGCATCTGCAGAGTCTCTGGGGTTTACCTTTTTGTTTTATTTTGTGTGAAGGACTCACTGTATTGAGTAAATATCCCTATAACGAGGCCTTGGAGTACAGGTACATAGTTCCCTGAAAGTGGAGACACAATCAGACAGGGTGGTGAAGAAGGTGCATGGCATACGTGCCTTGATTGATCAGGGCACTGATTATAAGGAAGACGTATTGATCGGGGCCATGATTATAAGGAAGACGTATTGATCGGGGCACTGATTATAAGGAAGACGTATTGATCGGGGCACTGATTATAAGGAAGACGTATTGATCAGGGCACTGATTTTAAGGAAGACGTATTGATCAGGGCCATGATTATAAGGAAGACGTATTGATCGGGGCACTGATTATAAGGAAGACGTATTGATCGGGGCACTGATTATAAGGAAGACGTATTGATCAGGGCCATGATTATAAGGAAGACGTGTTGATCGGGGCACTGATTATAAGGAAGACATATTGATCGGGGCCATGATTATAAGGAAGACATATTGATCGGGGCACTGATTATAAGGAAGACGTATTGATCGGGGCCATGATTATAAGGAAGACGTATTGATCGGGGCACTGATTATAAGGAAGACGTATTGATCGGGGCACTGATTATAAGGAAGACGTGTTGATTGGGGCACTGATTATAAGGAAGACGTATTGATCGGGGCTATGATTATAAGGAAGACGTATTGATTGGGGCACTGATTATAAGGAAGACGTATTGATCGGGGCCATGATTATAAGGAAGACGTATTGATCGGGGCCATGATTATAAGGAAGACGTATTGATCGGGGCACTGATTATAAGGAAGACGTATTGATCGGGGCACTGATTATAAGGAAGACGTATTGATCAGGGCACTGATTATAAGGAAGACGTATTGATCGGGGCCATGATTATAAGGAAGATGTATTACAACTATACGTGCCATCAGGTTTCAGAATAGACATTGAACCCATGAACACTACCTCACTACTTGTTTTTCTCTTTTTGCACTGCTTATTTAATGTAACTGTATATATATATATACACATACTGTAATTTACAGTTTTTATCATTTTGTATTGCAATGTATTGCTGCCATATAACAACAAATTTCATAACATAACAGTGATATTAAACCTGATTTAGTTCTGATTATGTCGGACAGAATGCAGAAAGGTTCACAAGGATGTTGCTAGAACCTAAAGCTTGAGTCATAAGGAGAGACTAGAAATTATTTCCCAGGAGTTAGGAGACTGAAGGAATTATTTTAAGGTGAGAATGGGCTTGAGCGGTAACTTTTTTTACACAGACTTAAGTGAGGAAGTGGAATGAGCTGCCAGAGGTAGTGACAAAAGCAGATGCAATTACTATGTTTAAAGAACGTTTAGGCTGGGCTAGCTCAGGTAGACAACTTGGTTGGTATGGTTGAAGAACTTATTTCTATGCTTTATAATTTTATGAATCTATGAAGCTTGGTCAAGAAATCTTAGTGTTTAATGCAGCATGCTATCAACTACTCAAAACAGACTCATGGCTTGAATACTCTTATTAATATTAACAATTAAAAGAATAATTTGTTTTCATAATATTCAACAAGAAAAGGTGAGAAGGACCCAAAGCAAGAACAAAAGAACATGCAATAGTCAATCCACACAGAATGGCAGTGGAGTACACCCGCTACCTCTAATAAGAAAAAAATAAGGTGGAAGTGATGTTAAGTAGATGAAGCACCTTACATGAAAATGATGGAAAGTGAGTAAATCTGATTGTATATCAGACATTGCTCAACCTGTGTTATATGTTGGATGACCACGCTGAGAACGATCAAAGTGAAAATGCTTTTCTTGGAGTTGGTTGATTCACTGGGACTCCTTTAGGCTAGAAAGGTTGGCTAATGTGCTGCAAAGTGCCACTTGTTAGAATATAATTTTAGTAATTTTATAATCTGCCACTACACAGTTCAGAAATTAATTGGTCGCTATCAATTCTTTCAGTGTATTACAAGTCAAGACTTCTAAACCTGCTCATTTGAATCTTACTCCGTTTAGTTAATAGTCCACCTTTAAACTTCAATGAAAAATAAATTTAAATTGCGCTGTTCCACAATAAACTCCATTTGCCAAGCTTTCACCCACTTATTCAACCTGGGAGGGGGAGTTGAAATGTCATGCAACTGGGAGATCGAAATGGCCGTTGCGGATAAAATGAAGATGCTCTGTAAAACGGTTGCCTAATGTGCACTTGGTTTGCTAGTGCAGAGGAGGCCATGCCAGGATCGAGGTGAACTTAGATCTTTGCCTCACGTGTTTAAGTCACTGGATGGTGGTGAGAGGAGGTGCAAGAGCGAGTGTTGCTCCTCCTGTGGTTGCGGGGAATGGTGCCAGGGTCAGGGAGGGGTGGTGAGGAGGGATAAATAGCCCAGCGAGAGAGTGGTCCTTACAGTAGGTGGGGAGGGATGGGGGTGGAGAAGTACGGCAAATGGTGGGATACCTCTGCAATGGGTGGAAATAATGATGTGCTTGTTGGGGAGGCAAAGGTGGATGTGTATCTCTGTTTGAAGGGAGGTAGGTGGAGAGCAAAATGAGAAACAGGAAATGCAAGAGACAGTTCCATCAACCATAGTAGAAGGGAAGACATGTTTGCTGAAAAAGAAGGACATTTCAGATGTCCTAGAATGGAAGGTTGCATCCTGAGAGCAGATGCAGCAGAGATGGAGAAAGTGGGAGAAAGTAAATGGCATGCTTAGAAGCGACAGGGTAAAAAGGGGTGTAGTTTAGGCAGTGGAGGGAGTTGGTAGATTATAATAAATACCAGTGCAGAGTTTTTTCTCCGGAGATGGGGACAGACAGATCCAGGAAAGGGAGATAAGTGTTGGAAGTGGTCCGAATGAATTTGAGGTGGCGTGAGCGAACAGCTATCTCCTGGGGAATTCGACAAGGTAGAGAGCGGAGTGTGCGGCCATCGTTTCCTAATGGCAGAACACGAACCCACGGCTAGCTCCGTTACTGCTCAACAATTAAAGCAAGATTGACAACGAGCAGACGGCGAGCAGGTATTCGGCACCGTCTGCCTGTGTTTGACTGGTCTCCCCCTCACCGCTGCCAGACGAAGGTACAGGAGTCTGGGGCCCCACGCTGCAAGGTCCGATTGCAGCTCGTGGCTGTGGGTTTCCTTTTTGGGGTGTCCGCAGTTTGATGTTTAACGCCCTCAGTGCTGAATGAGTTCTGTGGCTGTAGGCTTGTTGTTTTCGGAGGTCTCCACAGCTCACGTTCCATGTGTTTCTGGTTACTCTTTTTTTGCTATTTGTCCGAGGCACTTTGGCGCAGGACTGTCCCTGTGGCTGAGGCCTGCAGTCATCGATACAGGGCTAAACTGAACTGATTTGATGGCTGTCACCCCTGCCTCCGCGGTTTGATGTTGGATATTCTTTGTGTTACTTGCTCGCTTTTTTTGTTTGTGCGATTTGTTCTTTTATTCATGTGTTGGATGTTTGATGTTTTCTTTCAATGTGTTCCATGGAGTTTCTTTGTTTCGTAGTCGACGGCGGGAAGACGAATCTCAGGGTTGTACACTGTTTGCATTCTTTGATAATAAATGTACTTCGAAACTTTGAGAATGGCGAAGTTAGTAGTGAAGGTGATAAAATTGACAAGTTCTGCACAGGTACAGGAAGCAGCACCAATATGGTCATTGTTCTAATAGAGAAAGAGTTGAGGAGTAGTTTGGAACAGGGACTGTTCCACGTAGTCAGCAAACACTGGTAAGGCTGGAGCCCATGCAAGTGTCAATGGCTATACCTTTGACTTACAGGAAGTAAGAGCATCGAGAGAGAGGTTGTTCAGGGTAAGAACAAATTCATCCAGGCAGATGAGAGTGTTGACGGAGGGGAACTGGTTGAATGTTTGTTCCAGAAAGAAGTGGAGGGCTTTAAGATCTTCTTGGTGGGGATGGAGATGGAATGAGGATGCAGGATCGAAGGAGAGACCATGTTTTTGGGAAGGAAGAGAAGAGTGGTTCCAGGAGCATGTTCATGCAGGTGATAGAATCGGCTGATGATAGTACTCTCAGCACCAGGGCAGAGGGAACAACAATGAGGACATCTCGTGGTGAAACTTGGAATAGATAATAAAGGATAAATGAGAAGCAATGGATGCCCGCTCAAAGGGAAAGGATTTATCAGAGAAGTAGTGAGTGATTTAGGACAGCTTAGCCAGGTAAAAAGGCTTCATTAAGAAGAAAACATATCATTACCCCTCGGGTAGCCTCCAACCTGATGGCATGAACATTGACTTCTCTAACTTCCGTTAATGCCCCTCCTCCCCTTCTTACCCCATCCCTGACATATTTAGTTGTTTGCCTGTTCTCCATCTCCCTCTGGTGCTCCCCCCCCCCCTTCTTTCTCCTGAGGCTTTCCGTCCCATGATCCTTTCCCTTCTCCAGCTCTGTATCACTTTCGCCAATCACCTTTCCAGCTCTTAGCTTCATCCCACCCCCTCCGGTCTTCTCCTATCATTTCGCATTTCCCCCTCCCCCCACTACTTTCAAATCTCTTACTATCTTTCCTTTCGGTTAGTCCTGACGAAGGGTCTCAGTCTGAAACATCGACAGTGCTTCTCCTTATAGATGCTGCCTGGCCTGCTGTGTTCCACGAATATTTTGTGTGTGTTGTCATTGCCCCTCGGCCTTGTTTGTCTGGGCCAGGAGTCACTGTGACCAATTTCTCAGTACACAAATGCGCCTAATCCATGTAATCACACAGTCTGCAGAAGAAAAGAATAGGAGCAGGAATAGGCCACTTGGCTCATTATGCATGTCCCAGTATGCAGTCTGGTTGTGGCTGACCTGCTCCAAGCCTCATCTCTTCTTCTGGATTGATGCTATTTTCTGGAAGTGTCCCCATATTATCAATTCCTGAATTTTGAAAAAATACATTTATCTTCTCCTTAAGCATTCCCAAAGATCCAGTTTCCACAACACTATGGAGTAGAACATTCCAGGGATTCACCACCATCTGAGAAAAGAAGTTCCTGTTCACTTTGGTTTTAGATGCCTGCCCCCTGATCTTGTAACATGTCCCTTTGTTTCCAATTCTGCTGCAATTGGAAACATCTCAATATCTAACCTATGATAGGCCTAAGGGCCTTGTATGTTTCCATAAGTTCACCCCTCTTTCTAATAAACTCCAGTAAATACAGATGCTCCTGATAGGATATTTCAAAGGTTTCAAAGGTACATTTAATGTCAGAGAAACGTATACAATATACACCCTGAAATGCTTCTTTGCAAACATCCATGAAAATAGAGAAGCGCCCCAAAGAATGAATGACAGTTAAATGTTAGAACCCCAAAGTCCCCCCCAGCTTCCCTCCCTCCCACCCACACGTAGGTGGCAGCAAGCAACGATCCCCCCTCCCCCCCACCAGTAAAAAAAACATTGGTAACCGCCATCGAGCACTCAAGCAAAGCCACAGACTTGCAGTACCCCAGTACCCCAAAGACGACTCGTTCACCCAGTATTCGACATGCCGAATGTTCTCTCTCTCCCGAATAAAGGAGAAAGGGATGTCTCCATTTCACAGCGAGAGGGGAGACATAACAAACAACTCATTGGTTTACGATGTCAGAAGTCCATTGCACCACTTTTTCCGAGCTCTGTGCCCAAAGATCTCAGGTCTCTGGGCGCACAGCCACAGATCTTCTCGCTCCCATGACACATCCGCCCATCTCCAGAGCCCGGAGATCCTAGGCTTCCAAAGGCCTAGGATCTTAGGCCGTGCTCTTGGCATATCGGATAATAGTCAGTCATGACATCTCGAAAGCGGGTCCCATTCCCACAAAAGAACGAAGTCAGCATGTAACTCGAGGTCAGGGTCTCCAAAAGAACCCTGAAAGGGAAAAATAGAGATATTAAAGAGCTGTTTCTGAAGATGCAAGCAAAGGAGTTGCCATTTAGCGCCATCTTGTCATCCCTGTCATCCTAAGAATTAATCTAATGTATCTCTTTTGGACACCTGCACTGCCAGCATGTCTTTCTTTAAAAAGGAGCCAATACTGCATGGTGAAGTTGGACTTCACCAGGACCCTGTATGATTATAATACTACTTCCCTATTTCTAAATTTCAACACCACTTCAATAAAGACCAATAGATATAGTCGTTATCCCAGGGAAAGGGAATCAAAAAACTAGAGGGTGTTGGTTTGACATGAGAGGTGAATGTTTTAAAGGTACGTGAGGGGCAAGTTCTTTGCATAGAGGGTGGAATGTATATGGAACGAGCTGCCCAAGGAAGTGGCTGAATAAAAGACCTTTGGAGAGGGTGTGGATAGGAAAAGTTTAGAAATTATGAACCAAATGCAGGCAAATGGGAGTAGATAAGCATCTTGTCTGGGTGGACAAGTTGAGCTGAATGACCCATTCAGCTGTTGTATTGCTCTATGCTATTACATACCATTGGCCTTCCTAGTCACTTGTTGCCTTTATCTGCTAACCTTTTTAGAATCGTTCACAAGAATATCTTGATCCCTCTTATCAGAATCTTACTCCATTTAGTTAACAGTCCACCTTTTAATTCCTCTTAGCAAAATGCATAATCTCACGCTTTTCCACATTGAACCACCCACTCATTCAATCTATCTATATCCTACTGCAGAGTTTTACCATTCTCATCACAACCTATTTTCATGTAGCTTGGTCAATCATAAAAGAATAAAGTGCCAGGTGATTGCGGCAGTGGGTGGAGCATGAAGGAGTTGACATGATTTGCCTCTGGCTGATTCTTTGAACGTCAGCCATATGAATCACCAAGGAAGACTTGCTTTTGTTTGTAAGACCCTACAAGAGCTTGAGCAAGTCCAGTAAGGGATAGCGGGGCACTGCTGAGAATACAAAAGAGGTGAGCTTCCAAATCCAGGCATGTTTGAGTCAGGTCTTACAACAGCATGGCTGCTAAACCTGAGGACTCTGAATAATGGGTTAGGTTCACTTGGGTGTATTTTCTGAATTAACATTATGATTTGGGGTAAGAGCTGCTCAGTACTTTATCCAGGTCAGAATGATTTGCTTATTCAGTGTTCTTGATCTACAGCGGTGCATGTTCCAGTTAGCAAGCCTTTATTTTCCCTTTGAAAAAGCCTCCAGGTCGGATATGGGAAACGATAAATACTTGTGCTTGAGTCAAGTGGGCTATGGTTCAGTCATAAGAACGTAAGGACAGAGGAGCCTGCTGAAGCCGAGTTCCTCCTCGAGCCCGTTACAGTCAGATCATGGTGGGCCTCCGGTAACATACTGGAACCATGGCTTTATTTCTACCTGTTGCCCGTAAATCCACCATAGACCACCAATCTGTTTATCTCAGCCATGAATATACTCAATGATGCTGCCTCCACGGCATTCTGGGAGAGAGAGTTTCCATTATTCACAAGTTTCTCCTCAACTCCACTTTAAAAGAGCAATCACTTAATAGTTCTAGATTCCTCCCTCAGCATCACCCTCAGAATCTTACACAGTTTGATAAATCATCTCTGATTCTTCCAGCTCCATCAATGATAGGCCACATCTATTTAATCTTCCCTCATACAATGACCCCTTCTGTCTGGGAATCAAATTAATATGATGGCTTCTAATGCAGGTATTATAGCAGCTTATTGCAGGAAATCAAAACTATATGTTACTCCAGGAGCGGTTTCCCCGGTGCCAGGTAGAATTACAGAGTCATAGAAACAAACAGCACAAAAATAGCCCTTCGGCCCATCTAGTCCATGCCAAACCATTTAAATTGCCTACTCTGATCAACCTGCAGCAAGACCATTGCCTTCAACCACGTACCTACCTACACTCTCATGACCCTCTGAGTGAAGAAGTTTCCCCTCATGTTCCCCTTAAACTTTTCACCTTTCACCCTTAACTCATGACCTCTAGTTGTAGTCCCACAGAACTTCCATGAAAAAAGCAGATTTGTCTATCTCCTGAGTATAGATGCAAAAAAAGTAAGTTAAGATCGCACCCACCTATGTTGGCTCCATCCATGTATTACCACTCTGATCTTCCAGAGGAGCAATCTTGTCCTTTGCTCTTAACATATCTGTAGAATCCCTTAGGATTTCCCTCACTTTGTCTATTTGAGAAACCTCATGCCTTCTTTTAGCCTTCCTGATTTCTCTCTTAAGTGTTCTCTTGTATTTCTTATACTTCATAAGTACCTCATTTGATTCTGCCTATACTTGCTATGCACTTCCCTTTTTTCTTAACCAAGGCCTCAATATCTCTTGAAAACAAAGGTTCCCTACACCTGTTATCTTTACCTTTTATTCTGACAGGCGCATACAAGCTTGGTACTCTCAAAATTTCACTTTTGAAGGCTGCCCACTTACCAAGTACACTTTTGCCAGAATACAGCTTGTCCCAATCCACACTTACCAGATCCTTTCTGACTCCATCAAAATCAACCTTTCTCCAACTTAGAATTTCAATCCATGGACCACTCTCTTGATGGCACGTCCACATACCAATTAAGGAAGCTTTTCTGAGTGCGTTTCACAAACTCTATCCATCTAGTCCTTTTACAGTGTGTGAGTCCCAGTCAATACATGGAAAGTTTAAATCACCTCTTATAACAACCTTATGTTTCTTGCAATGGTCTGTTATCACTCTACAAATATGTGCCTCTAAATCACGCGGACTGTTGGCAGTCTGTAATATCGCCCCATTCTGACGTGGTGAACTTTATAACCAAGTGAAGGTCATGCATGTTGCCCCTGCTAAAATAAACCTGCTGAAATTCATTTGAACTTTCTTTTTTTTTTCTTTCAGGGTATTTTAAAGAAGGAAACGTTGGGAAACCTGGAAAAATACGTGCTGAAGGATGTGAGTAGATACTTCCTGCTTTTCACATGTGTTCAGATTGCAACTCCCAGAATCAGAATCAGATTTATTATCATTGACTTAAATGGCAAGAAGTACAGGACAAAGACATAAAATTACTAAAAATTACAAAAATAAGTAAATAGTACAAAAGAAATCTGATGACCAAGGGGGAAGAAGCTGGTACTGAATTGTTGAATGTAGGCCCTTAGGCACCTGTAATTCCTCCCTGATGCTAGTAGTGAAAAGAGCATGCCCCAGATCCTTAGTCAGTGTTCTCAGTGACGGGTGCTGCCTACTTGAATCACCTCCTCTTGAAGATGTTCTGAATTATGGAGAGGATTGTGCCAGTGATGGAACTGGTCAAGTCTTCAAGCCTCTGCATCCTCTCGCGATCCTGTACATTGAAGCCTCCGTACCAGGCTGTGGTGCAACTGGTCAGAATGCTCTTCACTGTATATCTATAGAAATTTGCAAGAGTGTTTGGTGACATACCGGATCTCCTCAATCTTGCCTCGAAGTAGAGCTGCTGCTGTGCCTTCTTCATGATTGCGTCAATGTGTTGGGTCCAGGAGAGATCTTCTGAGATGTTGACATCCAGGAACTTTTCCTCTGCTGACCTACTCAATGATACTGATGTGTGTTCCTCTGCTTTTCCCTTCCTGGTCCAAACTCAATTATTTGGGTTTGCTGATGTTGAGTGCATGGCTGTTGCTGTGGCACTACCCAATAAACTATACTATCTCACTGCTGGGTGCCTCTTCGTCTCCTGGTGTTTAGTGGCTCTAGGGCTGCTAGCCTGGTGAGGCTGCTCCGGAGTCTTCAGTAACTACAGATTACTCTCCAGAAAGAGACAAAAAGAGGATTTTTCTCTGGCTCTTTACCCTTCCCATCCACCTGGCTTCACCCATCACTTTCTAGCTAGTCCTCCTTCACCTCCTCCCACCTTTTTATTCTGGTGTCTTCCCCCTTCCCTTTTGAGCACTGAAGAAGGGTCTCAGCTGGAAACGTCGACTGTTCATTCACTTCCAGAGATGCAGCCCGCCCTCTGAGCCCCGACGTTTAGTGTGTGTTGATGAGGACTTTTAAATCTGTTCTATGTTTTGATAAGTGATTTTGTTCTGTATAACCATAACGAGGAGTGCCAAGAAACCAACGTTTGACTGGGTCTTTTGATTAGAAGCAGGAATAAACCCAGAAACGTACCTAATCAGAGCTGGTAACCAGAAGCTATCCTGCATTTGTTTAATAAATTCTTGTCTTTATCTGTATTCTTTGGAATTCTGAAGAATCAAGGATGATTTCATTGAAAAATAAGATCCTTGGGGGAATGACAGGGAAGCTGATGAATTGTTCCCACTAATGGGAGATTTCCAGTGAGGGGGCATTGTTACAAGCTTATGGAGTGGTCCTTTAAAGTGAGCTGCATACGGTTTACTTCGCACAAAGAGGGCGGTGAATCTCTAGAACTTACTACCCCAGAGAGTTGTGGAGGCCAGATTACTGGCGCATTTACAGAGGAGGTAGCTACATTTTTGAAAGAGTAGGTAATTGACAGCTAATGGGAGCTGGCACAGAAGTGGAAGTGAGACCTGGGGCAGCTTGGCAGCTGTTTGATGAGGCAAGCTCGAGGAGTCAAGTGGCCTACTCCTGCTTCTGTTTACCTAAGCTGTTACTAGGCTGCCAGTACCTATGGGAAGTGACCGTGAGATACTCTTATTGACGAGGAAGGAATTTACCTTTTCCTTTTAAACAGATGACTGTCATATCCCCTCTTCCTTACACTCAGGAGCAGCAGTTATCACTGCTGAATCTTGATGCTCTACCTCGTCAAAGAAAAACAATTTTTGACTGTAGATGAATGTCTGAATAAGCATAAATATGCAAAGGATAAAAGATCTTGTTTCTGCTCCTTTGCCTCTTCTGTCCCGGCATCAGCGTGTGACATTTTCCAGTGGAAGTGATTCTGTTGATTCTGTTTGCGTGTGAGTGACATCCACCCCTGCCCCTGTGACTCAGCCTGTGTTATATTTGACACATTCTTTGCTGTATGCTTAACACTTTATCCCCACTGCCAATGCAGACTGTGTCGATGGCTTAGTACAGTTATAATAAGACTTGGTAAAGTCTCAGCTTTCCCACTTGGCTACAGGAATGGACCAATCTCCTGCAGTGGATGTGGTAATGGAGCATAGAACGAAAACATGAAAAATTTTCCCTCAGACTGCTGGAGATTTGGAACACTCATTGGCATTATCGATGCCAGGTCTCTCACCACCAACATCCTTGGGTCTCCATTGATCCTTGGCTCAGCCACATAGGTATTGTGGCCGCAAGGAGAGGTACAAAGGCTGTGGGGTGCAGAATACTCCAAAGCCATTCAACCATGTCTTTTTTTGTGTGTGTGCCATACTCTGCCAGAGCCTCGGTGACCACTTTTTTTTTCAAGTGGTTGTCTTGGAGAAAGATTCTGTGAGTGGTCCCCAACGTCCTTCTCATAGCGCAGTGGGGTTTTTTTTACGAGGCCAAGTGGTGAGCTCGACACTCAACCCGGCACGAATGGAAAACATATCCAGGAACTGGATTTGAACTCAGGAACCTTCGCTCTGGAGCCATCAGTCGGCCCATGTCATATAGGTACTAATAAATCTGACTTTGATTGAAGGCGTAAGTTTACAATGCAATACAGGAGTGTGATCATACAGTTGCCTGGATGAGTGCAGCTCACACAACTTTCAAGAAGCTTGACACCATGGAAGGCATCTCATCCACCATTCATTCCACCCACGCATGATATTTACAGTGTGTCCTGTCTACAAAATATACAGGAGTTACTCAGCTAGGCTATTCTAACATCACCTCCCAAACCCAACATCTTTACCACCAAGAAGGACAGCAACATTTGGTGCAAGGGAACACCATCACCTACATGTTCCACTCCAAGCTCTGTAATACCGTGACCTGAAAGTACACTGCCTGTCTTTTATTGCTGTGCCTAGATCCTGGAACTCACTCCCCAACAGCTTAATGGAAGCAGCTTCACAGGGAGAGCAGAGGCAAATCAAGAACATGGCTCCCCATAACCTTCTCAAGTGGCCATAAACACTGGTCATGCCAGCAATGCCCAGGTTCCAAAAACATGAAGAAACAATGAAAAATGTGAAACCATAATCAAACCTAGATGAACCTCCTGAAACCTTAGAGCTGAGGACCAAGTGCTGGGAAATGGAAATTCTCTGAATAATTTTCTCTTGGCTGACAAGAACATGATAGGGCAAATTTATTCTGTAGATTTCTTTGATTCCAGCTGCTTACGTACTCCCTTCAATGAGTGATGACACAGGTCTGTTTTTACTTTGTTTGGACTTACAGCGCGGAACAGACCCTTCCTGCCCGACGAATTGCAACGCTCAGTAACTTACCTATTTACTTACTGTCCACTGGCCGTCGTGGCTATCCCCCCGAGGTTGAGGATGATGGTCTTCGTTCCGTTTCCACAGAGCAAAGATGCCTGTGCGTGTATTTGCTTAACGTGTACTTGACGTTGCACTCCAAGAAGCACACGATACGTCACAAATTGTCCACTGGCAATTAGGGCAGCAATGAAGGCGCTCCATCTCTGACAGTGTTCAGGGTTTCCTTCATCATGTCAGTAGTTTCCTCTCAGTTTTCACTACTGTCATAACCATGGGCACTTGCGTGGGTCCCATCTAGCACCCCATCACCCTCTGCATCCAACACATCATTCCCCTCAACCTCTGCCATCTCCAAAGGGGTCCCACCACCAAAGACATCTTTACCTCACCTCCTCTCTCTGCTTTCTGCAGAGATTGCTCCCTCTGTGATTCACTTGTCCATTTGTCCCTTCTGGCTGTTCTCCCTCCCGGCACTTATCCTGGCAAACGGCCAAAGTGCTACACTTGCCCCTTCATCTCCTCCCTCACTTCCAGTCAGGGCCTCAAACAGTCCTTCCAGGTGAGACAACACTTCACCTGCAAATCTGCTGGGATTGTCTATTGAGTCTGCTGCTCCCAATGTGGTCTCCTCGACATCGGTGAGATCCGACATAAATTGGGGGACCACTTCGTCAAGGCACCTCTGCTCCATCCGTCAAAAGCAGAACTCCTCGGTGGCCAAACATTTTAACTCCCATTTCAGTTCCAACATGTCCCTCCTCCTTCCCTTTCTCTTATGGTCTACTCTCCACCTGTGCCATGATGAAGCCACCCTCAGGATGGAGGAACAATACCTTATATTCTGTCTGGGTAGCCTTCAGTCTAATGGTTTGAATATTGATGTCTCTTTTCGGTAAAATATGTTTCCTTGCCCCCTCCCCTCTTCATCTATTCCCCACTCTGGCCCCTAACCTTTTCTCACCTGCCTATTACCTCCCCCTGGACCCCTCCTCCTTCTCCTATGGTCCTCTCTCTTCTCCAGCCTTTTACCATTTCAATGCTCCTACCTTCACCTATCCCCTTCTAGCTATCCTCCTTCACCCCCCCCCCCCACCTTTTTATTCTGGCAGCTTACCCCTTTTCAGTCCTGATGAAGGGTCTTGGCCCGAAACATCAGCTGTTCATTTCCGTGGATGCTGCCTGACCTGCTGAGTTCCTCAGCATTTTGTTTGTGTTGCTTCGGATTTCCAGTATCTGTAAATCAACCCATCAGAAATTGCTCCACAGATTGTAATTCACAGGCTCTGTTGCTGATGTTGGTATCTGTGACAAACTGCAAGACTGCAACCACAAAGCAAGCATCTGCAGGTCTCAACGACATTCCGAGCCTGCCTCTCTGGGCCAAAATGCAGAGCTGCTTTGTTCTGTTTAGCTCATCGTGAGCACCGCTGGCAAGACTAGTATTTAGTGCCCATTGTTTGTTGACCTTCTGCTGCCTCATTGGAGTCCAAGTAATGGTGTACTCCCACAGTGCTGTCAGGGAGGGTGCTTCAGGTTTTAATATGCAGAGTAATGAAGGAACATTTATTTCTCGATCATCATGCTGTGATCTTAGGTGGCAGCTGCATTTATCCCCCTAAGAAGCATAGAAATTTTATCACAGAACTAGGCAGTCCACCCATGTTCCTCCACAGGCAGTCCTAACCTCATTTGCCTATCAAATTCCCTCTTCTTGATCATAACTCGTGACAATTTTTGCTTCAGTCATCTAGGGAATCATGCAACCCTATGTATTGAAATAAGAATACATACTTTCCCATCCTAAATGCCCTATGTTTAACCAAGAGCTGCTTCCTTTTGTGCGAGGCCCCCACTCCCACACCAAGCACCGTCCTGACCCATCCAATAGTGATTTCAACCCCTCCCTCATCCCCCCACAACTCCTGTAATCCGATAATCTCCTGCACCCTAGAAAAGCAACCGCTGAACAGCTGGAATGGAACTTTTGTTTCTCCACAGCCTCGCCTGCCACTGCTCCTGGGTCGAATGAAAGAAGTGGGGAAGATTTTCCTTGCCACTAACAGTGATTACCCCTACACAAACGTAAGTTCTATTTTGTCCGGGGCTTCTGAGGATGCTTGAGTAAATCGCAGAGACGCGCCACTGGGTAATCAGCAACAGCAGTAGCTATGCAATCTCTCGAGTGGAGTAGGATGTTCTCCAAAGGGTTTTCTATTGCTGGCTCCTCTGGTGGTGGTAGAGGCTGATCTGGGAAACTCAACAACAATAACAAGAGTAAAAATGCAGCACACCTCCCAGAAATGAGGTTTCTCCCATTACTGATGTTCTGTACATTGTCCCAGCAATTATTTGGGGACCCACATGGAAAAGAGCTCAAGTTATGAAAGTTACCCTTCTAAAAAAAATAACCTTTATCTTTCAGAATCAGAATCAGGCTTATTATCACCGGCATGTGTCGTGAAATTTGTTAACTTAGCAGCAGTTCAGTGCAATACATAATATAGAAGAAAATAATAAAACAAATACAGTATATGTATATTGAATAGATTAAAAATTGTGCAAAATATTTAAAATATTTTTAATATTTTGTTCATTGTTCATGGAACAATATTTTATATAGTGTTCATGGGTTCAATGTCCATTTAGGAATTGGATGGCAGAGGGGAAGAAGCTGTTCCAGATTTGCTGAGAGTGTGCCTTCAGGCTACTGTATGGTAACAGTGAGAGAAAAGGACATGCCCTGGGTGCTGGAGGTCCTTAATAATGGACGCTGCCTTTCTGAAACACCGCTCCTTGAAGATGCTCTGAGTGCTTTGTAGACTAGTAACC
The DNA here is from genome assembly GCF_048418815.1 of Hemitrygon akajei. Taxonomy (NCBI): domain Eukaryota; kingdom Metazoa; phylum Chordata; class Chondrichthyes; order Myliobatiformes; family Dasyatidae; genus Hemitrygon; species Hemitrygon akajei. The sequence goes on along the minus strand of NC_133124.1, from coordinate 188,758,394 downwards.
AAGATGGAGCTGACTAGATTTACGACCCTCTGCAGCTTCTTTCAGCCCTGTGCAGTAGCCCCTCCATACCAGACAGAGATGCAGCCTGTCAGAATGCTCTCCACGGTACATATATAGAAGTTTTTGAGTGTTTTTATGCCAAATCTCCGCAAACTCCCAATGAAGTATCGTCACGGTCTTGCCTGCTTTATAGCTGCATTGAGATGCGCTGTGCCTGTTTCTGACAGAGCTCACTGACACTGCACCGCCTGCTCGGAAATGGGTCAGAGAGTTGAAGTGCTGTCTCTGTGCAGCTGGGGAAGTGACAAAAAGCAGCACGGTCGGAGGGGTGGAAGGAAAAGGGAAAGCAGTAGCCTCCGATGGGATTGCAGGATCCCTTCCCACCGGTAGTCCAAACCCAGTGCAGGACACTGTGATCCATGAACCCGGATTGTAACAATCGGTTTTGGCAAAGCCTGTGAGGAAGAATGAAGTCATTGTGACAGGATCTGTGGCCAAAGCATTCATGTCTGTGTGGAAACGCAGACATGAATAAACAAATAAGATTATTAAGGGATTGGACATGCTGGAGGCAGGAAGCATGTTCCCGCTGATGGGTGAGTCCAGAACTAGAGGCCACAGTTTAAGAATAAGGGGTAGGCCATTTAGAACTGAGATGCGGAAAAACTTTTTCACCCAGAGAGTGGTGGATATGTGGAATGCTCTGCCCCAGAAGGCAGTGGAGGCCAAGTCTCTGGATGCATTCAAGAGAGAGTTAGATAGAGCTCTTATAGATAGCGGGGTCAAGGGATATGGGGAGAGGGCAGGAACGGGGTACTGATTGTGTATGATCAGCCATGATCACAGTGAATGGTGGTGCTGGCTAGAAGGGCCAAATGGCCTACTCCTGCACCTATTGTCTATTGTCTATTGAAACATTTTAATCTGTACATGTATGCCAACTTGCTAAGTTAAACCAACAGGTCAGGATTTTTAGATCCAATTTCTGCCAAAACAGCATAAATTTTGGTCGTATGCTTTGACGATGTCATTGCATGCTTGAACGATATTGGGAAAATTGTAAAAAGTTTGTCACCACTGGAAGTGGTCACTCTAACTATGAGCTTCCACTAGAAATCAAAAGTAATTACGTTACAAAACACATAAAACAGATTTTATTTTTAAATAACAGGAATCATGAACTCAAATCAATGGGGGGGGGGAATCTCATTGAAACCTATTGAATATTGAACTGCCTGGACAGGGTGGATGTGGAGAGAGTATTTCCTATAGTGGGGGAGATCAGGATACAGCCTCAGAATAGAGGGGCATCCATTTGGAACAGAGCTGAGGAAGAATTTCTTCAGTCAGAGAGTAGTGAATCTGTGGAATTCATTGCCACAGATGGCCGTGGGAGAACAGGTCATTGGGTATATTTGAAGTGAAGGTTGATAGGTTCTTGATTGGTCAGGATGGCAAAGGTTACAAGGAGAAGGCATGAGAATGGGGTTGAGAGAGATATTAAATCAGACATAATGAATGGCTGAGCAGACTCGATGGGCTGAATGGCCTAATTCTGCTCCTATCTCACACAAAATGCTGGTGGAACGCGGCAGGCCAGGCAGCATCTACAGAGAGAAGCATTGTCGACGTTTCAGGCCGAGACCCTTCGTTGCTTGAATTTCCAGCATCTGCAGATTTCCTCGTGTCTGCTTCTATCTCTTATGTTTTATGGTCTAATTTCAAGCTATTTCTTGAATATTCTTATATATTGTAGTCAATATTCCATCAGCTGAGTATTTTTTTATTATTATTTCAGGCACACAGCAAACTTTTCTAATTGCAATTGTGCTGCCTGAGAAATAGTGGGAGTACATTCAGTAATAGCTTTCAAAAGAGAATTAGAGAGGGGAAAATGTACAACCTGTTTGGCATTGGATTTATTGGAACACTCTGTTAACATTGGCCTGCATAACCTCCCTTCATGCTATACCATTCTATTTGTCTTTCCAATAGTTTGAGTTTTGATTGAATTTGAAGTTCAGGGATATCTGTCTGTTGTTGCTTTGTTATGTGTCTAATAGACACGTGGTGACTTCTTTATAATCATATGACAGAGCCTCACCCTCTCCATTTGACGTGGGAAGACATAGAGTAGAAACAGCATGATTACAGCACAGAGCGAGCCATTCAGCCCATCGTGTCCATGCTGGTTCCCTACCAGAACAATACACTCATTCCATGACACAACCCCTTCGCTGTGGCCTTGTAAATTATTATTCATCATATGTATCCAATTCATCCTTAAAGGGCTCAGTGAATCCTGGCCCCACCAGATTTAACCACAAGCCTCCAGGCTAAGACCTTCCTCATCCATGTCCAAAGTAACCCTACCACCAAACATATCTTTACCTCCCTCCCCTTCCACTTTCTGCAGGGATTCCCTTGTCCATTCTTCCCTGCCCCACTAATCTAACCCGTCATAAATTGGGGGACCGCTTCGTTGAGCATCTTCACTCCATCTGCCAAAAGTGGAACTTCCAGGCGGCCAAACATTTTAATTCCCATCCCCATTTCCATTTCAACATGTCAGTCCTTAGCCTCTTCTTGTGCCAAGATGAGGCTAGGATGAAGGAGCAACACCTTATATCCTTTCTGAGTAGCTCCCAACCTGATGGCATGTATATCGATTTCTCCTTCTGGTAAAATAACATTTTCTCTTCTCCTCCCCTCTTTCTCTATTCCCCACTCTGGCCTCTTTCCTCTTCTTACCCTCTCCTGGGTGCCCCTCCTCCTTCCCTTTCTCCTATGGTCCACTCCCCTCTCCTATCAGATTCCTTCCTCTCCAGCCCCTTATCTTTCCCACCCGCCTGGTTTCACCTGTCACCTCACAGCTATCCTTCTTGCCCTCCTCCCACCTGTTTATTCTGCTGTCTTCCCCTTCCTTTTCAGTCCTGAAGAAGGGTCTCAGCCACAAATGCCGACTGTTTATTTATTTCAACAGACTCACTGAGTTCCTCCAGCATTTTGTGTGTGTGGCTTTGGATTTCCAGCATCTGCAGACTTTCTAGTGTTTATGATTAGCTGCATAAAAAGTTTTTATTCTAAAAAAAACATTGCAATTAAATTATTTACCCCCTTTTTTAATACCTGTTTAAAATAACTGAAAGAAACTAATATTGCTGATCTGTCATGTGAAAGCTTTGTGGATTTGAGTTGGTCCTGCTGCTCATTTCTGCAATAGAGTCCTTTAGCTTTCCCCACAGTTACGAAACGTCGGGGAAAACACACTTTCTTTCTTTCACCCATCAGCAGTGCCACACGGTGGCTGTACTATGTACTACCTAGAAAATGCACTGCATTTGCACACCAGGCTCATCTGGTGGCACCTCCCAATCCATCGCCAAAAATGACTAAGGCATTAGTCGCAGGGGAACACCACCACCCACAGATTCCCTCTGGGTTGCACACCACAAAGATTTGGAAATATATTACTGTTCCTTCATTGTTGCTGGGTTGGAATCCTGGGCCTCCCCACTCAGCAGTGTGGATCACCACACATGGGGGGGGGGGGGGTGCCGTTGGGAATGAGCTACAGGACTGTTCTTGTTAGGTAGTGAATAAAACTAAATTCTCTTGTCTGCCCAATGAACACCGCCAGCTAGGAATCAAACGAGGCCTCCCCGTACTCAACCACGGCAATCCATTTTCCGATATCTTCTTTTTAAACCCTGCTGGAGTGGGGTCTTCGGTTTCTGTAGCTCTGGGTTTTTATGGGATGGGGTTGCTAGCCCCATACCCAACCCTCCTTTCGCAGCCGGGCTTGGGACCACCCGTGGCGGAGTTATTTACCGTGGCGTAATTAGAGTCAATATTAACGGGCAAGCAGTGGTGAATGTTGGAAATGATCTGTGGTTGAGAAACTGAGAAGTGGAACCCTTAGAGCAGGGAATGAAAAGACCAATTAGAGGCTGGCTGTCTCATGGGGAGGGGGTCAAGGTTTGGTGGGGAGGGGTGGAGGTCGTGGCAGTAAGGGCAACTCGACTAGATCTGGTGGATTTGATGAAAACCTTATCCACTGGGATTAGATCTGAAGCTTTGTAATATTCAACAACTTTCAGAACAGCGGTGGATGGCCCGGTCCTCCAATAAAACCTGACATTGCTGTTGAGGGAGAAACTTCATATTCGTAACAGTATGCCACCCAGCTCAAATTGGCTTGTTTTTTTTAGGAGTGCTGAAGGGGTTAAGTGGATCATGTTGAATGGGACAAAATCATATAATGCTCAGGGGTAACTGGAATGTAGTGAATCTCCTCGATCAATCAGTGTAGAGACGGCTCCATCAATGAGTTTGGAGTGTGAAAACAGCCCCAGGCATGTAGCTGATGATAATTTGCCATTAATCTGGAAAATTTGCCTTAACTTCTGTCCAGGTTCAAGGGTTGTAGTTTCAATGACAGAAGCATACAACACTCTTCTCTGGCTATTTGTGGAAAGCCAGAATGCCCACAGTTTCTCTCTTTTATCCTTCAGTGTTATCACACTGCACCTGCAGCGTGCACCACCTTAATTACTGTTCCAGCTACTCCAACTGCAAGTGCAAGTACCTAAATACATAAAACAGATGGCTAACAAACAAGCTTTAGTGAAACATTACCTATAGTTCCAAATCTCTTTAAATAAGAGAACTCAGGAGCTGAAGTAGATCAATCGGCTCCTTAAACCTGTACTGATTGTTGTGGTTCTGCCCCAGGCCTTATTTCCTTTTCTTTGTTGATTCCCCAAAACCCTCAATTTCTGATCTCTCAAAGACATGTAAGCACCCCACACGATCCAGCCCCCGCAACCCTTTGAAGTAGAGAATTCCGGAGATTCACCACTCTCTGTAATGCATACCTCAGTCAAGTCAAGTCAAGTCACTTTTATTGTCATTTCAACCGTAACTGCTGGTACAATACACAGTAAACACGAGACAACGTTCCTCCAGGACCATGGTGCTACATGAAACAACACAAATCTACACTAGACTACCTGAAACAACACAAAACTACACTAGACTTCAGACCTACACGGGACTACAAAACAGTGCAATACAGTGCAATAATTACTAAACAAGACAATAGGCACAGTAAAGGGCAAATTACAATATAATGATAAATGATGTAAATGTAAATATAAGCAGTGTAAACAATGTGTTAAATGATTGGGCTTCCATACTTATGTTTCCGTGTGTGAGATTCTTCCACTAGTGTCCCCTGTCACCTTTCTCTGGGGGTATTCTATGTTTAACTAAAATCATTGCTCATTCTTCCCAACTTCAGCAAATTCCAATCCTTTAGCTGCTCATGATAGGAGAATGATTTTGTCTCTGGAATTAGCCTAACGAATCTTTGCTCGGTCTCCAGTGCTAATATATCCTTTGTAAGTAAGGGACCAATACTGTGCAGAGTAATCTAGGTGTAACCGCAGCAGTACCAGTACTTTAGCAACGATACCACCCTGTTTCTAAATTCCAGTCACCTTGCAATAAAGGCCAATTATGCCATTTGCCTTCCTAACCTGCAGTACTTGCCAGCCCCAGCATTTCTGTGAATTGTGCGCAAGAACATCTCAGATTTCCTGTATATCACTCAATTGCAATCTTTCCCAACTGGATTGTCAGCTGCTTTTTGATCTCTCTTACAGAAGTGCATAACCTCCCACTTCCTCATATCAAACAGCACTTGCAAAGTTTAAACTCACACACTATAATCCTAAATATCCTCAATGCTTCATGCCCTCCCACGTAGCTTCAAATCGCTGGCAAAGTAAGACACCTTACGCTCTCTTTCTTCCAGGTCATTAGTGTAAATAGTCACTAATGGAGTGCCAAGAATGGACTGTCAGGCCACGCCACTAGTTACATGCTTCTTGCCAGAAGCTTTATTTTTCTCATCTCTGTGCAATAACCAGTCTTCACTCAGTGGCACCTCATCAAAAGCCTTCTTGAAGTCCTAGTACATGTACAGGTTCCCTGTATCAACTCAGCTACATACATTCTATAGAAAATTTGTCAAAAGGGATTTACCGATCATAACATCATTCTGATAGGATTTGATCGCTTTAAATTTCTCTAAATGACTAGTAATTTCGTCCTTGACTATAGACTCCATTTTGCCAACAGTAGTAGTAGGCCGCTGTTGATCCCAGGGGATCATAGGCTTGCTCCTCTGGTGGACTGTGTCCTATCCAAAGTAGGAAGCTTGGGCAGGAAGATTTGAAGAACCGGCTGTTGCCCATGCAGCGGGCTCCCCCTCTCCACGTCACTGATGGAGTCCGAGGGAAGGGCAAGCGCCGATACAGCTTGGCAGCAGTGTCATCGCAGAGGTTGCCAGAGTGAAGTTGTAAACAACATCAAACTGCCTTGGGGACCCCGGCTCCGGATTTCTTCCTCGGGGTTTACTCCCGAAGCCTTTCCCATGGGTGGGTACGGCCACAAGGCAGTGGAGGTTTAAAATCAGAGCTTTCCTTCTCCTAGGTGGGCTGCCGTCCAAGGCTGACGAGCCCACTACCCGAAGCAACTGGTTTTGAGGCACCAGTGGTCCGCCTTTGCCCCTTCTCTTGTCAGTAGAAACAGTTCCGCCAGGCTTAGTAGCTAAGCCACACGTGAAGGCCTGGAGTTGGACTTTGTTGTCAGAGACTGTTAGAGACACACGCCATTTGGAGTACTTATAGGTAGTGGGAGCTTATCCCCACTACCTCCCCGCTGGCTATGACAACCTTAGGAACCTTTGCCAACAACAGATGCTGTTAACTCACACTTACCTACTTTTTGTTTTCCTTTCTTCTTGAACAAGGATGCTACATTTCTGTCTTTCCATTTCATAGTATCCTACTAGATCACAATCATAGGGACATTGAGTTGTGCAACATGGAAGTAGGCCCTCTGGGTCAAATCATCCATGCTGGCCAAGGTGTCTTCCTGAGCTAGGCCCATTTCCTTGTGTTTGTTACAGGCCCCTCTAAACCTTTCCTGTCCATGTATCCAACTAAAAAGCTTTTAAACATTGTAATTGTATCCCACTCCACCACTTATACTGGCAGCTCGTTCCATAGACCCACCACCCTATGTGCCTCTCAGGTCCCCTTTAATCCTTTCTCCTTTCACCTTAAACCTATCCCCTCAACTTCGACCAATGGCCTCATTGTCTCTGCAGCCTTTTCTTTAGAGCCTTTGTGTGTAAGCCATCAAGGCCTGGTGACATGTCTGCTTTTAATCCCATTAGTTTCTTTCTAAAACTTTATCACTCATGGTAGGGTGGAAGATGCCATGAATCTGGGCAATTCTCCTGGTTTTCTCTGAACACTTATTGCTTCAGCAACATCACTAAAACAGCCTATCTAGTTACTCAGTTCATTGTTCCTGGTAAGGCTGTGCACCTTGATTATGACAATGTCTATACTTAGAACCATGGAACCATAGAACATTACAGCACAGAAACAGGCCTTTTGGCCCTTCTTGGCTGTGCCAAACCATTTTTCTGCCTATTTCCACTGACCTGCACCTGGGCCATATCCCTCCAAATCCCTCTCATCCATATACCTGTCCAAGTTTTTCTTAAATGTCAAAAGTGAGCCCGCATTCCACACTCATTCCACACTCCCACCACTCTCTGCGTGAAGAAGCCCCCCCTAATGTTCCCTTTAAACTTTTCCCCATTCACCCTTAACCCATGTCCTCTGTTTTTTTTCTCCCCTAGCCTCAGTGGAAAAAGCCTGCTTGCATTCACTCTATCTATACCCATCATAATTTTATATCCCTCTATCAAATCACCCCTCATTCTCCTACGCTCCAGGGAATAAAGTCCTAACCTATTCAATCTTTCTCTGTAACTCAGTTTCTCAAGTCCCGGTAACATCCTTGTAAACCTTCTCTGCACTCTTTCAACCTTATTAATATCCTTCCTGTAATTAGGTGACCAAAACTGCACACAATACTCCAAATTCGGTTTCACCAATGTCTTATACAACTTCACCATTACATTTCAGCTCTTATACTCAATACTTTGATTTATAAAGGCCAATGTACCAAAAGCTCTCTTTACGACCCTATCCACCTGTGACGCCACCTTTAGGGAATTATGTATCTGTATTCCCAGATCCCTCTGTTCTACTGCACTCCTCAGTGTCCTACCATTTACCTTGTATGTTCTACCTTGGTTTGACCTTCCGAAGTGCAATACCTCACACTTGTCCACATTAAACTCCATCTGCCATTTTCAGCCCATTCCTCCAACTGGTCCAAATCCCTCTGCAAACTTCAAAACTTTCATTGCCTATGAAATGGTTTCCAATGTCCCGAGATTGCATGACATGCTTGACCCATTCATAGGGCTGTTGTTTGGAATTTGTATCGATGTAAAGAGCTAATTCATAAATTTGGGCCAGTCCTTAACTTGTCTGATGCCAATTCAGACTACTACTTCACACCACTTATCCGTGGTGTATTATTTTAATTTCTCCTAAGAGCTGAAATCCCTGGAGAGGAATTGAGAACAGAAACTCTAGGTGATTTTGCCCTTCTAAATCTGGGGAAAATATCTACTATTATCACCCAGCAGACCCTGACTGAGTCAGCACACTTAGCACAGAACTCAACATTGAATCTGGGTACATCAGGAGCAGGAGCAGATCAATCAGCCCTTGCACTACTTTCCATTCAGCGCCTGATCTGTACTACTGTTTTGGGGTGAGGGCTAAGCTCATAATTTGGTTTTTAATCAAACTGTATGCTTACAAATTTCCATTTCATTGAAAGTAGGCATTGTGTATTCTTTGTATACAAAGTCAAAGCTCCTACCATTAACCATGTACTTTCCCTTTACATTTGAGTTCATATTTTTCATTTCCACTTATGACACAACTAGATTGAAGTTATGAATCATAAGAGGCAAAGACTATGACAGGGACCACTGTTGCACAGCTTCTCAGCATCTGCTGCTGAGGTTCACTGAAGAAGATCCCCCTACGAATGTGAGGTCATGCACAGGACTGTCTGTAAAATGTCCTTCTGCATTGACAGCTACTCTAGAGTCAAGGAAATGGGCTCCAGGTGCATGAGAACACCAGCGTTTACATCTTCCCCTCCAAGTCACACATTATCCTGATTTGGAAGGCTATCACCAGTCCTTCATCTTCACTGGGTCCTAAATCCTGGAACTCACTCCCCTGCAGCTGAGGTTCACAGAGAGCAGCTCACTGCTGTGTTGTCAAGACAAGTGTGGATGACAAACAAAAACTGGCCTTGCCTCCTACACTCAGACTGTGGAAAATGAGTGAATGAAAAATCAGCCAACAAGTGCAAATTTCTCAGTGGATGTGTTACCACACAGTTTCTTTCCTGTCTTTATCTCTGGCATCTGGTGTCTGTAGCTGTTGGTTTTCAGCTCTGGAGCCCTGATATGGGAAAGTGAAAGACTTTTATTGGAGAGAGTTTTGTGATGAGGCAAAGGTGGAGACCTCTCCAGTCCACAGCACCCTGATCTGTGATATGCTCATATTCAAACTTATTTCTTTTACAGGCAATAATGAACTTCTTGTTTGACTTCCCATCTGGACCAAAGGTAAGGATCCAAACCAATACAGTTCAAGCCACAAAGACTACATAGGTTGTCCAGGCATTATAAATAGTAATAGGTAAAAAGGGGAATTAGAAACAGATGCTTGATATCTCCTACAATGGGGTATTAGATTAGATTAGATTAGATTCAACTTTATTGTCATTGTGCCGAGTACAGATACAAAGCCAAATGCTTTATTTAGTAAGGAGAGTAAAAAGTCCATGGTTAGGGTGAGATGCATCCTTGATAATGCTTTTCGCCCTGCCCAGGCAGCATTTATGGTAGATGTTCTCAACGGTGGGCAATTGGGTGCCGATAATCTGCTGGGCAGTTTTCACCACACGCCGGATTGCTTTGCGGTCCGATACAGGACAATTGCCATACCACACTGAGATGCAGTTGGTGAGTATACTCTCAATGGCACACGGTAAAAGTCCGTCAGTATCCTGGGACAGAGGTGAGCTTCTTGATGCTCCGCAGGAAATAAAGGCGTTGTTGCGCCTTTTTGATCAGGATGGAGGAGTTCAGGGACCAGGTGAGATCCTCGGAAATGTGGACACCAAAGGAATTTGAAGCTTTATACACGCTCCACTACAGCTCCGTTGATATAGATGGGGACGTGAGTGTGGCTCCTAGCATGCCTGAAGTCCACAATGATTTCCTTGGTCTTCTGGGTATGAAAGAAAAGTCCTTTTCATCCAGACGAGAACATTGTGTTACAAGTAACAGAGGTAGAAATGGTGAGTAGCATTATCCATCACCTCTGGCTAGTCTTCAAGAAAAGCAGCTGTACATTCAGTTCAGAGGTTTAGTCACACTCAGTCTCCTCGAACCAAGAGGAATTTGTGTGCCAAAACCTGAAAAAACACGTAATCCAGCACCAATATAAGCAATGATTCACCAATGGATCAGTACCAGAACCTAGTCTGAGCACCTTTACTTTCTCATGCACCTACACACTGGCTGATTACTGTTTTGTTTAAGTGCCTCAGTATCAAGTGTTTTGTTTATGTTTTTAATCTGCATGAACAGCAGTGATGAAATCTCATCCTCACTATCTTCAGTGCCCTGCTTGACCATGAAGTATCTACACATGGTCTTTCACTCTTGTATTTTCTTTCTTTCCCCTCCCTTTCTTAATTCCCTCCCCCTCACAAACACGGGCAAATGGGGCTGGCTCCACTTCCTCATCACGGATAAGTTGGGCCAAATGTCCTGTTTCTATGTTGTACAATTCTTTGAATTTATTTTTTAAAACTCCATTACTCTCCCCCTTTCTCTTTGCCTGTCCTGCTCTGCCTTCCTCTCTCATTCCCTCCACACACACACACACATACACACACACACTCACACACACACACACACACACACACACACACACACACACACACTCTCACACACACACACACACACACACACACACACACACACACACACACACACACACACACACACACACACACACACACACACACACTTCCTTTTTCACTGTCAGGAATTACCTATGCCATTAGATTCAATAAGGACTATTAGTATGCCTTATTAGTAAACAAGTACATGTAACAAGTACTGTGTGTGATATTTCCTTTAGTGAATTGAGCACCTCTTTCCTTCAATGAAGGTGGACAGAAATGTGGTCAGCTTGTTCTCGTACCATTTCCACAGTAGATCAAACCTACCATGTCCTATTGGGATTGTAAGACATCTTATGCCTTGAGTTACGTGCCTTTAAAGTCCAGAAGTGCTTCATAGAAACACAACTAAACTAGGTTTAATATGAAGCCAAGCAAAGGTTACCAGGTTGGTATATAACTTGGTCAAAGAGGTAAAGGGAGAGGTGTGGCTACTCAGGCCTGGCAAAGAGGCTCCATAGATTTGAAAGGTTGATTGCTAATGATGCATCAGGAGATCTCAGAGACTTGTAGGACTCAAAGAGATAGGTTGGGGACAAGAGCGTGCAGGGATGGGAGACAGTTTAAGATGGCAGAGCACTCAGAGGCATGACGTGTCTGTTTTCCCTTTCCAGCCAGGCACCTCACACCACAGCTGGCATACCTACTTTGACTTGATTGTGGTGGACACACGGAAGCCGCTCTTCTTTGGAGAAGGGACTGTCATCAGGCAAGTTGACAATGTGAGTAACAGGATCTGTTTCTGTGCTGATAAGGAGCTAGGTGTGAAATTCCACCTTCCTTCCTGCTGCGACAGGGATTGGTTTCTCACCGTTTGTCAGAGATTTTCTTTGGATTACCAATTCCCACAGTACTTTGTCGTTAAGCATCAACATTTCATTTTGCTCCCTGCGCTCGCTTTGAGCTGTGAAGTCTGTTCAGCACTTGTCTCCTGAGCATAGAGCAAATCTCGTGGCTACAAATATGGCAACAGAACTACATTTTCAATAGGTTTCAAAGGTACATTTAATGTCAGAGTAATGTATACAATATGCATCCTGAAATGTTTTATTCTTCGCAACCATCCATGAAAACAGAGGGGTGCCCCAAAGAATGAATGGCAGTTAAATGTTAGAACCCCAAAGCCCCCCCCCAGCTTCCCCCTCCCACGTAAAAGCAGCAGCAAAGCGACGACCCCTCCCTCCCCCACCAGCAAAAAAGCATCGGCACCCACCACCGGGCACTCGAGCGTGCAGCAAAGCATCAATAAAGACACATACTTGCAGTTCCCCAAAGACTACTCGTTCGCCCGGTAATTCGACATACCACAGGCTCTCTCTCTCTCTCCCTAATAAGGGAAAAAGAGGTGTCTCCATTTCCCAACGAGAGGGGAGACGTAACAAAAACAACTCGCTGATTTATGGTGTTGTCTGTTGCGTTGCTTTTTCCAAGCTCTGTGCCCAACAACTCGGGTCTCTGGCCATGCAGCCGGCAGCCAGCTCACTGCTTATACTCCCACGACACATCAGGCGGCAGCCAGCTCACTGCTTATACTCCCACGACACATCAGCCGGCAGCCAGCTCACTGCTTATACTCCCACGACACATCAGGCGGCGGCCAGCTCACTGCTTATACTCCCACGACACATCAGGCGGCGGCACCGGCCTCGAATCCGCCCGCCCGCCTCTGGAGCCACGAAAATCCGGCACCCTGAAGGCGTGCTAGTCTTCCAGGCCGCATCCTCGGCATATCGGAAAGCGGCCGGTCGTGAGCCCCCAAGAGCGGGTCCCATTTCCACAAAGAACCGAAGTCAGCGTTTAACTCCAGGTCAGGGTCTTCAAAAGAACCTTGGAAAGGGGGAAAAAAGAGATATCAAAGATAGAATTAGAGCTGTTTAGGAAGATGCAAGCAAAGGAGTCGCCGTTAGGCACCATCGTCCTCTTAAGCTCTGCCTCCTGTTTTCACAATGATATTCTTTCCTTGAGCTTTTAGCCAACACAGTGCACGTTATTTATTAATGATCTTGTCCCATTCAAACTAGGAATCGGGAAAGCTTCGGATTGGCACCTACACAGGCCCCTTGCAACAGGGCGTGGTTTACTCTGGAGGTGAGTCAGCTGTGCTGCCTGTACGACATTTACACAGTAGCACACGTTCTTTCAGAAGAACAATAAATGCCACCCAAATAAGGGCACTGGAGACTCTGCCTGAATTTTTTAAACAAACATTATCAAAATGAAAATCAAACAGCGTTATACCTTTGAGCTCAGAGGTGTAATGAGCCGAGTGGTCAAGACAAATATCATTTGTGGCCCTTCATGCATCAGGCCTGGTTCCCTTTACTTCAGTGGAGTCTCCAACCTTCAGAGAAAGTTTAGCAATTGGCATATTTAAATTTAATATCCAGAATATCACCAATTTATACATCGTGAAATGTCTCTGATTATCCAAGAGATTTAAAATCAGTGAGTCAGGCCTTTGGCAACGTGACAGTGCTAGGGTGGAGCCTGGTGAGCACCTGCCACTCATTCTGTTTGTGGGACTGCTACGTTCAGGATGCCTCAAGGTTACTGGCAACTGCTCGACTGCAGAACGCATGATCTGAACCCATTCTAAACGGTTGGTTTTAATCCGTTTTAAAACTTGCATTTCCTACGCCGATGTGTGGACTCTGGTCCTTTCAAGAATCACATCTCACTATAAATTGTTTTAGGAATAGCACTGTGCACATTGCAGAACAGAAATATTTTCCATATAGTACTGCTTTTTGTGTCACCAAGACAATTCAGAGCTTAATCGAATTGATAAATTGATTGAGAAGTGAAATCAATTTTTTTCAGTCAGATCCTATAAACAGATGGTGAGATCTTTAACTGGAAAGTTCATTAGTTCAGGGAAGAGAGTTGACAAGGACTTTTGTGGATCTCCTCAATTTTCTTTTGCTCACCCTGCAGAACAGGATACAAAAATCTAAGATGGGCTCTGGTGTGGTACTGAGAGAATGCTATGGAATTGGTATTGATGATTGAAGCTGCGGTCATGTCGCTGTTTGAGAATGGGATAGACGTTGAAGGAAAGGGAAGTAAAGGAACCTGAGGATAAACAGAAGGATGAGGCTGTGGAATATGAAAATGGTTGGGTTGGGTCACATAACCTGTTTCTGCATTGCAGTGATTGATGGACAGGTTTTAAATGTGGACATCCCTCCTGAGAATTAAAGGTGGTGAATTGATGAAAGATTTTCCTGCTCTTGCTGCCCTAGGGTCTTCAGACATGATCTGTGACTTGCTGGGGGTGAAGGGTAAAGAAATTCTGTACATTGGAGATCACATCTTTGGAGACATCCTCAAATCCAAGAAGCGACAGGGCTGGAGGACCTTCCTGGTTGTGCCTGAACTGGCACGTGAACTGCAGGTCTGGACTGAGAAGAGTGGTGAGTTCATTCGAAACGGGACTAAAACTGCATCCTATGTTGTCCTTTACTATCTCATCTTGTTAAACAAGAACAAACCTCCACCTTCGCATTTGAATTCACCCAGATCTGGTTACGAAAGGGAAGACACAGACTGCTGGAGGAACTCAGAAGGTTGAGCAGCATCTGTCTGGGAAAACAGAATGTTGATGTTTTGGGTCAAAGCCCTGCATTATCAGTTTTCCTTTCCCTCCATGGATGCTGCCTGGCATACTGAGTTCCTCCAGCAGATTGTCTGTATTTCCAGATTCTTGCATCTGCAGTCTTGTAGCTCTATTCCTTGAGGGAATTTGGTTGTCTGTTTCCCTTGAGCATAAATCATTGGTCCTCATCTTCACTTCATCAGGTCTGGGAGAGATGATGGGGAGAGCTGAAAGGAGGTAATTTGTTAACTATTTTATTAACTGATTGACTGAGTCATCACATGCTAAAAGCAGTCAGTCAGGAATGAAGTTAATTGGATTTGTTCCCTCACAAACCAACTCCTTAAATCAATTCAACCAACAAAATGCTGGAGGAACTCACCAGGCCAGGCAAAATCTATGGAAAAGAGTAAACAGTTGATGTTTCGGGCCAAGACCATTCATAAGGTCTGGAGAAAAAAGATGAGGTCAAATTAAGAAGATGGGGGGAGAGGAGGAAGAAATACAAGGTGGTAGGTGATAGGTGAAACCAGGAGAGAAGGAGGGGTGATATAAAGAGCTGGGAAGTCAATTGGAGAAAGAGATACAGGGCTGGAGAAGAGGGAATCTGATCGGAGAGGACAGAAGGCCATGGAAGAAAGGAAAGGGGGAGGAGCACCAGGGGGCTGAGAGAGGGAAATGGGAATGGGGAATGTTGAGGGGGGGGCAGCAATTACCGTAAGTTCAAGAAATTGATGTTCATCGCCTTAAATCAATTTGTACTCATCCTCCTCTCTATTTCAGGAAGCTTGGGTATGGTTATTTCAGTGTCTGGACTGTGTAGCTTTGCCCTTGTTTACCAAGATAAATCATGACCCCCAACATATTCTCTGTTCTGCCCATCAGTATCTGCCTCTCAAAATGCTGTGAGTCTTTCCCATCTCCTTACCCAGCTGCATTGCCCTAGCATGTCAACTCTGGTTCAGTCGGTAACCCGCTAGCATCTGAATTAAAAGGCTGTGAGTTCAAGGAATCCTGCAGACAATATTAAGACAAGGCTGAGATGCTCATTTTCCATAAATGGTCAACCAAGGTCCCATTTGTCCTGTAAATGTATAAAAGATCCAAAGTCATCATTTACAGAAGAGCGGATGAGTTATCTCCAGTGTCCTTGCTGCACTTATCAATCAGCCAATGTTACAGAAAGGATTAATCAGTCTATATGACATTGCAGTTAGTCCAGTCTTAACATGCAAAACTGGCTGCAGCATTTCCTGTTTGGAGTGACCATACCTCTATAACAGTCCATTGCCTTTAATTCTGCGGTTTTATTTGTAATTGCATAAAACCCGGTCAAGATGGAGCCAGCAAACAACGATTCCTCAGGTGACATCTCTCAGATAGCCAGTCTCTTCAATGATGATTTCACTTTCTCTACATCTTCTGCCTGTTCTTTTTGTCTTGATTGTGTTATGGAAACTGTTGGAGACTGTGACAGGCAGTTTGGAATTTGATTGAATGACCTAACGTTCTGCTGTGTGCGGGGAGGTGCCTCATATAGAAGACTAGAGACGGGAACCCAAAAAGGACTAAGAACATGAGCTGCCTCGTGAAAAGCTCAGAAACCGGGTGTGGAGTCATGAATGACTCGGTCTCGAAGCGGTGAGGAAGATTGAAGTATTGAGGTGAATACGGAGGAGGTCAGTGACCATTCTCAACAGAGGCCACAGGGTCAGTAGCTGCCTCAGCGACAGTCATGTTTGGACCCAGTGTGGCGGTCGCTCTTCATGGAAGGACTGAGTTCGTGTGGCCACTCTCTTAAAAGCCGACGGAAGGATGTTTTCGATACTCTGAGTTTTGTGTGATTATTGGACTATACTTTCTATTGGTCCCCTTCAGTTTTCAGTCTTTTCTTTCTTGTTGCCGATTGGTGGGTAGATTATGTGTTTTTAGGCGAGGGAGAAGTTGGGAATTTGGGATCTGTTATTGGTGTTTTCCTGTATTAGTAAATCTATTGGTTTTTATGTGTGAGAGAGGGGATTGGGAAGTTTTGACGTTATCGTTGCTTTTTTTTAGCAAGGGAGGGGTCTGGGGCTTTGGGGTTTTTGGGAGTGTCGGCGATCTGTTAGTTTTTATGCATGGGAGGGGGTGGGGTTTTGGGGTTTGCAGGTTTTGTTTCTTTATCTTTTTCGTGTCAGTAGGGGAGTGACGGCTTTTCTTTCAACAACCCCCATGGTTTTTCTGTATTTAATGGCTATCTGGAGAAGACAAATATCAAGGTTGTATTGTACATGCATACTTTGACAATAAAATGAACCCTTAAGCCTTTGAAAACCTTCTGCAAATATGAATCTGCTTAAGTATTCACTTTCCTCTCTTTGACCCTAGTTCCACTAAGCCATTGGCAGCTGATGGCTCTTCTAATCCCATGCTGGCTGAGAATAGTACATTGGAAATAGTACTTCCCACTGGGTACCTCACTTCCTTGATAACTCTCCGCCCACCTCCCTGCTCACCATTCTGCAAACCCAACCAACCACTCTTTCCACAGTCTTCCACTATCTCAAACACCGTGTTTACTGCACGTTTTTACCTCCTAATTTGCAAATAGCTTCTGTGCAAATCCATGTTTAAATTTTGCCCTCAGGAATCTACTCTTTTCCTACCTTCCCTCTTCTAATATACATAAGAAGTTTTGACATTCTCCTTAATCTTGCTTGTCAAGACCATTTCATGACCCATTTTGCCCTCCTAACTTAAGGTTCTCTTCTATATCCCCTGTAGACTTAAAAGGATTCATTTGATATCAACTGCTTAAAACTTAAAGAGTTTTACTTCTTTTCCCCCTCAATCAATCCCTCATTTGCCTTTGTCAATCAAATTTCTCTGTTCATACCAGCTTTGATTTTTCTGTTTACAAGCTCGTACTGACCATCTCATCTTCAAATACCTCCTTATTATCAGATGATGTTTTAGAACATAGAACAGGACACCACAAGAACAGGCCCTTCAGTCCACGTTTTTGTACCAGACTAATTAAACTAGTAATTAAATGCCTCACTGAACTAATCCCTTCTGCCTACAAAATGTCCATTCTCTATGACTCCGTGCATTCACATGCCTACCTGACACCTTTATGACATTGGCTTCCATTATGAACCAGGCACCAATGCTCTGTGGAAAAAGGAAGATTTCCCTCACATCTCCTTTGAATCTGCCCCTCTCACTTTAAAGGTATGCCATCTAGTAATAAATATCTAGATCCTGGGAGAAAGATGTTGGCTATCTATTTACACCTTTCATAATCTTATAAACTTCTATCATGTCTTGTCTCTGCTCCAGAGAAAACAAACCAAATTTGCCCAACTCTCCTTAAAGCACATGGCCTCTAATCAGGCAGCATTACAGTAAGCTTTCACATCCTTACTGTAATGGGGGTGACCAGAACTTAATGCAGTACTCCAGATGTGTCCTAACCACAGTTTCATAATACTGGAACCACAACATAGCTTCCTAAATAATCCTGATGCTTCCTCTTTCTTCTTGACTAAGTTCACTACCACGCTCAACATTCAAGGTTCCCTTACCATATCTTACAATATCCCAGTGGCTATTGGGGGTGGGAGTTTGCAGTATAATCCAATCAGAGCAATTGCATCTTTCTTATTTTTGAGTTTTATCTCATATAAACAATGGATGAATCCTTCATTACATCCCCGCTGAGTTCAGCTGTGATATTGTCCTTGATCAATAGTGCAACTCGTCACCCCATACCCCCATTTTACCCCTCTCTCTATCATTTCTAAATCATTGAAACCCCAGAACGTTAAGTATCCATTCCTGCCCCTTTCAACCAAGTCTCAGTAGTAGCCACAACATCATAGTTCCATGTACTGATCCTTGCTCTACACTCATCACCGTTACCCTTAATACTCATAGGATTAAAATAAACACACTTAAACCCATCTATCCCCATCTTGTGTACTACCTTGCTCCTGGACATCCCATCTACCTTCTTCTCCATCCTCCACTTTCTGACCTGGTGCTCTGGTTTCCATCATTTGCCTAACTTGTTTAAACCCTCCTTAGTAGCACCGGTGACCCACCCTGCCAGGATATTGGTTCTCCTCCAGTCATGATGCATCCATTCCCTCTGTATTGGTCACCCCTGCCCCAGATGGGATTCCAATGATCCAAATTTTCTCCTCCAGCAGCTGCTCCCAAGCTACCTTTGCCAGATCTCATCTTATACTAATGAATTCATAGAAACATAGAAAACCTACGGCACAATACAGGCCCTTCAGCCCACAAAGCTGTGCCGAACATGTCCTTACCTTAAAATTACCTAAGTTTACCCATAGCCCTCTGTTTTTCTAAGCTCCATGTAGCCATCCAGGAATCTCTTAAAAGACCCTATCCTTTCCACCTCCACCACCGTCACTGGCAGCCCATTCCACGCACTCACCACTCTGCGTAAAAAATTTACCCCTGACATCTCCTCTGTACCTGCTGCCAAGTACCTTAAACCTGTGCCCTCTCATGTTAGCCATTTCAGCCCTGGGAAAAAGCCTCTGACTTTCCACACGATCAATGCCTCTCATCATCTTATACACCTCTATCAGGTCACCTCTCACCCTCCGTCACTCCTAGGAGAAAAGGCCAAGTTCACTCAACCTATGTATGGAACCATGGATATGAGTGAGATTTTAAATTTATACTTCTTGTTGGTATTACCAGAGGTTGGTGGGATACACTGATATTTGGGAAATATTGCAGCACATTAGGTTGGATAGATCCTCTGGGCCTGGTGGGATCTACCCCAGGGTGCTAGGGGGAACAAGGGAGGAGATTGCTGGGGCTCTGACCGAAATGCTTGCACCTTTGTTAACCATGGGTGAGACACCAGAAGACTGGAGGATAGCTGATGTTGTCCCTTTGTTTGAAAAGGGCAGGAGGGATAATCCTACAGCCCAAAAAAGCCATACATCAGTGTTAGAGGAGTTGCTAGAGATTTTACAATGGGTGATTGATAAGTTCATGGCCTAAGGTAGAAGGAGATGAGTTATACAGATGTTATAACTCATCTCCTTCTACATAAGGCCACGAACGTATCAATCACCCTGATGCGTTATTAACTGATAAGTTATTAACTTCAAACTTTCTGCATAATCACTCAAAGAGTTGAACTGCACGTGCACGTGCATAACTCATCTCCTTCTACCTTAGGCCACAAACATATCAATCCCCCCCCCACCCCCCACCCCGTAAAGGACAGGATTTATGTTCACTTGGAAAGGCAGGGTTTTTATGTGGACAGGTTAGTTTTGTACAGGGGAGATCTTGCCTCACAGATTAGATTGGAATTGATTCTGATCATTTTTGTGTATAATAATGGCTTGCTTTGAATAAGCCCAAACACCACCAGCTCTGATGGCCCTTCAACAGATGCTGCCTGTTCTGAGTCTTTCCTAGCATTTTCTGCTTTTATTTCAGATTTACTGTTTTCTTCGATTTTCATTTTCTTGCACCAGTCTTCCCTTTGGCATATAGTCAGCTGTATCCATTACCTTCCCCTCTCCTCTGACATTAGTACTCTTCACTTTGTCCATCTTCCTCTCTCCACATATCCGTATCTGTCACGTTCAGTCCTTTTGCTTGAGTGTTCTCCAGAAGCCTCATCACCACTCTTGTCTAATATTGCTGGTTGCATGTGACTTCCAGATATTTCCTGCAGCTTTATCGTGACCTTGCTGTTGATTCAGCATCCAGCGTCCAATGTCATGACTTATTTAACATTTGTGATCTGTTATAAGTGCTAACGTCTTTAGCTTGATGTCCACTTGTGTAATTAAGTTTTTGTGCATATCTTGTGATGATTTATACACGTACAGTATACGTAGCCCTGATTTTCAGCTATTTACCTGGGTATAATAGTAAGCAATATCTTACCGTCTCCTCTGCTTTTTTGCAGCTCTTTTTGAAGAACTTCGTAACCTTGATATAATTTTGGCTGAATTTTACAAGTGAGTTGACCATTGGAAATGAATTAGAAACATAAAGTTTATACAGCGCTGAAAACAGGCTTTTCAGCCGATATTGTATATGCTGACCAAGATGTCCATCTGGGCTAGTCCCATCTCCCTGGATTTGGCCCAGATCCCTGTAGCCTTTCCTAGCTATGTACCTGTCCAAATACCTTAAATGTCATATTTGTACCTGTCTCTACTTCCACACAGTCACCACCCTCTGTGAAACAGCGTTCCCTCAAGTTCCCTTTAAATCTTTCCCCTCTCGCCTTAAACCTAGGCCCTCAAGCCTTGCACTCTCCTATCTTGGGGAGAAGGCTGTGGCCGATCACCCCTACTGATGCTGGCTGGGAGTTTGCACTAAAGAGAGCGAATGGAAATAGAAGTGAACTAGTCCTTATCATTCTAGGCTTGAGTGCGAGGTCTGATATCTGAACGTGGTCAACTGCCACGTTCGTATTCATACTTAAAATGAGGGCTTTGTTCCAAGCTTACAATTTAACACCCTGGAGAATGTGGCAGGGAAAAGGCTGCAATGCTTGTGTTGAAGGTTCTCCGGGAATGTTATTGATGCACCATCAATAACTCACGCTGAGACTTAGGAAGCGAGATATCGGCTTTTATTGACTGGAAGAATAAACAACACTACATCCTGGGGAAAATGAGGGAGAGCAGCAGCCCACAGTCGCCTTTATACAGGGGTCTGTGGGAGGAGCCACAGGAGCTGTGGGTCTGTGGGAGGAGCCACAGGAGCAGTCAGCAGGGGTCTGTGGGAGGAGTCACAGGAGCTGTCAGCAGGGGTCTGTGGGAGGAGCCACAGGAGCAGTCAGCAGGGGGTCTGTGGGAGGAGCCACAGGAGCAGTCAGCAGGGGGTCTGTGGGAGGAGCCACAGGAGCAGTCAGCAGGGGGTCAGTGGGAGGAGCCACAGGAGCAGTCAGCAGGGGTCTGTGGGAGGAGCCACAGGAGCAGTCAGCAGGGGGTCTGTGGGAGGAGCCACAGGAGCTGTCAGCAGGGGTCTGTGGGAGGAGCCACAGGAGCAGTCAGCGGGGTCTGTGGGAGGAGCCACAGGAGCAGTCAGCAGGGGTCTGTGGGAGGAGCCACAGGAGCAGTCAGCAGGGTCTGTGGGAGGAGCCACAGGAGCAGTCAGCAGGGGTCTGTGGGAGGAGCCACAGGAGCAGTCAGCAGGGGGTCTGTGGGAGGAGCCACAGGAGCAGTCAGCGGGGGGTCTGTGGGAGGAGCCACAGGAGCAGTCAGCGGGGGTCTGTGGGAGGAGTCACAGGAGCAGTCAGCGGGGGGTCTGTGGGAGGAGCCACAGGAGCAGTCAGCGGGGGGTCTGTGGGAGGAGCCACAGGAGCAGTCAGCAGGGGGTCTGTGGGAGGAGTCACAGGAGCAGTCAGCGGGGGGTCTGTGGGAGGAGCCACAGGAGCAGTCAGCAGGGGGTCTGTGGGAGGAGCCACAGGAGCAGTCAGCAGGGTCTGTGGGAGGAGCCACAGGAGCAGTCAGACAGGTATATCTAGTTCACCACAGTTATATTGTGTGTAACAGATACAGGACAGGCCTTTCAACCACTGACCACCCACTTATACTAATTCTACATGAATCCCATGTAGTGCTGTTAGGCTGTTAGAAAACTCAGCAGTAAAGGTTTAAAGATTATGTCAGATGTGAACTATGTCTTTGCCAATAGTTGAAAGAATATTTTTTCCTGACTTGCTAAGCATCTGCCTTTCAGAAATTAGTTGCTGGAAGAACCTAACTTTCATTTGTCTCCTTTCTAGGCATCTCGACAGCAGCAGCAGTGAACGGCCCAATATCACCTCAGTTCAGAAGCGGATTAAGGTTAGGGGGCAGCTCCAATTAACTATGAAATGAAAGAATTTGGTAGTGGATTTAACAGTTCAAGTCTGCAAACCACAGGTAGTGTAGTGGGTATGATTTTCCTATATACAATATTACCGAAAGCATTATACTTAATAATCAGTGAAAGACTATATCGAAACCCCTTAGGTTGTTGATGTGTTGAGGATAATATTTATCTGCCTGCATTAACTGAGAATCCAACTATACTGAATAGGCTACTCACAGGCAGTCACATGGTTAAAGCAGGGGACTGTTCTGGAGTCAGTTTGCTATTGAAACTTAAAGAGTCAATTACTAGTGACACCTACTCACCTCTTAGCTTGTTCTTGAGGTTTAATGTTCCACCCAGGTTTTTCACTATTCTCTTGTAACCATAAAAATTTGGAATGGAACTAGCACAGTAAACTGACTCACTGCTCACCAGGGAAATGGAGCCACAGCTACCATGTCCTTTTCCCCATCTTGTATAAGGCCAGCGAATCTCCCCAGAGAACATCAGGTAGAACTGCTCCCTTGAAGCCTTGTGATGGTAGACACACAAGTTCGCACTCGTGTAAAAAGGCAGAACTTCGTGGCAGTTTTCTCGGAGCTGGACCACGACCAGTCACCGAGCAGGAGCACGAGAAGAGGGCGACCTTTTCATTTAGTTCACTCTCCGGATGAAAAAGGCGGAACTGCGCCACAGTTTTTCAGAGATGGACTGCGACCAATCACTGAGAAGGATTCATTAGAAAGGGCAAATAGAAATAAGGCAGGTACAAGCAGAGTGGCCATTATTGGGGGTGGACGTGCTTGCAGTGGCTTTGGCTCATCAGGCTTGGGTGAGGTAAGCGTCTGGTAGGTTTTTCTTCTTTTTTTTCCTTAATTAGGGCACAGTTAGTGCAGTGAGAATGGCTCCAGGGACAGTGTCCTGTTCTTTGCGTGAGATACAGGAATTCTGAGAGACCTCCAGCCTCTGGGAGAAACACATCTGCACCAGATGCTCTGACCTTCGGCTCCTCTGAGAATGCTTTAAGGAAATGGCCGCAGCTGGATGACCTTCAGCTCATACGAGGGAATGAGGAGGTGATAGACAGGAGCAACCGGGAGGTCATCACCCCTAGGTTGCAGGAGGCAGCTACGGATGACTGACAGGAGAAGAAAGGGAAATAGGCAGCTAGTGTAGAGTACCTCTGTGGCCGTTCCTCTCAATAATAAGTCTACCATTTTGGATACTGTTGAGGGGTACGACCTACTGGGGG
The DNA here is from genome assembly GCF_048418815.1 of Hemitrygon akajei. NCBI lineage: Eukaryota > Metazoa > Chordata > Chondrichthyes > Myliobatiformes > Dasyatidae > Hemitrygon > Hemitrygon akajei. Next base: position 188,734,701 of record NC_133124.1, on the reverse strand, counting down.
AAACCACAGTGACCAGATCTGGTGCTGTGGCTCAGAAGAGAAGAGAGGTGAAGAGGATTGCATTGGCGATAAGAGATTCCGTGGTCAGAGGAACAGAGATGAGATTCCGTGGGTGCGATAGAGATACCTGGATATTGTGTTGCCAGGGTCAGGATCAGATCTATGGCATTCTCAAGGGGAAGGTTGAGCAGCCAGAAGCCTTGGTACATATTGACACCAATGACAAAGGTAGGAAATGGGAGGAGGTCCTGAAGAGAGAATATGGGGGGTTAGGTGGAAAGTTGAGAAACAAGACCTCCAGGATAGTACCCTCTGGATTGATGTCCATGCCATGCTCCAGTGAGGGTAAGAATAGGATGATTTGGCAGATGAATGCATGGCTGAGGAACTGTTGCGGCGGCAGGAGTTCAGATTTATGGACCATTGGGATCTCTTCTGGGGAAAGTACAACCTGCACAAAAGGGACAGGTCACACCTGAAATTGAGGGGGACCAATATTCTTGCAGGCAGTGTTCCTAGAGCTGTACAGGAGGGTTTAAACTAATCTGGCAAGGGGTTGGAAACTGGAGTGATAGTGTTGAGTATGAAGTAGTTGGTTTACAAACAGAGGCAATGTGTAGTGAGTCTGTGAGCAAGGAGAGGCTGATAACAGGGCAAAATTGCAGTCAACAGAATGAGCTGCAATGTAAAAGGTGGACAAAATTGGAAAGGATGGATACAGTACTGAAGATGGTATATTTGAGTGCACGCGGTATGCAGAAAAGATAGATGAACTTGTAGCACAGTTACAGATTGGCAAGTATGACTATGTAGGCATCACTGAGTCATGGCGGAAAGAAGGTTATAACTGGGAGGCTGAAGTCCAAGGATACACACTGTATTGAAAGGAGAGGCAGGTAGGTAGAGGGGGTGGCATGGTTCTGTTAGTAAAAAATTAAATCAAATCATTAGAAAGAAGTAACATTGGGTCGGAAGGTGTTGAATTGTTTCTGGTGAGCTAAGGATCTGCAGGAGTAAGAAGACCTTGATTGGAGTTATATGCAGTCCCCAAATAGGATTAAAGATGTGGTCTACAAATTACAACAGGAGATAGAAAATGCATGACAAAAGGGCAATGTTACAATGTTACATGGGGGATTTCAACATGCAGGTAGATTGGGAAAATCAGGTTGGTGATGGATCCCAAGTGGGGGAATTTCTAGAGTGCCTACGAGATGGCTTTTTAAGAGCAGCTTGTGGTTGAGCCCACTAGGGGGATCAGCTACAGTATTCTGGATTAGGTATTGTGCAATGAACTGGAATTGATTAGCGAGCTTAAGGTAAAGAAACTCTTATGCGCAAGTGATCATAATATGATATAATTCACCCTGCAATTTGAGAAGGAGAAGCTAAAGTCAGATATGTCAGTATTACAGTGGAGTGAAGGGAATTACAGAGGCATGAGAGAGGAGCTGGCCAGAATTGATTGGAAAAGAACACTGGCAGGGATGAGGGCAGAGCAACAATGGGTGGAATTTCTAGGAGTAATTCAGAAGGTGCAGGATAGATACATCCCAAAGAGGAAGAAGTATTCTAAAGGCAGAATGACACAACTGTGACTGACAAGAGATGTCAAAACCAAAGAGAGGGCATATAATAGAGCAAAAAAATAGTGAGAAGTTAAGAGGATTGGGAAGCTTTTAAAAATCAACAGAAGGCAATTGAAAAAGTCATAAGGAAGGAAAAGATGGAATACAAAGGTAAGCTAGCCAATAATATTAAAGTAGGTACCAGAAGATTCTTCAGGTGCATAAAGTGTAAAAGAGACAGAGTGTCAGGGGGCAAAAGTGTGTGAAGTTGCCTTTATTAGGGAGAAGGTTCTTGGGAAACTGAAAGGTTTGAAGGTAGATAAGTCAACTGGACCAGATGATCTACACTTCAGGGTTCTGAGGGAGGTGGCTGTAGAGATTGTGAAGGAATTAGTAATGATCTTTCAAGAATCAAATGTTTCAGGCATGGTTCTGGAGGAATGGAAAATTGCAAATACCACTCCACTCTTCAAGAAGGGAGAGAGGCAGAAGAAAGGAAAGTTAGACTGACCTCAGTGGTTGGGAAGATGTTGGAGTCGATTGTTAAGGATGTGGTTTCAGAGTACTTGGAGGCACATGATAAAAGAGGTCACAGTTAGCATGGTTTCCTTAAGGGAAAACCATGCCTGACAAATCTGTTAGAATTCTTTGAAGAAATAACAAGCAGCATAGATAAAGGAGAATTGGTGGATGTTGTGCATTCAGATTTTCCGAAGGCCTTTGACAAGGTGCCACACACAAGGCTGCTTAACAAGATAAGAGCCCATGGTATTCAGGAAAGATACTACCATGGATAAAACATTGGCTGATTGACAGGAGGCAGAGTGGGAATAAAGGGAGCCTTTTCTGACTGGCTGCCAGTGACTAGTGGTGTTCCACAGGGGTCTGAGTTGGGACCACTTCTTTTTACATTATATATCAATGATTTAGATGATGGAATTAAATTGAATTTACTTTATTTCTTACATCCTTCACATACATCAGGAGTAAAAATCTTCACGTTACATCTCCATCTAAATATGCAATCATAGTAATTTATAATAATTTATAATAAATAGCTGGCTTTATAGCCAGGTTTGTGGATGATACAAAGATGGGTAGAGGGGCAGGAAGTGCTGAGGAAGTAGAGACGCTACAGAAGGACTTACACAAATCAGGTGAATGACAAAGTAGTGGCAGATGGAATACAGTGTCGGGAAGTGTATGGTCATGCACTTTGGTAGAAAAGTTAAAAGCATAGACTGTTTCCTAAATGGGGAGAAAATTCAAAAATTTGAGTGCAAAAGGACTTGGGAGTCCTCGTGCAGGAATCCCTAAAGATTAATTTGTAGATTGAACCGGTGGTGAGGAAGGCAAATGCGATGTTAGCGTTCATTTTGAGAAAACTAAAATATAAAGGCAAGGATGTAATGCTGAGGCTTTATAAAGCACTGGTGAGGCCTCACTTGTGAGCATTTTTGGGTCCCTTATCTAAGAAAAGATGCATTGACATTGGAGGAGGGTTCAAAGGATGTTCATGAATGGGTTAGTAAATTTGCTGATGACACAAAGGTTGGAGGTGTTGTGGATAATGTGGAAGGCTGTCTGAGGTTACAGTGGGACATTGATAGGATGCAAAACTGGGCTGAGAAGTGGCAGATGGAGTTCAAGCCAGATAAGTGTGAGGTGGTTCATTTTGGTAGGTCAAATATGATGACAGAGTATAGTATTAATGGCAAGACTCTTAGCAGTGTGGAGGATCAGAGGGATCTTGGGGTCCAAGTTCATAGGACACTCAAGGCTGCTGCACAGGTTGACTCTGTGGTTAAGAAGGCATACGGTGCATTAGCCTTCATCAATCGTGGGTTTGTGTTTAGGAGCCGAGAGGTAATGTTGCAGCTATATAGGACCCTGGTCAGACCCCACTTGGAGTAGTGTGCTCAGTTCTGGTCGCCTCACTGTAGGAAGGATATGGAAACCATAGAAAGGGTGCAGAGAAGATTTACAAGGATGGTGCCTGGATTGGGGATCATGCCTTATGAGAATAGGTTGAGTGAACTCGGCCTATTCTCCTTGGAGCGACGGAGGATGAGAGGTGACCTGATAGAGGTGTATAAGATGATGTGAGGCATTGGTTGTGTGGATAGTCAGAGGCTTTTTCCCAGGGCTGAAATGGCTAGCACGAGAGGGCACATTTTTAAGGTGCTTGGAAGTAGGTACAGAGGAGATATCAGGAGTAAGTTTTTTATACAGAGAGTGGTAAGTGCATGGAATGGGCTGCCAGTGATAGTGGTGGAGGCAGATAAGATAGGGTCTTTTAAGTGGCTCTTGGACAGGTATATGGAGCTCAGAAGAATAGAGGGCTATGGGTAACCCTAGGTAATTTCTAAGGTAAGGACAACGTTTGGCACAGCTTTGTGGGCTGAAGGGCCTGTATTGTGCTATAGGTTTTCTATGTTTCTATGAAAGGCTTGTCAAATGACGAGTGTTTGATGGCTCTGGGCCTGTACTCATTGAAACTTAGAAGAATGAGGGGTAACATAATTGAAACTTATTGAATATTGAAAGGCTTTGATAGAGTGGATGTGTAGTGGATGTTTACTACGATGTGAGAGTCTAAGACCAGAGACTAAGTCCTTTTAAAATGGAGATGAGGAAGAATTTCTTTTGCCAGAGAGAGGTGAATCTGTGGAATTCCTTGCCACAGGTGGCTGTGGAGGCCAAGTCATTGGGTATATTTAAGGCAGAGGTTGATAGTATCCTGATTAGTCAGGGCATGAAGGGATATGGGGAGAAAGCAGGAGATTGGGGCTGAGAGGGAAAATGGATCAGCCATGATGAACTGACAGAGCCAACTTGATAGGCCAAATGTCCTAATTCTGCTGCTATATCTGATGGTCTTATGGTCCAAGTGTTTGGCCCTGTAATAGTGAAGAAATTGTAATATGTTTCTGAGCTAAGATTCTGGACCTAGATATTAGGAATGTCTATGAGACTGCTGTCCATTTTTTCTCGGTGGTAGAGATGGCTGATTTGGAAAGTGTTGTTGAAGGGGACTTAGCGTATTGCTACATTGAATCCAGTAAATCTCAGACCACATCCCCAGCGATCCCCCTCTCCCTTTCTGGCCATCACATGAAAACTATGAAGAATTTGGATTTACAATGCACAGTGGGGATAAAAGGAACTGCAAATTCAAAGCAGTGACAAATGATAGCAAAAATTATTCAAATTACTTAAAATAATTACTACAAATAAAATTATTTTTTATTTACTTACAGTAAAAACAATTTTCATCAACAATTTTAGAGCGTACATTAGTAGTCCAACTCTTTGCTACTTCATTGCTTTTTCACCTCTCAGTGGACTTGGTGCAGTGATATCAACTTCTCAACATCAGGCTGAACGTCACTCAGAAGGAGCCTCAGATCCCCATCTTCTGTCATTTGCAGTCTGTTGAAAGATGTTGGATACTATACTGAAACTTATTTTGGAAAGGCAACAAAGAATGTCTAGACCTTTTCTCCAGAGTGCAGGAGAGCGTTCAGAATTTTTGTTCTGCAACCAAAAGCCTTAATATGTTATTTTTGAACCTCGGCACCATACACAACCCTGAGATTCATTTTCTTGTGGACCTCTCAGTAAATCCATAATAGAATAATAATCATAATAGAATCAATGAGTTCCCAACACACTAAACGTTGCTGCGCCATGATAAGGGATGCTTATTGTCCTTTCCTAAACTGCATTTTGGCAAGTTGGAGCATTTGGCTGTACTCCTACTACCTGCATACAGACAGAGCCTAAAGAGCAAGGCTCCAGAGATTAAGGTAACTAAGAGGTGGTTGCAGGAGGCAGAGGGACAGTTATAGGATTGCCTGGAGTCAGTGGACTGGGCCGTGTTCAAGCACTCATCTGAGGATCTGAATGACTACACCAGGGTTGTTATAGACTTTATTAAAACAGCTGTAGATGAGTGTGTCCCCCGCAAAATCGTTCAGAGTCTACCCTGGATGAACCTTGAAATTTGAAATTTGCTGAGGGCCAAAATCAGAGGCATTCAGGTCTGGAGATCAGAAATGCGACAAGAGGTGCGCCATCTCACAGGCAAAGTGGAGGTTCCGGATTCGACTGGAATCAACTAGGGACGCCCAACAGTTATGGCAGGATTTGAATGCAACAACCTCTTCTAGAGTCAAATCTAGCAACATCTTGCCTCCAGATCAGTTCAACACCTCTATGCCCGCTCTGACCACCAGAACAGGGAAGAACCATCATGCAAAACCGACGTCTCCGGATGACACTTTGGTCTCTATATCTGAAAAATGATGTCTGGGCAGACTTCGAGAGAGTGAATCCAAGAGAAGCTTCTGGACTCAGCAGAGTACCTGGCTGAGTAGTGAAGATCTGTGCTGACCAACTAGCTGCGTTCACGGATGTCTTCAGCCTCTCGCTTCACCAGTGTGTGGTACCCACTGCCGCAAGCAGGCTTCATTCATACCGGTATCCGAGAAGATCGTGGTAACCTGCCTCAATGACTGTCGCTCAGTGGCACTTACATCCACAGTGAGGAGAAGTGTTGAAACATATCAGCTCCTGTCTGAGTAGTGTTACGTACCCCGTAACTGGGTCACTTACCAGCAAAGATGGAGAGGTCCGTTGAAGTCTGATGGTACTATTTCTAACAGTATTTATTGATAAAAATACACAAAAATAACATCGATGCAAATATACAGATAATATACGTCGTCAATACTAAATCTAAAAGCGCGGGTATGATAATAATCAATAAGAAATAGCTCTATCATTGTCTAGGGGATAATGTATTGTCCGATGGAAATATAAAGGTCACTCAAGTTCATTCAAGCTGCAGTTTTTGGTTGGAGAGAGAGACGGATTAAAAACTTGCCCATTCCTTTTATGATGTCAATCCTTCGAGAGTCGTTGGGGCTGATTTCTCCTTTGTTGTTAGCTAAAGCCGTTCTTCCGTGGCAAGGCCCCACCAATTCCGAGGCAAATGGAAAAGGACGCACGTGGCTTTCCACCGGCTTTCGCTATTACGCTGTTACAGGATTTCTAGCGTTTCTTCTGGTGCGTCTGAGGGGCTGTTCCCACAGACCCTCTTTTATCCCCACTCACCGGGGTCTCAGATGTCAATCAGGGTGGAATGATGCATCCCCCAACCAGCCCACGTTGCCTGAGGGCTTCCACGAAGCACAGTACTCAATACACAATTCCGTCTCTAAGAGACAATGGCCGTTTCCCGTAGCTTTGTATCACCGAGGGGCCAAGACATTCAAAACGTCTCTCTCTCATTTCCTGGGTCTCCTGACCTGAATTAATAGCGATCTTGCGATTCTCAAAAAGGAGGGGGCTGCTTTTGGGACCCCTTCGACCCCTCAGAGTTGAGCACAGGCGTAACAGTAGCGACTTGGATCTGCACCAGTTTGGCTACCAGAGCAACAAGTTCACAGCAGATGCCATCTCACAGCCCTGGAACATCTGGACAGCAAACACATACATCAGGATGCTCTTTTGCTGATTACCCGCTCGGCATTTAATACCATCATCACCTTAAAACTAATCAGTAAACTCCAAGACCTGGACCTCAGTACCCTCTGGTGCACTTGGATCCTGAGTTTCCTCATTTGCAGACCCCCCATCGATTCGGATTGGCAAAAACATCTCCTCCACAATCTCCATCAGCTAGGGTGCACCACAGGGCTGTTCTCGCACCACAGGATTGATGACTGTGTGGCTAAGCTCCAATACCATATTCAAGTTCACTGATAATGCCACTGTTGTGGGCCATATCAAAGGTGGTGATGAATCAGCATATATAGGAGGGAGATTGAAAATCTGTCTGAGTGGTGTCGTAACAATAACCTCTCACTCAATGTCAGCAAGACCAAGGAACTGATTGTAGATTTCAAGCGAGGGAAACCAGAGATCCATGAGACAGTATTCATTGGAGGATCAGAGGCAGAGAGGGTCATTAACTTTAAACTCCTGGGTGTCACTATTTCAGAAGACCTGTCCTGGACCCAGCATATGAGTACAATTGCTAAGAAAGCATGACAGCGCCTCTACTTCCTTTGAAGTCTGCGAAGGTTTGGCATTGCCATTGAAAAACCTGACAAACTCTATAGATGTGTGGTGGAAAGTGTGCTGACTCGGCTGCATTACAGCCTGGTATGGGAACACCAATGCTTTTGAACAGAAAATCCTAGTGGATTTGGCCCAGTACATCATGGGTAAAGCCCTCTCAACCATCTACTTGAAAACACTGTTGAACAAAGAGGATAACTAAACTCATCTATTGAGATTATCTCACTTTAAGGACCCTTTATCTTGTTATTTCATGCTCTAATTATTTATTGCTATTTATTTATATTTGCATTTGCACTGTTTGTTGTCTTCTGTTCTCTTGTTCTTTCATTGATCTTTACAGTTCCTATTCTGTAGATTTGCTGAGTCTACCCACAGGAAAAAAAAAGAATCTTAGGGCTGTATGTGGAGACGTGTATGTTCTCTGATAATAAATCTTACTCTTGACTTTTTGACTTTTTTCAACTTGGGCTTTCAACCAGTGCACAAAAGACAACAAACAAACTGTGCAAATACAAGAAGAAGAAAGAAAGAAAGAAAGAGAGAGAGAGAGAGAGAGGAGAGAGAGAGAGAGAGAGAGAGAGAGAGAGAGAGAGAGAGAGAGAGAGAGAGAGAGAGAGAGAGAGAGAGAGAGAGAGAGAGAGAGAGAGAGAGAGAGAGAGAGAGAGAGAGGGAGAGAGAGAGAGAGAGAGAGAGAGAGAGAGAGAGAGAGAGAGAGAGAGAGAGAAACTTGAGATGTATAGAGTCCTTGAAAGTGAGTCCATGGGTAGTGGGAACATTTCAATGTCAAGTGAAGTTATCCCCTTTGGTTCAAGAGCCTGATGGTTGAGAGGTAATAACGGTTCTTGAACCTGGTGGTGTGGGTTGTGAAGCTCCTGTACCTTCTTCCTGATGGCAACAGCGAGAAAAGAGCATGTCCTGGGTGGTGGGGGTCCCTGGTGGTGGATGCTGCTTTCCAGCATCAATGCTTCGGGTAGATGTGATCAGTGGTGGGGAGGGCTCTACCTGTGATGGACTGGGCTGTATCCACTACTTTTTGTATACCGGGCAGCCAGTCAGTATACTCTCCACCACACACCTATAGAAGTTCGTCAAAGTTTTAGTTGTCATGCCAAATCTTCACAAACTACTTAAAGGAAGTGGAGGTGCTGCCATGCTTTCTTCGCAATTGCCATCAAACTTTACAACTCCTCCCTCGGAGTGTCAGACACCCCGAGCCAATAGGCTGGTCCTGGACTTGTTTTACTTGGCACAATTTACTTATTATTATTTAATTATTTATGGTTTTATATTGCTATATTTCTACACTGTTCTTGGTTGGTGTGACTGTAATGAAACCCAATTTCCCTCGGGATCAATAAAGTATGTCTGTCTGTTTGTCTTAACATGCTGGGCCCAGGACAGATCCTCTGAAATGATAACACCAAGGAATTTAAATTGCTGCCTCTCTCCACCTCTTTTGCTCCTCCTGAAGTCAATAATTAGCTTCTTGGTCTTACTGACATTGAGTAAGAGGTTGTTGCTGTGGCACCACTTGGACAGATTTTCAATCCCCCTCCTACATACTTATTCGTCAGTGTTCAGGAATCACCGAATCTAGAATTTGGAACAAGAGAAGATCTTGAAACCTCTCTGACATGTCTTTATGCAGTTCTCCCAGGTGGTCACAGTGTACTTGAAGATCATCATCTGGTATTCCTTCTTTCTCTTCCAACTCAGAGAGGCTTGCAAATTGCAAAAGGTCACGATGACCGATGTTGTATTTAAATAGGGTTAACTTGGACAGAAACGTGGAGTCAACTGATTTGAATTTGATAGGAATCATATAATTTTCTTGCAAATGAAGATAGATTTCATTAAACTTAATGAATAATTCTGACAAATAAGCAATATCATGCCAAATATTCCTGGTTGATTACTGAATGAAGCACTTGAGCCTTCAAAGACATTTATCACAGTTTCATAAAGCACATAAAAGCATCTCATCCAGTTTTCTTATGAAACCATCTGACTTCTGGGTGCAACAGCAAACATTCAAACCATTCATCCTTCTCAACAGAAAGCTGTTGAAATAGTCGAGAATTGAGGAGAGCATGGGACTTGATTTTACTTTATTTGCTGCTATGATAACAGTAATTAGTGATTTGTTCAACTGATCATTTAGTTTTTTGTGAAAAGATATTGTCTGTAAATTCCACAGTGAATGGTAAATATGTTAGGTACGGCTATTTTAAAGGAAGTAATAACCCCACATTAGTGTCCTGTCATTGGTGGTGCCCCATCTGTTGCATATGCAAAAATGTTAGTGAGCTATATGTCCTTCTCTTCGAAAATTTGCTTAACAACCCTAAATATTGACTCTCCCTTTGTATCTGTTTGAACAATGCTTTCACCTTTTATAAGCAAACACAACCAAGAAACCAAGGTCTGTTGCCTGGCAAAGTTGACTCATCCAACTGCAGAGCAAAATCTGTTGGCCTAAGTATATTGTACAATCTGTCCTCCACATCCTCAGATGTTTCATCTATTCATCTTTGAACAGCATTGTTGCTGAGTGGAATTGCTTCAATTATTTGGTCAGGCGACTTGTGCAAAACTGTACTCAGAACCTCCCTTACTGATGGCAGACTGAGTTCTCCTCCAATTGTCTGGATCTTCTAGATTTAGCTATTAGCAATGAAATGTTGTATGAAGCACGTAAACCATCACTGTTTTGTTGTGAAATGCTGGCAAACATCTTTTGAAGTGTTTTCTGTTTCTGAAAGTTTTCACAAAGTGACTGAAAATAGTTTGCTTTATTAGAGAGTATTTTCTTCACATGTTCGAGGAGCCGGGACGGTTTCATTACCTCATTTGACAAAGCTTCTTTCACACAACTGACACGTTGGGTGCTGTTGGTTGCTTGGTGCTGGTATAAATCCATATCTCAGATACTCCACACTCTACTGTCTACACTTCGTTTTCATTTGGTCTGCTTCTGCTATTGTCAATATGGATTAATTGTTTAAGTCCAACCTCAAGCTCTGTGATCAATAAAGGGGAAAGTTATGACATCATCATAGCTCAGGCAAAATCTGATTCTCTGCCTGAAGTGGGGCAGCGACATCTCGGTTGGGCTGCAGGCTAGAGAAGAGTGGTCAAGACCATTTGAAAGGGCAGATTATGAATTTTACCCCATTGAATGCCGTAACCTGATTCACAGGAATTGCGTCACTGGAGCACGATTAGAGTATGGGAATCACACTAGCTAACATTGCACTACGATAGTGAACGGCAATAATGCCACGGGCCAGGCCCAGAAATAACACTTCTGCAGCCCAGATTTCTCATGATATGCCAGATACAGAAGTGCCACGTTGCACTTTGCTCTTGAACAACTGTAAAGCACTTTAAGCAAAGTCTGAGAGAATGGGGATTTGCAAGCAATAAGGTGATTACATGATCATTGTAATCAATTAAGGATCAAATGCTTGTAATAAGTAATTTATTTCTTAAATTAAGCCTGTAATCCCTCAGCTGCCTCCCCTGCTATTGAGTTCCCACCCCCACTGCCCCCTTTATCTTTGTTGATCCCTTAGAGACTCCCACCACTCCCAGTTGCGGGGGGGGGGGGGCGACGTTGTGTAGATGCTCCATTTGCAAAATTCATTCAGCATTGTGGTCAGGTCATAAATGGAGCAGTTTGTACAGATCTAGGCAAAGTGTTGTGGCATGGAGGAGGGTAACTAGGATGATTGATACCATGGAGTCTACTTTCTTTATGATTAAAGGGAGATTATTTGTGAGTACACCCTATGTAGGCACATACAGTAGTGAAAGGAATAAGGAAAGTAAGGCCAGAGCAAGACTTTCCAACACAGCAGAACAATGGAAATGATGATACTGGAGAAGCGTAAATCAGATATCAAATGACTAAATTAGGGGGTGGGTCAGCTGGTAGAATGAAGGGTAAGGAAAGGTAAATGGGTTGTTTTTAGGAAAAACTGCATATAATAATAGTACACCTGCCTTCTGAGAGAACAAGGTGAAAAGGTTTCTCATCAACACAGCTGTTGAGTGAGGGTGTGAGAAGTTGGCGGTGTCGTGCTGGAGGGAAGTGCATTCTTCTTTCTTTACCAGTAATCTGATCTACTTTTCCACATACTTCCAGGTGGTGACCCATGAGATGGACATGTGCTACGGAAAGATGGGAAGCTTGTTGCGATGTGGTTCCAGGCAGACCCTTTTTGCCAGTCAGTTGTTGCGCTATGCTGACCTGTATGCTGCCTCGTGTATAAATCTCTTATATTACCCTTTCAGTTACCTGTTCCGAGCACCTCCTGTACTGGTACGTCAAGCATTCTCTCACAGTCTCTATTAAATAATCATTACCTGGGAACTTGAGGTTAAAAGGACAATTCATTGGTCCAGTGCCCTACAGGATCACAAACATTCATAACTCTTAACTGGAATCTGCTGCAGATGGATTGATTCTCTGTATGAAATGTTGTATAGACCCAAGTGGGCTTTGGGAGCTACAGTGACTATGACTTGGGGTCTTGGGATGGGAGTAGGGGTAGAACACATAGTGGAAGGGAAGGTCTGCACTGTGGATGATTTTATTAATGCAGAGAATGTGGGTTGTCCTTTCAGCCTCAAGTTCCCAAGTAATGATTATTTATACTAACCACGTCAGCATTAATGTCTACCCTGTCTCCTCCTGCACTGAGGGATGGTGGAGAGTTAATGCAGAGAATGTAGGTGTTGCTAACCACGCCAGCATTAATGTCTACCCTGTCTCCTCCTGCACTGAAGGGATGGTGGAGAGTTAATGCAGAGAATGTAGGTGTTGCTAACCACGCCAGCATTAATATCTCTCCCTGTCTCCTCCTGCACTGAGGGATGGTGGAGAGTTAATGCAGAGAATGTAGGTGTTGCTAACCACGCCAGCATTAATATCTCTCCCTGTCTCCTCCTGCACTGAGGGATGGTGGAGAGTTAATGCAGAGAATGTAGGTGTTGCTAACCACGCCAGCATTAATATCTCTCCCTGTCTCCACCTGCACTGAAGGGATGGTGGAGAGTTAATGCAGAGAATGTAGGTGTTGCTAACCACGCCAGCATTAATGTCTATCCCTGTCTCCACCTGCACTGAAGGGATGGTGGAGAGTTAACTACTTTGCTGATTTTGGAATCACATCCAGGTCTGATGGGAAGACAGTAGATGTTCCCTGAAATATAGCAGTGTCCGAGATGGGTGTTCTTGACATACCAATACTATTTTATGACAGTCTGATTGATTCATTGATTAAACTTGAACTTGAAATAGTTCAAGTCTGAAATAATATTTAAATTCCAGATTTTTATTTATATCATGTAATTCTTCAGCTGTTGTGGAATTTGTACTTTGCCTTTTGGATTAGTTGTCCAGAATCCACCTTCCATTCCAGTAAAGTAACCATTACACTACAATTCCTCTTTGTGCATAAATCTTCTAACCTATTTCAAGTTCAAGTTTATCATCATTCAACCATGTACATATATACTGACGAACAAAACAGCATTCCTCCGGACCAAGGTGCACAACCCAGTGCACGTACTGTAGCTCACACACAACACATAAAGTAATATTACCAGAAATAAATGAGCAAATAATAAGGTGCATTTACAACACAAGTTAAACAGTTTAACACTCCTGGAGCTTCATACATGATGAGACCTGGTTTGTGGCAGGGAGTTCAGTAGTCTCACAGCCAGGAGGAAGAAGCTGCTTCTCACCCTAACATTCCTTGTCCCGATGCTATGGTACCTTCTGCCAGATGGTAGTTTGTGAGTGATATTGCTGGATGGATAGAGGGGGATTGTTAACAACACTAAGGGCCTTGCACATGCAGTCCTCCTGATAAATATCTCCGATAGATGGAAGAGAGACTCCAATGATCCTCTCAGCAGTCCTTGCAATCCTTTGTACGGTCTTGCAATCAGATGCCTTGCAATTCTTGTCCCAGACGGTGATGCAGCTGGTCAGGACACTCTCAGTGGTGCTCCTGTAAAAGTTAGTTACAATGGGTGGTGGGGGGGAGCTTCGCTAGCCTCATTCTCCTCAGAAAGTGGAGATGCTGCTGTGCGTTCTTGACTAAAGAGGTAGCATTGAAGGACCAGGTGAGATTATCTGTTATGTGCACTCCCATTTGGGATTTAATGTGATCCGCACCAGCTGCTCGAAGCACTTCATTGTCGTTGAGGTCATTGCGGTTGGACAGTAGTCATTAAGGCAGGTTACTGTCATCTTCCTGGGCACCAGGATGATGGCGGCTGCCTTGAAGCCTACGGTGACCGCGGACTGCTCCAGTGACTTGTTGAAGCTGTCTGTTAGAATCTCTGTTACCTAGGCTGCACAGTCCCTCAGCACCCAACTGAGCATGCTCCCGGGTGTTTTAAAGAGAGACAGACTGACTATTGGATGTGAGGGGTTTCTTGGAATTGTACAACAGGAAGCCAGTTGGCCTTGGAGGAGTGGCAAATGCACTTTATTATTTGTTAATAATAATGTACAGGTCTGTTGTGAAACACATTTTATGGCACGTTTTATCGGGACAGTGCAATATATAAAAAGTTACTAGAGGTTGCAATAAGAAATATTAAAAATATAAATAAATTGTGTAAAAAAAGAGAGCAAAAAGTGAGGTACTACTCATAGGTTCATGGTCCATTCAGAAATGTGATGTTGGAGGGGAAGAGGCTGTCCCTAAAACATTGAGCATGTGTATCTATCTCCTCCCTGACGGTAGCAATGAGAAGAGGGCTTTCTTGGAAATGAGGGTCCTTAATTATGGACATCACCTTCTTGAGGCATCGCTTATTGGAGATGCCCTTGACGGACTGAGATCGCAGTACGAGAAGGAGAGAGGGGGAATAAGACAGAGACCAGAGAGTGATAGGTAACTGAGGAATGATGGGAAAATGGAACAGGACGGGGGAAGGAGAGCAGTGGAGTTGAGAGACAGAGGCAAGTGAGTGATCAGTCAAAGAAGACAGAAAGGAAAAGAGTAGATGGAGCCAGGTGAGGAGAACAGAGGGCAAAGGTGAAGACAAAGGTCGGAGGTTGATAAACAGAAACACAAAGTGCTGGAATCTGATAAGTAAGAAAAGTGATGATGCGAACCATTGGGGAGAGGTGAAGGGCAAATGGATCTAGTCGGGGAGGAGATACACAGATGGAATGTAGTGGGTAGTTGGTAGATGGGTCAATGGGGGGGAACAAAATTGGTGTAGGGGAGTGATATGGGTTAAAGAACAAAAATCGGAAACTGGAGATGGATGGGGGGGAGCACTGGGGTGAGCTGAAATTAGAAAATTCAATATTCATACCATAGAGTTGTAGACCACGAGATGTTATAACTCTTGTTTGCATTGGACCTCACCCTGACAGTGGAGGAGGCCAAAGAAAGACATGGCTGTGCGTGATTGAAATGGTATGCAGCCGGGAGCTCAGAAAGGCCAATGCCTACAGACCATGGGTGCTCTGTAAACCTATCACTTAATTGGTGCTTAGTCTTAACATTGTAGAAAGGGCCACAGAGTACTGGCTGCAGTAAGTATGCAGTACAACACCTCATATTCTGCCTGGGTAGATAGAGGTTGAAAGAATTCCTTTCTCCCTGTTTATCTGTCTCCACTGCATCTGTTGTCAGGTTGAAGGCCATCCATTCTAAGACATCTGAAGTATCTTCCTTTTTTGTGGCTTTCCTGCTGTGATTGATGGATTCCCCTCTCGCATTTCCTGCACTTCTGCACTTATCTCGATGCGCCCCTCCCCTATTCCCCAGAAAGAGAGCTCCCCTAATCCTCATCTTTCACTCCATGGGCCTCCACACCCAGCATGTTTCTGCCTGCTGCAACAAGATTCTACCACCATTCACACCTTCCCCTCCCCTTCCCCTTTCCATCTTCCGCAGAGACTGCTCCTTCTGTATCTTCCTGCTCCGATTACCCTTCCTGCCTCTTGGTACCCTGCAACCACAGGAGTTGCAACACCTGCTCTGACATCATTATCAAGGTACCTAAACAGCCCCTCTAGGTGAGGGATAGATTAATTTGCACATCATCCAACCTCATCTACTGAATTCACTGCTGCCAGTGTTGCATTCTCCACATTGGGAAACCAGGTAGAGACTAGGTGACCATTGGGAGAGCACCTGTGCTCTGTCTACTATAGACTTTGTGACTCTGCTTATCACCTACCATCCTCTGTGTTCACCCTCACCCTCCCCTCTCTCACCTACTATCACCTTTCGCCCCTCCTTGGTCCATCTACTTCTCGGTCACCCCTTGGTCCTTGTTTCACCTCTCCCTTCTTCCTCTTCCCTCTCAGCCCTCAATGCTACTGCAGATTCTCAACCTCAAACCTCAACGATTCCTTCTTCCCCCACCCCACCATTGACCCAATGAGTTGCTCCAGAATTTGTTTATTTGCTCTCGAACCTGAGGCTTGGCGTCGGCTGCCCAGTTCAGAGAACGCCTGTGCAGATTGTTGATTACTGAGAGGTTGTTTCCTTTCTGCAGATGCCCCATGAATCAACAGTTGAGCAAATCCCTCTGGATATCAGTGATATGGATGGTTTCTTAGAGAAGCATAAGAACCACTTCCAGACAGCTAGTGAGAACCACCAGGTCAGTCGATTCCCTCTTAAAGAGAAGGTGAGTGTTGGTATTTCCTCCTCAAGAGAGGTGGCTTTGTAGCTTATCCTCCACAATTGATTCCTGTCTCTCTCACCATTTTCCATGGAGGTCCTTGGATCTCATCCAGGGAAGAGAGGCTGTGTCACTTCTTGCTTTGTTCCTTTCCCACAACTGGGGAGGTCAGTCCCACCTTCACTTTCCACTCAGTGAGATCCTTGCAGAATTACATACTCCTGTTAGATAATGTGCTCTTTTTCACTGTTTCTTTAAGATTACATTGCATGCTGTTAAGACTAAATTTCTCTTTGCCCAATATTTAGGGTTCTTGTAACAGTTACGGATTTGATGTGAGCATAGAGGAGGAAGAGAAGTAAAAACTATCAGGTTCCTGATGCTGTTAATTAATTGGTCCATTGGTTTTGAGAAACATTCCCCGATTTTCAGAGGTGACTCCAAAAGTAACAAATCTGCAGTGAGCTTGGATGATGTCCATGATCCAACGGGAACACTGATCCTCTACATTCATTTTACGGCTGTAAACTCTGTGAATCAGTGATCTTTTTTTATCCTGAAAGTTTTCACATTTCAACCAGTGACTCAAGTTGACCAAAGTGCTGTTCCAGAAGCTGGCACGTTGGCCATCAGCATTGTACGAAAAATGTTTACTGTAAAATTATAACCAGGGTAGGCTGATAATTATTAAGCAACTTGGTCTGTATTCACAATCTTCCACAAGATTGTTGTGAAGGAATTTTCTGGGCATACTCTTGCTTCCAAAGTGAATATTGCATCGTCTTGCACCTTTTTGAAGGAAGGAATGCCTTAGGGAGTTAGGGTTGGGCAAATGTGGGTTTAGGAAGAAATATTACAAAGAAGTGGAGTATGGAGACCTGTTCAACCTGTTCATACCTCATTAACTCCCGCTAGGTTCGATCACTCACTACACACTAGGGACAATTTACTGTTACCGATTAACTTATTAACCTGCACATATTGGAGATGTGGGGGTTGGGGGAGGCTGGAACAATCAGTGGAAACCCTGTCACAGAGAGAACGTGCAAACTCCACATAGACAGCACCGGAGGTGAGGATTGAGCCTGGGGTGCTGGTACTGTGAGCCAGTGGCCTTACTTAGCTGTGCCACTGTTCTGTCCTTATGTTTCCAACATAATGATTATCTGATATAGTTGAACACAAATGTAATTAAATCAGAGAACATTGGGAACAGTCAGCTTATGCAGTGTCTGTGGAGCGAGAAACAGAGTTAATGTTGAATTTTCTGTTTCACTCTCCTGACCTGCTGAGTATTTCCACTATTTAATGATGTTTCGGATCATTAAATAGTCGTTTGATTTTTGGTAGCTCGACATGGATTCAGCTTGTAATGTCAGAAAAATACTCGGTGACACCGTGCAGTGGGGGCTCCAAGAACTGATTCCCTTTCAGAAATCCCACCAAGGATTAATTTTGGAGCCTGTAAAGCAGTCTCTTTAAACACTCAACACCTGCCTTCAAAACAGTAAATCGAAAAAGGCACATTTCTCTGAGGTCAACCCTTGCTGCCTGTGTAACCCATTTATTCCCATATTTACTCCCCCACATTGAGTTACCCCAGCTTTACAATTCTCAACTTATCTTCAAATCCTTTCATGGTCTCACCTTCTCTCTATCCTGCACGCTCCCTCAGTTCTACAGCCCACCAAGATGATGATTTTGGCTCTGCAGTCAGCTCCCATCTTAGCCAATTCTCCCTTAAATATCTTTCCACTCCACTTCTCTTTCTACTATGAAGCTCTTGAAAACCTACTTCTTCAACAGAGCTTTCGATCACCTGCTCTGGTATCTCCTCACACGACATGGTGTCAGATTTGTTCAATGTGAAAGACTTTGGGGCGTTTTACCACTTTTAAGTGCAAGCTGTTATAGTTGTAATTCCACTGAACTCTAGAACGCAATACACAATCACCAAACCAGTAACATCTACATTACATGTGGCATTTGTCGAGGAAACAAATTTGAAGGAAACTTTTTCCTGGCAGAAGCAGGGTGGGTTGAATAATGATGTCATAGTGTGTTCATGCAGCAAGTACTATTTTCCCTGGTTTCTGTTTAAGAGATATAAGGCAATGATTAGGATGCTTGGTAGCAAACAAATTCAACCATTTTCCATTTTATTGAAGACTGATGTGCTTCTGATTGTTTGTATGTTACTAGAACTGTTGATATTTAATTGTGCTCAATATAATTATAAGATCATTTTTCAATTAAAAATATTTTTAAAAATCTCACATTTGAATTATTTTGAGTTATTTTATTCTCTTCATTCAAGGTCATTAAAATCAATGCTAAAGCAGGCAGATGTTAATTTCATGCTATTTTGCAGACTGAGCTAATAACAAAAGTGGAGAACATTTAGCCTTTTAACTTCCATTTCCATCATTCAAGTAGTTTATGGCTGATAACTGTTCCACAACCTCCTTGGGCAATTGTGATAGGCATTTAGAGAATATATCTTCCTTCTTAGCACCCCTAAGAAACCTATTTATGTGATATGGGGTGAACACAAATGCAATTCAACCACATAAAATGGCAGAAAATTCCTGATATTGTCGTCTCACACATTAACAGATGGACTTCTTTATATGAATTTAGTTATGGCTGGGATAACCAAAGGTCCAAAATCAGCATGTCTCAGAATCAGCTCGTGTGAATTGCTGGATCCATGAAATTTCTGAATAAGCTGCATTAGGGAAATAATTACCACAGAATTCTCTTCTGGAAAGGATAATTAAGAACCCAGTACCCTGCTTGGATAAAATGGTCAACCGTCCACATGTGGCTCTCTGTATAAAGCCAGTTGATGTCTTTTGAGTAATGTTGTTCGGGAGAGTTCCACAACAAGGGGAGATACTGAATTCGATACAGTTTTGGTCCTGCTGTTCTGTTCAGGTATTTTCCAGATTGATAGAGAAAGTTTGATTTAACGTTGCAGGTACCATAAGACATGTGAGCAGAATTAGGCCATTTGGCCCATCGAGTGCTCTGCCATCCCCTTTCAATTTATTATCCCTTTCAACTCCACTCTCCTGTGTTCTCCCCATAACCTTTGACACCCTTAGTAATCAACAACTCATCAACCTCCACGTTAAATATACCCAATGACTTGGCCTCCTCATCTCTGTTCCAACGGGACATCCTTCTGTTTCTAAAGCTGTGATCTGGTCCTAGGCTCCCCCACTATAGGAAGCATCCTTTCCACATTTACTTTATCTAGACCCTTCAATATTCGATCAGTTTCAATGAGGCCCTCCCACTATTCTTCTAAACTCCAGCGAGTACAGGCCTAGAACCATTAAATACTCCTCATACTACATGTTAATCCGTTCAGTCCTGGGTACAGTAATCTTTGCAAGAATATGTAGCTAAATGAAGTAGCTATCTTTACCTATTTTTAAAATACCTGATTATCCCCAGATGATTTGTACTGGCATTTGCACAAATTATTTGCAAGACATTTTCTACTCTGATAGCAGGGAATGCAATAGAAATCCTATGCGTTAATTTTGATTATTGGAATCTTTTGCCCATGCAGGTGTATAAAAACAAGAAGGTTTAGGTATGAAGAAGGGTTTTTGAAAGTGATCTGAGGGATATTTATTTCTAAAGAGGATGTGTGATATCTGCAACATGCTGCCAGAGGGAATCAGATACAAGATACAGACAGACATAAACAGACAAAGAATAGAAGGATATAGTCCTACTGTGGGAAATGGGATTAGTGTAGATGGACAGAAAGGAGACCATGAAAGTGGTGGTCTGTAGGATTTGTTTCTATGCTGCAGGTACCCGAGGATGCACCTGGATGACAGACTTGTGTGGAGCACCAACACAGAGGCTGTGTACAAGAAGGGCCAGAGTTGCCCCTACTTCCTGAGGAGATTGAGGCCATTTGGAGCATGCAGGCCTCCCCTTCACATGTTCTACCACTCTGTTGTTGCCAGTACAATCTTCGATGTGGTGGCATGCTGGGGCAATGGCATCAACATGGGTGATGCCAACAGGCTCAATAAACTGATTAGAAAGGCTGGCTCTGTTGTTGGAGTCAGACTGGACACACTGGAGACTGTGGTAGAATAAAGGACCCTCCGGAAAATCCTGGCAATTGCGGACAATGTTTTTCACCCTCTGCGTGCCACCTTGGCTGAACAGGGGAGCACTTTTAGTAATAGTAATAGACTAAGATAACGGCACTGCTCCAAAGCTCTATATGAGGTCATTCTTACCCTCGGCTATTGGGCTCTATAATGAGTTAATCTATAGGGAAGTGATGACCCCCTTCTGTTAGACTGTTTGAGGTAACTTTTTAAAATCTTTCTTACTTTTCTAATGTTTGTATATTTGTGCACTTGTAATGCTAATGTGATATTGTAATTTCCTTTGGGGTCTATAAAATATCTATCTGTCTATCTATAACTGTAAAAGATTCCATGGTACTCTTTTACAGAGAGTGAAGGAATTATTGCTTGATGGCCTGGCCAATCAACATTACTAAATACATTTCATTAGATGATTATCTAATTGCTGAATGTGGGCGTAGTCTCTATGCAAAGTGCCACTGCTCTTCCTAAATTGCCATTATAATACTTGAGAATCAGAATCAGGTTTAATATCACCAGCATATGTCATGAAATTTGTTAACTTAGCAGCAGCAGTTCAATGCAATACATAATATAGGAAAAAATAAATAAATTGGTAAATCAATTACAGTATATATACTGTGTGTGTGTGTGTTTATTAAATAGTTAAATTAAAAATTGTGCAAAAACATAAATAATATTTTTAAAAGGTTGGGTAATGTTTAATGTCCATTTAGGAATCGAATGGCAGAGGGGAAGAATCTGTTCCTGAATTGCTGAGTGTGTGCCTTCAGGCTTCTGTACCTCCTTCTTGACAGTAACATTGAGAAGAGGGTATGTCCTGGGTGATGGGGGTTCTTAATAATGGACACCGCCTTTCTGAGGCATCACTCCTTGAAGATGTGTCTTGGATACTACGGAGGCTACAAGGTGGAACTGACTAATTTTACAACTTTCTGTAGCTTTTGATCCTGAACAGTAGCTCCCCCCCGCCCCCCCCCCATACCAGACAGCGATGCAGCCTGTCAGAATGCTCTCCACGGTACATCTGTAGAAGTTTTGGAGTGTTTCAGGTGACAAACCAAATCTCCTCAAACTCCTAATGAAATATAGCCGCTGTCTTACCTTCTTTATAGCTGCAGTGATACGTTGGGACTAGTTTAGGTCCTCAGAGATCATGAAATCTAGGAACTTCAAGTTGCTCACTCTCTCCACTTCTGAACCTACGATGTGGATTGGTTCGTGTTTCCTCGTCTTACCCTTCCTGAAGCATGTAATGTGCTTTAGGATGCTATCAAAGAGTGTGAAAGATGCCATTTAAAACCCCTCTCTTCCTTTCTTTCCTGTTGCTTTTACTTGATTCCAGCCTGTTGACATTGATTGGGCCACAGGTCAACATCGTGGCCTTGTTCTAATAAAGAGTATTTTCATTGTTCCAGTCTTTAATAACAGAAGAGTCTGCACCATCCCCAACTAGCCTAGGTGGTGCACATTGTGCACATTGTTAAATAACACTTCTCAAATCCTTTTCATAACAGTCCAAAGCATTTCACTGCCAATTGAGTACTTTTAAAGTTTTTTTTTACTTCATAAACGTACATTATTCATTTTAAAATCCAGGAGATACATAGTAACTAACTACAGGCCTATATCAAATCTTCCCTTCCTGGGTAAGGTTCTTGTGAAAGTCATTGTCAACCACCTCAGTGACTTCCTGAATGATAGCAATATTCTAGAAAATTTTCAGTCAGGTTTTAGAAAAACCACAGCATGGAGACGCCCCTTACCAAAATTGTCAGTGACCTTAGGCTCAACATTGATGGAGTCTCAGTTCTAATTTTTAGACCATAAATATGGGAGCAGAATTAGGCCATTTGGCCCATCAAGTCTTCTCCACCATTTCATCATGGCTGATCCATTTTTCCTCTCAGTCTCAGTCTCCTGCCTTCTCCCTGTATCCTTCATGCCCAGACTAATCAATGCCCTGACTAATGACTTTGTCTCCACAGCCACCTGTGGCAATGAATTCCACGGATTCACCACTCTCTGGCTAAAAAATTTCCTCCTCATCTGCGTTCTAAAGGGACATCCCTCTATTCTGAGTCTGTGTCCTCCGCTCTTAGACTCTCTCACCATAGAAAACATCCTCTCCACATCCACTCTATTGAGGCCTTTCAACATTCGATGGGTTTCAATGAGGTCATGCCTTATTCTTCTGAATTCCAGTAAATACAGGCCTAGAGCCATCAAATGCTCTTCATATGACAAGCCTTTCAATCCAGGAATCAGTTTTGTGAACCTTCTTTAAACCCTCTCCAATGTCAGCACATCCTTTCTTAGATAAGGGGCCTAAAACTGCTCACAATACTCCAAGCGAGGCCTCACCAGTGCTTTGTAAAGTCTCAACGTTACATCCTTGCTTTTAAATCCTAGACCTCTTGAAATGAATGCTTTCATTGCATTTGCCTTTCTTACCAGCGACTCAACCTGCAAATTAACCTTTAGGGTGAGGACACCAAGTACCTTTGCACCTCAGATTTTTAAAAATTTTCTCTCTATTTAGAAAATTGTCTACACTTTTATTTCTTCTACTAAAGTGCATGACCATACATTTCTGGTCTGGGACCAGAGTACATCTCAGAATTGTTTTTGGTTTATAATCCCGCTTGAGCTCTCAAGTCTTCTTCCTCCAGGTTCTTAAATTTAGAGTCTCCCTCAAAAGACAATCGGCAGTCAGATTTTCAGAAGCAAGCTCCTAAACTGTGGAATTCAATACATGTACCTAAAACTATAAGGGATGTGGACTCAGTTGACACTTTTAAACACCACCTCAAAATCTATTTATTTAACCTTGCTTTTAACTAAATCGTTTTGTCTTTTATTTTCATGTTTACTTTTAACTTTATTTTCATATTTGTACTTTTATCCCATTGTAAAGCGCTTTGAACTACATTATCTGTATGAAAAGTGCTCTACTAATAAAAAAGATTTATATTCATAGTACCATCAAATCAACACATTCTAGTACATCAATGCCACTTACTTTTTCTTTTAAACAATGTCCCCATGAAATGTTTGAGTAGCTATTATTGAAGACCCTCTCCCTTAGTGTCCAGTGGTGGCAAGCCCTGAGGTGGCAGTCATTTATAAGAGTCTTTGAGGTGGCTACACCAAGCTGGAATGTGGCAGGTGGCAGGTGGCAGCATCTGATGTGGGATGTCTTTGTTGCAACGGAAGACCGAATTCAGGCAAAGTGCATTTTCTACTGAGATGATAATTTCTGTATCATCAGCATCTGTCCCTGGGAATAGCCTGAAGATCAGGGTCAGTTAGACAACTACTCAGTAAGGACAATGGCTTTTTTTTTCAAACTCCATAGACAGGTGCATGATTAAGTGTAATTGTTATTGTAAGAAATGCAAAGGCTATCTTCACACAAGAGACTGCCACAGACACCATTTTGACATCTTTATCAACCTGGAAGTCATAACATTTGGTTAGTTCACTCTGCAAAAAAAAACAAAAGGTTTATTTTACAACTGCATTGTTTTTAAACTTGGGAAATAATGTTATAAAAAAAAACACAATTTCATGTCCCGGTCATATCACCCTCTCCCCCTTTAGTATGTACATAGCAGTACAGAACGTTCATCCTTTATTAAACTGTTGGCATACCACGTGACAGCGTGACCACCAGGCTCGGCTTGTTGGGCTGCGCATGCGTATCATCGCAACCGGGCGACGTATGTAAAGGGACAGAAGAGCGTATGCGCGTTGCCCTTGTCACGACGCAGGCGCAGTTGAGGGGTAGGGTGGCCGTAGGGATGCGGGTGAGCGGCGCGCTTTTCTCGGCTTGGCTGGGCTTACAGCTCGGCCTGTCGCAGGGAATCTACTTCCACATCGGCGAGACCGAGAAAAAATGCTTCATAGAGGAGATTCCCGACGAGACCATGGTGATCGGTGAGTGTGGCGGCCCGAGGCCGAACGCATCAGGTGGCGCAACGTCACCATCTGGCGGAGGCGCGAACGGGAGATGCGGGTACACGGACTCGGCAAGCCCGGCACCGGGCGCACAAACACGCCGACACCGACACTGACACGGACTCACCAGCCCCTCGGCCGGCACCCCGATTCACTGCCCCTGCCCCTGCCCCCGCCCTTCTTTTGGTTGGTAGTGGACTCCCGGAACCCGACTGGCGGGACAGGATCTCACTGAGCACCAGGACTCGCTGTCAGCTGTGTTCTCTTTATTGGATGACACAGTTCTCCTTAACCCCTGCCCCCTCTACAGGCTTCCATGGTGCACTATGCATCTTCTCCAATCTACACCTCCCCCGTGGTAAACCATGCCCCCTTCGTTGACCACTGTGTCCTCTTGTGTTCTCATAACTGTCTCTGTGCTCCCTGCTCCCAAATGCTGGGGAGCTGGCATCTTGCTACTTATATGATGGTTATCTGAGGTGCCTTGTATTGTCTTGACGCTTGTACTTTGAGCGGGTAACATTGGACATCGTATCTCTTTCACTGGTTTTAGTGAGTGATACTGGTCATTTTTGTTCTGAACTGTCATTGTACTTCATGTTTCAGGGCATAGTGCCCAGTGCCAACCTGTATAAGGTACAATTTCCTCAACCACCTGCCACTGGAAGCTGAACTTCCTCATGACTGGCATTGGATGACACCATTAATGTTGTTGGTTCTAGCCAGTACAGTATATGGTGCAGCTCTAGATTTCGCTCGCTGGGCTGAGAATGGTTAGCCATACTGTGGGGGAATGCCCTAGATCTTGCCCACCTTCACGCACTTAATATTTCAGAGTGATTTTGTATCTTGGAATGTGGGAATAGGAGGAGCTCCTAGTCATGCTGAAGTAATCTCACTCCATCTGCTGAAAGTTTCTTTTTGCCTTTATAGAGTCATAGAAAACTATAGCATAGAAACAGACCCTTCAGCCTATCTAGTCCATGCCAAACCATTTAAATTGCCTACTCCCATCGACTGCCCCTAAACCATAGCCCTCCATACTTCTCCATTCATGTACCTATCCAAACTTGTCTTAAACATGGAAATCAAAATTGCATCCACCACTTGCGCAGGCATCTTGTTCCCTGCTCTCACCATCCTCTGAGTGAATAGGTTTCTCCTCATATTTCCCTTAAACTTCTCACTTTTCGCCTTGGACCCATGACTTCTGGTTGTAGTCCCAACCAACCTCAGTGGAAAAAGCTTGCTTGCATTTGCCCTATCGATACCCCTCATAATCTTGTACACCGCTATCAGATCTCCCCTCAATCTTCTATGTTATCAAGAATAAAGTTCTAACCTTTTCAACCTTTCCTTACAACTGAGGTCCTCCAGACCCAGCAATATCCTTGTAAATTTTCTGTGCACTCTTTCAATCTTATTTACGTCTTTCCTGTAAGTAGCCGAACAACATTAGCTATCTTCCAATCCTCCAATCCCTCACCTGTTGCTGAGGGTGATATAAATACCCTCAGGGGCTAAGGCCCCTGCAATTTCTGCACTTGCCTCCCCAGGGTCCGGGACACCCCTTGTCAGGCCCTGGGGATGTGTCCACCCAGATGTGCTCAAGACAGTAAACACTACCTCCTCTGTAATCTGTATAGGGTCCTGCTGCTTTGCCTCACTTCTATACACTGTGTCCATCTATTTAAAATCTTCCCCCATCTCTTTTGGCTCCATGCATAGAGAACCATTGTGATCTTCCAGAGGACCAATTTGTTCCTTGCAATCCTTTTGATTTTAATGGATCTGTAGAAGCCCTTAGGATTCTCCTTCACCTTGTCTGCTAGAGCAACCTTATGCCTTCTTTTAACCCTCCTGACTTCTTTCTTAAATGTTCTCTTGCATTTCTTGTACTCAAGTACCTCATTTATTCCTACTTGCCTATACCTGTAATTCACTTTCTTTTTTTCTTAACCAGGGCCTCAATATTTCTCAAAAACCAAGGTTCTCTAAACATGTTATTCTTGCATTTTATTCTGACAGGCACATAAAACTTTGTACACTCAAAATTTCACTTTTGAAGGCTTCCCATTTACTAAGTACACCTTTGCCAGAAACAGCGTGTCCCAATCCACACTTGCCAGATCATTTCAGATACCATCAAAATTGGCCTTTCTCCAATTTAGAATCGCAACGCACAGACTAGACCTATCTTGTTTCATGATTACCTTGAAACTAATGATTACTGGATGCAAAGTGTTCCCCTACACAAACTTCTGTTACCTGTCCTGTCTCATTCCCTAATAGCAGATCAAGTTTCGCACATTCTTTCCTGAACACACATGATAAACACTATCCCATCTCGATTTTTAACAGATGGGAGTCCCAGTCAATATGTGGAAACTTAAAATCACCTACTATCCCAAACTTATGTTTCTTCCAAAAGTCTGTGATCTCTCTACAAATTTATTCCTTTAAATCCCCTGGACCATTGGGTGGTCTATAATATAGCTAATTAATGTGGTCACACCTTTCTTATTTGTCAGTTCTACCCATAAAGCCACACTTCACGAGTTCTCCAGACTATCCTGTCTGAGCACTGGCGAGACACTTTCCCTAACTAATACCACCACCCCTTCCCCTTTAATCCCTCATGCTCTGTCACATCTAAACCAACCGAACCCTGGCTTATTGAGTTGCCATCCTGTCCCTCCTGCAACCAAGTCTCACTAATGGCCACAATATCGTAATTCCATGTGTTGATCCATGCTCTGAGCTCATCTGCATTTCCTACAATAGTTCCTGCATTGAAATAGATAGATAGATAGATACTTTATTCATCCCCATGGGGAAATTCAACTTTTTTTCCAATGTCCCATACACTTGTTGTAGCAAAACTAATTACATACAATACTTAACTCAGTAAAAAATATGATATGCATCTAAATCACTATCTCAAAAAGCATTAATAATAGCTTTTAAAAAGTTCTTAAGTCCTGGCGGTAGAATTGTAAAGCCTAATGGCATTGGGGAGTATTGACCTCTTCATCCTGTCTGAGGAGCATTGCATCGATAGTAACCTGTCGCTGAAACTGCTTCTCTGTCTCTGGATGGTGCTATGTAGAGGATGTTCAGAGTTATCCATAATTGACCGTAGCCTACTCAGCGCCCTTCGCTCAGCTACCGATGTTAAACTCTCCAGTACTTTGCCCACGACAGAGCCCGCCTTCCTTACCAGCTTATTAAGACGTGAGGCGTCCCTCTTCTTAATGCTTCCTCCCCAACACGCCACCACAAAGAAGAGGGCGCTCTCCACCACTGACCTTTAGAACATCTTCAGCATCTCACTACAGACATTGAATGACGCCAACCTTCTTAGGAAGTACAGTCGACTCATGCAGCTCAGAATATTAGTCACACCATGCTCAAGCTTTTGCTTCCTGACTTTGTATGAAGTCTTAACAACATGTCTCCACAACCTCTCTAACACTGGTTCCTACACACCCCCCCCCCCCAGCAACTCTAATTTAAGCCAACCACCCTCCCCCATGCAGTACTAGCAATAATTCCCCTCCAGTTCATGTGCAAACGGCCTTCTGTACAGGTTCCACCTTCCTTTAACTCAGTGCCTAACTCCCTTAATTCACTTTGCAGAACATTGTCCCTCTTCCCACCTATGTCATTGGCACCTACATGGACCACAACCTCAAGTGCTCACCCTCCCACTGAAGAATGTTGAGGACTTGATCCAAGATGTTCCAGACCCTGGCACTTGGGAGGCAACTTACCATCCAGGGATCTTGTTCTCCTTTCTCTTCCCCTAACTAACAAATCCCATTATCACCACAGCTTGCCTCTTCTCTCCCCTTCCCTTTTGAGCCGTAAGCCAGACTCAGTCCCAGAAACCTGATCTCTGTGACTTTCCTCTTTCTTTCTCCCCCCCCCCCCCCAAACAGGATCCAAAGTGGTATACCTGTTTTTAAGGAGGATGGCCACAGGGGTATTTTGCACTCGTTTTAACACCTTTCACCCTCTTGACTGTTTAGTTATCAAAATTATGAACCTCATTTTTTAAAATAGTCTGCTAGTTATTGTTTGTGCAAGAGAATTGTAAATTTCTGCTAAATATTTTATAAATTAGGCTGGCTTCCATCTTTGGATTACTTTCTACCACCTTCCTTCCTTCATCCTTTAGCATTCAGTGAAACTGCTTCCTTTGCAGATCCCTGCTCCATCCTTTCATCCCTACATTTTGACCCAATTAAACAGCTGCCCCAATTAGCTGAGGTTTCACGGAAATAGTTAAAAACCTATTTAAAAAAAAAAGAAAAAAAACTACCATTTAACTGCGTAACAAATTGTGTGCTTAAATAAAATACAGAACAAATTAGAATACTACCAATACTAATATAGTACTATAAAACTGTGTATTAGTTCATACTAGTTATCAATGGAGAAATTCTATGCTGCCACCTTCTTTTGATTGACTAAATGAACAAAATTAGTGCAGATAATGGGCTGCCTTCATACAATAAAAACAAGCGATTCTTCGGATGCTGAAAATCCAGAGCAACATACAGAAACTGTTGGAGCAACTCAACAGGTCAGGCAGCATCTACAGAAATGAATAAACAGTCGGTGTTTTGAGCCGAGACCCTTCTTTAGGACTGGAAACGAAGGGGAATGATGCCAGAATACAAGGTGGGGAGAGGGGAAGAACGACTATCTAGAAAGTGAAAGATGAAGCCTGGTGGGTGGGTGAGGTAAAGAATGGGGGGGGGGGGGGGGGGAAGGAATACTGAGAGTTCCTTCATACAATGCTGACCATACTTGCCTGCCCTTTTGCTTCCATTTTTTTAATTCCTTTTCCTTCATTTGTTTAGTCTAGCCATTGGCCATCTCCTAATAGGCCAGACTAAATATTTTGCATACTGTACACCAGAAGTTCATCACAAGACCATGAAGCTTGACTGCCATCAAAAAATTCTGTTTTTTCTGCCTGTTGCCTTTCCTCATTCTTGCTACCCAGCCGAACTGGTTTACTTTCTTGGTTTTGGTGAGGGTCGCTGACCTGAAATGTTAATCGTTTCTGTTTCCATGTGTGCTTGTCTTGCCGAGCTTTTCCCACATTTTCTCTTCATTGCATTCTGAGGTGGCTGACGAAGACCCTGCCTCAAACGTCAGTGAGGGGGGGTGCTTAGCCGTTGATAGTTTGGGAGGTGGTCCCTGTACTAATCACATTGAGCTTCCCTGTGTGCCTAATGATGAGACTCGGGATTCTTGGTCCATTTTTGAATGGCCCATTGATACACCTTTACAAGGAGGCTTTGAGAACATTCTTGAACCATATCCTCTTCATTGCTCTGATGGAATTGCAGCATATGCTTGGGGAGTCCAGTGTCAGATATGCAGATGACGTGGCCCCCCTATCAGAGCCTGCTAAATGTAATTATGCTGGATAGGTGCTACGTATCATGATGTTTCTGTTGGGCCTGTAACTTCAGGTGCCTACAACAAGAACTTAATAAATGGCTAGATTGTTTTGCTGTTGTACTGGAGTGTCAGCCATGATCAGTGTCATTATAGGAAGTCTATAATTTCAGCTGGATATGAATACCAACTAATTAAGACCGCAAGACATAGGAGCAGAATTAGTCCATTGGACTCAGTCCATTGAGTCTGCCCTGCCATTTCATCATGGCTGATCCATTTTCCCCTCAACCCCACCTTCCTGCCTTCTTCTCATATCCTTTCACGCCTTGACCAATCAAGAACCTATCAACCTCTGCCTTAAATGCACCCAATGATCTGGCTTCCACAGTCACATGTAGCAACAAATTCCACAGATTCACCACCTTCTGGTTAAAGAAATCCTTCCTCATCTCTGTTCCAAATGGGCGTCCCTCTGTTTTGAGGCTGTGCACTCTAATCCTAGACTCCCCCACCAAAGGAAACATCTGTTAAAATCCTCTTTCTGTCGCAGCGTAATATTCTCCATGTTACCACATTAGCAGTTTGCATGTTACAAAAGCCTAATTTTGACTAAGGTGCTATTAATAACATTCATTTTTACTGCATGAGATGAATCATCCTCTGGCAAATAAATATCTCTGAAGGTTGTGCTAATGATCATTGCTGCTGAATAAGAACAAAACTCAGCTAGAAGCCCCTTCTGCTTATTGGATGTGATCAATCCACTGAGTCTTCATAGAGTGACGACACAGGCCACTCAGCCCATCAAATCCATGCTAGCTACCCACCATCTATTCTTTCATTAATCATTACACCTCTACCATAGCACTACTCATCTGGACACTAGGGGCAATCTACAATGGACAATCAGTCTCCTTTGGGATGTGGAAGGAAACTGGAGCACCCAAATGAAACCAGTGTGGTCATGGAAATATCCAAACTGCACACAGAGAGCAACTAGGGTCAGGATTGAATCTGTGTCACTGGAGCTGAGAGGCAACGGCTCTACCAGTCACGTCACCCAATCTGGGCCATTTTCCTTTCAAAGTCATGGACAGCTGGTGAAAGTGATTTTTCAAGCTAGATTTGAACCAGTGATCATAAATATAAAATCATTACTAATGAATTGGTTGCTTCAGAGAAACCATTTCACTAAACTGTTCACTAGACTTGTTCACTCGTGCAATTAAGTAGCTGCTGGAGAGCACATTGAGGAGAACAGAAGGCTGCTGATAGAAGATTGGAAGGCTGGTGCTTTGCCTAACTTAGCCTTGGGCTTGCTAAACTGAAAGACCAAAATGTGTCAACCATTTTGAGTGATTCTATCCAGTTCCTTTTTTTTCTGAAATGTTAATGCAGGTAACTACCGGACTCAACTATGGGATAAGCAGTTGGAAACCTTTCTGCCCTCAACTCCAGGACTGGGAATGCACGTTGAAGTGCGCGATCCTGATATGAAGGTAGGGTGCAGCATAGAGTTGAGGTGATGCATGGCAGTTTGGAAAATACTGGAGAAGGACCACCAGAACCATACTTAATGGAGCAAAATATTTGATGTGCAGAATTGTTCCTAAGTTATACAATGTTTACTTGGGCTATGTACGGCTACTTCTGATATAAACTGCGTGTTAAGCGTTCATACAGGATACAGCATGGAAACGGTCCTTTGGCCCACCAAGTTTCTGCTAGCCATCAATCATCCATTTTTATAATAATACTACACTAATGCTGTTTTTCTCCCCCTCAAACATTTTGATCAGTCCCTGCCAGGCTTTACCATTCACGTGCAATTTATATTGCTCAATAAACTACTGGCCTGCACCTTTCTGGAGATGTGAGGAGGAACTGGAACAGCTGGAAGAAACACACAGTCACTGGGAGAACATCAGACTCCCCATTGTCATAACCTTCGGTGCTATCGGAACCTGGCTGTGAGGCAGT
Organism: Hemitrygon akajei; assembly: GCF_048418815.1. Lineage (NCBI taxonomy): Eukaryota > Metazoa > Chordata > Chondrichthyes > Myliobatiformes > Dasyatidae > Hemitrygon > Hemitrygon akajei. Next base: position 188,702,870 of record NC_133124.1, on the reverse strand, counting down.
GGCTCTAATGGCTGCATCACTGTGCCACCACAAATGTCATAGGGCAAGGAGTGTTTGAACTTTGAACCAGTGGTGCTATAGCGGTGCAATGAGAAGTCATCCTCCCCTACTCTGTTTGGCTCCATTGCAAAATCACTGGGCCTTAAGTTGAAAGGTTGGTCCCAAAGTTAGCATAATTCAGTTTTCAGAGTTGGTCAGCCATCTCTTCCCAAAACATTTCAAATGACCCACAAATCTCACCTTTACACATTGTGACAGAGCAAGAAGTTTCCATTTCTAAGCCAAAGAATGGGAAATTGAAGCTAATGTTTGTAATTGCCAACTTTAATAGAAATGTATGCCTTGCATCTCATGTACTATTCCTTAATTCAGTAAGTACCTTTCAGCTTGCGGCTGGACTGAAGCATTGCTGGAGAAATGACCCATACAGTAATCCTTAGTGCAACGTATTGGGTTAATCCAAAGCAAATGAAGCAGAGGCCCACTGAGGATGCCATTAGAGGTAAATTGAACCTCTTGGATTTGAAAAGTGGGAATAAATTGGAAATGGCCTCCCTGTACTCGGAAATCTGTCTTCTGTACAGTAATCTGTGCAACTTGAGTTCAGACTCTTTGGTGGTGCCCTTTAACCCTTCGCTCTTCACGGAAGGACCAAGTTCGTGTGTCACCCCTGATGCTGGGGGGAGGATGTTTTCTGAATTCTGAGATTTGTGTGACTGTAGTTTATATTGGTCTCCTTTAGTTTTCTGTGTTTTTTTTCTTGTTGCATTTAATGGGTGGGTGATACCTTTTTGTGCGAGGGAGGGTTGGGGATTTGGGGTCTGATGACCTTGTTGGGGTTTTTTTTGTGTGAGAGAGAATGGTTGGGGTTTGATGCTGTTGTTGATGTTTTTTATGCAGAGTTGGGGGGGGTTGATTTTCTAGCTGCCGTTTTCTAAATGGGCAATCTGTTAGTTTTTGTGCGTGGGAGAGGTTGGGGGGTTTGGGATTTGATGTTCGAGCTGCCATTTTTCATGTGAGCAATTTTTTTTGTGCGAGGGAGGGGTTTTGGGGGGGAGGGTTGCCAGTTTTATTTCTTTTGTGTGGGGGAGGGAGTTGATGTCTTTTCTTTCAACAACGCCCATGGTTTTTCTGTATTTAATGGCTGTCTGGAGAAGATAAATATCAGAGTTGTATTGTACATGCATACTTTGACAATAAAATTAACCGTGAACTTTTAATCAATTGACCTGTGGAACTGCACTGTAAGCATGCAGAATACTGATGAAACACCCTTTATTATAAACATGAGATTCTCCAGGTGCAGGAAATCCAGAGTAACATAGAAAACACTGTGGGAATTCAGCAGGCCAGGCAAATGAATAAGCAGTCAACATTTCAGGCCTAGACCTTCATCAGGACTGATGAAGGGTCTCAGCCCGAATTGTCAACTGTTTATTAATTCCACAGAAGCTGCCTGACCTGTGGAACACCCTTTATCTGTGTGAAGGTATAAAATGCAGACAGTCGATCACTGTTTTCTTCCCACAGAGAGTTGTTGATTGAACATATTGAATAAAGGTGTGGACTGTGCTTAACGGGGAGTAAATTCAGAAATGGAAGCTACAAAGGTACACTTGGCAGCCCAAGTGCATGATTCACTAAATAGACAGACACAAAATGCTGGAGGAGCTTAGCAGGTCCGGCAGCATCTATGGAAATGTATAAACAGTCAACCCTTGGTCTCAGCCCAAAGTAACGATTGTTTATTCATTTCCATAGATGCTGCCTAACCTGCTGAGTCCCTCCAGCATATATTCAAAGATTCAAAGTACTTTTATATTGAAAGAATGTATAAATTATACAACCTTGAGATTTGTTTGCTCACAGATAGCCAGCCACAAAGCAAGAAACCCAAAAGAGCCCAATTAAAGAAAAAATAAAAGACCAACACCAAATGTGCAAGAGAAATAAAAAAAAAACAAATCATGCAAACATTTGAAGAGAACGACATTCCAAGCTAAAATTTAATCCTCAGAAGGGAATAGGCCCACGGCCTCAATGATCATATTAGTGGGAACAGCAGCCGGGGCTCTCTTCATAGCCTCTGTACCATGGAAGGAAGAGTAACAATTGCAGAGAGCAAGTGAAATCGGTCTCGCCTCGAATCCCGACACCCTGACTTTTCAGTCTCTCTGGGCTGGTGTTTAAATTGACCATACAAGGAGCATCAAGAGGCTCCAGTGCTGGAAGGTGATCACACACGCTCACCACCCCCCTGCTGGAAACCCACACAGTCACAGGGAGAACATGCAAACTCCATATAGACAGCAGTGGGAATTGAACCTGTGTTGCTGGTGTAAAGCGTTGTGCTAACAACTACGCTACCGTGCTGCTCCCATTTTGTGTGTGTGGTTCTGGATTTCCAGCATCTGTGGAAGCTCTTGTGTCAGTGGAATTCATTGCCACTGTTGACTGACGGCCAAGTCATTGTGTATATTTAAAGCAGAGGTTGAAGGTTCTTTATTAGTAAGAGCTTCAAAGGTTGCAGGGAGAAATAAATCAGCCGTGATCAAATGGGCTGAATGACCCAATTCTGCTCCTTTGTCTTATGGTCATGATTTACATCACTGAATGATGAGTTCCAGCATACACTCTGGCTCCTGCAGACTAACTGTTTCTTCCATTTCTAGGTGATCCTGTCCCGACAGTATGGCTCTGAAGGACGATTCACCTTCACCTCTCACACTCCAGGTGAGCATCAGATCTGCCTCCACTCCAACTCAACGAAGATGTCATTATTTGCAGGTGGCAAGCTGGTAAGTTCAAAGTAAATTTATTATCAAAGTACATGTATGTCTCCATTTTAAAAAAACCCTGAGATTCGTTTTTCTTGTAGGCGTACTCAATAAACCATAATAGAATCAGTGAAAGACCACCCCAGTTCGTGAATTCAGCCAGTGTACAAGAGACAACAAACTGTAAATGCAAGAAGAAAGAAATTATAATAATAAGTATCAAGAACATGAGATGAAGAATCATTGAAAGTGAATCCATTGGTTATGGGAACATTTCAATGATGGGGCAAGTGAAGTTACCCCTTTGGTTCAGGAGCCAGATGGTTGAGGGGTAATAACTGTTCCTGAACCTGAACTGAAAATGATTCCTGTTCCTGAAAAATATATTTGTTTTCTCTGATGAATATGTTGGAGTTTGTCATTGAAAGGTCAGTTAAAATTGACACCTGTATCCAGCTGGAAACCAGTGAAATGTTTATGCGTCGGATACGCCGGGAAAGCACTAGATCCTTTTTCATCAAAAATTTGTATTCAATGCAACACGCACAAAATGCTGGACGAACTCAGCAGGTCGGGCAGCATCAATGGAAATAAACTAACAGTCAGCAATTCTGGCCAAGACCTTTCATCAGGACTGGTAAGGAAGGTAGAAGATGCGAGAATTAAAAGGTGTGGGGAGGGGAGGAGAGGAACATCAAGCTAGAATGAGATTGCTGAAGCCAGGTGGGTGGGAAAGGTAAAAGACTGAAGAACAAGTAATGTGGTAGGAGAGGAGAGTGGACCATGGGAGAAAGGGAAGAAGGAGGGGAACCAGGGGAGCTGATCGGCAGGTGATGAGAAGAGTAAGAGGCCAGAGTAGGGAGTAGAGGAGGGAAGGGGGGATGGGAAAAGAAGGAAAGGAGAAATCTATGTTTATGCGATCAGGTTGGAGACCACCTAGGCAGATTCTGACTTGTTGCTCCTTCACGCTGAGAGTGGCCTCGCCATGGTAGAGGAGGCCATGGACCGACATGCTAGAATGGGATTGGGGATAGGAATTAAAACAGTTGGCCACCAGGAAAGTTCCACTTTTGATGATGGAGCGGAGATGCCTGACAAAGAGCAGATCCCAATTTACATCAGCCTCACCAATGTAGAGGAGGAGCACTAGATACAATAGACAATCCCAACAGATTTGCTGGTGTAGTGTTGTCTCACCTGCAAGGACTGCTTTGGGCCCTGAGTGGAGGTGAGGGAGGAGGTGAATGGACAGGTTTAGCATTTCTGTTGTTTGCAGGGATATGTGCCAGAAGGAAGATTAGTGGGGTGGGACAAATGGATAAGGGAATGAATAGACAATAGACAGTAGGTGCAGGAGTAGGCCATTTGGCCCTTCTAGCCAGCACCACCATTCACTGTGATAATGGCTGATCATACACAATCAGTACCCCGTTCCTGCCCTCTCCCCATATCCCTTGACCCCGCTATCTCTAAGAGCTCTATCTAACTCTCTCTTGAATGCATCCAGAGACTTGGCCTCCACTGCCTTCTGGGGCAGAGCATTCTACATATCCACCACTCTCTGGGTGAAAAAGTTTTTCCGCATCTCTGTTCTAAATGGCCTACCCCTTATTCTTAAACTGTGGCCTCTAGTTCGGGACTCACCCATCAGCGGGAACATGCTTCCTGCCTCCAACGTGTCATGGAGAATCATGGAGCAAACAATCCCTGTGGAGAGTGTGTTGGGGGAGGGGTGTAAAGATTTGTTTGTTGGTAGTATCCTGCTAAAGTTGCAGAGAATAATTAGTTGAATGCAGAGGCTAATGGGGTGGTAGTTGAGGAAAAGAGGAACTATATTCCAGGTGGGGTGAGTGTTTATGTCCGGAAAATGGAGAAGATGTGCGTGACTGCAGCATCAATGGTGTTGCTCAGTATTCCTGTATTCAGTACTTTGACTTTTGAAGGGCAGTGTGTCAAAAACACTCTTTACATCCCTATCTACCTGTGAAGCCACTATCATGCTGTATCCAGAGATACCGGCCACGTGACAGATGCACTGCCACCTGGTTGGTCGGAGGACACACCACATGCCAGTCAACATTTGGTCCCTCCCAACTAATCAATGCACACCTAAATTATTGGTCACCTTAATTGGATTGTCTCGCCCAGCCCCGTGCTATAAAAGGTGAGACTTGTCCCTGGCTCGGTCTCTCTTACAGACCACCTCATTGAAGATAAGTGCATTGATTTATGTTTGGGAAGGTCTATCGTTTGTCCTGGTAAGGGAGCCGCAGCTATCCAAGGTCAAGGGGGATAGCTGTTGTAGTGCTTTTCCCTTGTTCTTTATTTGTGTAACCGTACCCTGTCCCCACACCGCTTCCTGTGTATTGTAGTTGCTTGTGTTGACCCGACTTCCCCTTGTAAATAAATTCCTTATTATTAAAACTGTGTGTGTCCAGGCCTCTACTGTTGAGACTCAAAGAACCAGTTATTTTCCATCACAACACATGCTCACCCACAAATTTTTATGATCCAATTTACCACATTATCATCCAGATCATTGGCTTCTCCCATGAGGCCATGTCAAATCCAACTTACTACCTCATCCTGAATGCCAGATGACTGAACCTTCTTCACCAGCCTCCCATGCAGAACCTTGTCAGAGGTCTTGCTAAATCAATATAGACAACATCCACTACCTTGCCTTCAACTTTCATGGTACCCTCCTCAATAAACTCTAAGAGATTGGTTAGACACATTCTATCATGCACAAAGCCGTGTTGACTATCCTGAATCGTGCCGTCTATCCAAATACTTGTATATCCAGTCCCTTAGAATACCTTCCAATAGCACTGGACTACAATTCTTTTTTTTAAGTGTTGCTTCCTCACAATTTTTTATTTATGTTAGATTGCTTGAAGCTGAACACAAATATAATTTCAGACTACTTGTATCACGTAGGAATTTGGAGAAACAAGAAATTAAATTTTATTGAATATAATGCATAATGGTGCTGACTCTTTGCAGTAGTTCAACTTGGGCTACTTCCACATTAGACCTGATAAATCCATAACCAAAGCTTTTTCTCTTTGCTTTGACCCTCCATCTACATGGAAATGGCGTTTTCCTCCCCCAAAAATGGAGCTTTTTCGAAAATGCCCTCCAGAGTGTGTAAATTTGAAAACGCCACTTGGGCAGAACAGTGTGGACGGGGTAACCGGAGATTTCTGAAAATGCTGTCATGTGCTGGAATGGCAGCACAGCATTTCATTGTTTTCTTGAACAAAGAGACTGAAGCCTGAAGAGTTAAAAATGTACTCACCAAATATTTTGACCCATAACTTACTGAATAAATAAATATACTTACTTTGCCCTGTTTTCTGTCTTTGCTTGTATGAAGGTGGTTTACCTATTTATGCAAGCACTTCTCTGACAATAGATGTATAACAACCTACTGTAACATTGTATGGAAATACCAGATAATACTGATGCAGACATGTTTTATACATTTAACAAGGTGCTTTATTAATGCAACAGGGTTAGTCAGTTTTTCCATGTTCGTCGTCAGCTGGGTCATACTGTCCATGAACTCCCTGTTGGTTGCCTCCATATACTCCAGTATTTGTTTTTTTTTCCAGTTTTAAGTCCTCCTGAGTGAGAGCCAACAGCTGTCTATCGTTTGGCAATTTCCTTTTAAGTTTTTCTAGTCTGTAACTGCACAAATGCGTGCTTTTCTGCAAGATTCGACACCAAACATGCCGCTTGTTTTCTGTAGATGTGTCCTGCACATGCCCAGTAGGAGGAGATTCGCCCAAATACCCGTTTTAATGTGGACGGAGGTATTTTCAAAAACGCTTGGTGTGGACTCCTATTGTTTTTACGTGAAACCGGCATTTTCAAAATTATCTGGTCTAGTGTGGACATAGCCTAAACTAAAAATGATCATTTGTACTCAGTGATTGAGTTTTCTGGCTCATGTGTCCAACAATAATCAGCCAGCATTGATGGATTCCAGTTGCCTTGATACTGTTTCTCCATGACTGCAATGTCCTGGTGAAACCTCTCACCGTTCTTGTCACTGACAGCACCAGTATTTGCAAGGAAGAAGCCTAAATGGGAATGCAGAAAATGAACCTTTAGTGACATATAGCATTTTATGCTTTTGTATGCTTGAAATATGTTGTCAACCAGCTGCACATAATTTTGTGCTCTAATTGCCAAGAAAATTTTCTACAACATACTTGAATGACTTCCATGCAATTTTCTCTGGCCCCATTAGAAGTTCTTCAAATTGTTTGTCATTGATGACCTGTTTGATTTGTGGACCAACAAAAATGCCTTCCTTACTCTTGGCATCAGTTATTCTTGGATACGTCTGTCTCAAAATTGAAATCCTCCACAGAAATTTATAGCCTTTTAAAATCCTGCCCTGCTGTGCAACATCCTCTCTGACTAAGCATGCCCAGGCATTCCTGGACATGATAGAAAACTTTTCAGGTTACATTGTGGGCAACATTTTAATTGACTTGAATTATGAATTTAAAAATACAGGTGATTTTTTTAATTGAAGCACGATGTGGAAATTTCATGGCGATTTTCATGACCATCAGCCCAAATTCCATAAAATACATCCAAAAGTATTCAGGAAGCAAAATCTTTGTTGTCTAGTGTAATTTACCCACTACTGACTACAGGCTCATCAGTCTAAAATATCCCAGGAAACTCTTGGGGCCATTGGAAACTATGGCCTCTGCGGCTAAGGACCTTTTAAATACTTTCTGCACCAGCCTTCAAAGTTCAAAAAGACACTTTGTCAGGTCTTGGAGATTCATACACCTTAATTTGCTTCAAGTCAGCAAGCACCTCTTCCTCTATAATCCATATACAGTCCATGACCTCACTGCTGTTTTGCCTCAGTTCTATGGACTCTTATGTCCATCTCTCGAGTAAGTACAGATGCAAAAAATCCATTTAAGACCTTCCCCTTCTCTTTTGGCTCAATGCATAGTTCATTTTCAAGAGGACCAGTTTTGTCCCTTGTTATTCTTTTGCTTTTAATATATCTGGAATTCTCCTTCATCTTGTCTGCTAGAGCAACCTCATATCTTCTTTTACCTCTCCTGGTTTCCCTCTTAAGAGTTTTCTTTCATTTCTTACACTCAAGTACCTCATTTGTTCCATGATGCTGCTGCTTAACCAGGGCCTCAATATCTCTTAAAACCAAGGTTCCCTAAACCTGTTAGCCGTGCCTTTTATTCGAACAGAAACCTACAAACTATACTCAAATTTCATTGTGAAGGCCTTCCACTTACCACACTTTGCCAGAAAACAACCTATCCCAAAGCACGTACAAACAAGCTGGATGAACTCAGCAGGTCGGGCAGCATCCGTTGAAAGGAGCAGTCAACGTTTCGGGCCGAGACCCTTCGTCAGGACTTTACTATCCCAAAGCACACTTGCCAGATCCTTTGTGATGCCATCAAAATTGGTGTAGTTCCAGTTGAGAATCTCAACCTAAGGAGCAGTCATATCCTTCTCCACAATTATCTTGACATTAATGGAACTATATTCATTAGATGCAAGGTGTTTCCCTACACTCTTCCATTATTGTTACAAAGTGAAACTCAGAACAGTGAATTTGAGGGAATAAAATGTGTGTTGTATGTTAGATGTATACAACTCCTTGAATAGATTGAAGATCTTCAGTCCTTTGTGATTTTTTTTCCTGCAATTTTCAGAGCACATCGGTTTTCACTTTTGCTAATTCCAGTGCACATTTCCACTTTCTCCAGACACCTGCTCAAACTTATTTTCATGTTTTTAAATTAGAAACTTATTATACAGCTGTGCAATTAGCTTGAGTTTTGAAGATGGGATTGCCTGCACAGTTAAATACTTCGCTCGTACTCATTGTTTGGCATTGTATTTTATGATTGACACTAGTGTGGGGTTCAGTGATATTTACAGCACACGTGTCCATACCTCATTGTTTCAGGGACTGTTAATTGGATGGAGTTATTGTGTGACATAGCCAGAAATGCACACCTCTGGTGAATTCCTTCATCCTTTTCTATTTTAGCGAGTGCACCTTGATATCCAAGTGGGAGAGCATGCCAATAATTATCCAGAAATTGCAGCAAAGGATAAATTGACAGAACTGCAGCTACGAGTTCGACAGTTGCTGGACCAGGTTGAGCAGATTCAGAAAGAACAGAACTATCAAAGGGTGAGTAGAAAGCAAGTAGTGAATCAGGAATCAAAAACCACTGCCCTATTACTGTTCACAGTATACAGATATTTTGTGAAATGATTTGGTGTGAAATTAGAAAATTAGACAACAACAACATCACTTGCACTCTTCTCTGTCTCCAAGAACATGATCATCAACTGATTGCACACGGTGTTGTGTGAGACAGGAGTAAGAGATGCGATATCCAGGCATCTAATTTCCTTGGTCTTCACTTGTGGAAAGAGAAGAGTAAGTGCTTTTCAGAAGCTGACTGCAGTTAGAAAAGTGGTGAGGTCCATTGCAAAGCAGTTAACTGTGACATGTGTACATGGAGTTTCTGACCAGTTCAAGGAGTCTTGAAAGATTTAAAAATTGTTGGCTCATTTTGCACAAAGGCATTGCAGCTGTGTACAGTTGTTTTTGTGTATACTGTGTGCGGCTGAGTTTTAGAATACAACCAGTTGCAGCTCACTAAATGTTCTGTCCTAAATCAATAATTTACTGATGTCCACTTTTCATTCTGTTCAAGTACTTCAGCCGTACCAAATGTAAGTGATTGACGCCTCTTCTCGTGCAGCTGCTACACAACTACTGTGTGTAACCCTAGCTTGAATGATACTAAATATATTGGTCTTAAATGTTGCAACAAATGCTATTATGAGCCTGATTTCCATTATTCGTTTACCATCCTGCCCTGAAGACATTGACTGGTGTAAGGTTCTGCAGGCATCTCCCCTGATGACCAGTCTTCATCCAGCCCATTGGTGGAGGTCATCGAGGTGAATCTCCTGTTTAAATTTACTCCTTGCACTTTGAATAGCATTATGTACCCCACCTCTTTTACCATGTGCAAGGTTGTAGAACCCCACTATGTTGTTTTGGATTGCAGAATAATTCAAACATTAGAGTCACCACAAGATTATTTGGCCTAACAAAATTTCTTGGCATTTTTCAATCCCTTATAAGTGTGTGGGGATTGGTGCAAGGTCAAGATTTAAGGATTGTCCCTTATTGAATTAAGTGGCTGCCTGGTGTCTAAGAGCCAGTCAAAGACTCCAGACCTGAAGCAATATAATCCAGATAAGGAAAGACAGCAAGTACTGAAACAGTTGGACTTTTACAATGGTTACCATAATTAGTGCCAGATTTATTTAATTAACTTAAATTCTCCTCTAGTGTGACTTGGAATTTTGATTTTGAGTCACTAGTTCTGCTTCTGGTTTTCTAAAAGCTTCAGGGAATAGTGACAGGATGGAAGGAGACTCATTGCATCTGTTGGCTCCATGTGAGAGTATTCCAATGAGAACTGCCCCGTCTTCCCACAAGTCCTGCAAATTTCCTTCCTGCCAGATACCTATCCAGCTTCCTAATAATTGTTAAAATTGAATCAACATTTGGTAATACCAGACCCTAACCAATCACAGTGTAAATGTTCATCTTCATTCTTTTGCAAACTATATCCTTTTAAACCCTCCAATGGGAACATTTCTATAAGCCATCGTGATTTTAAGTATCTCTTTGTAGATCTGTTCACAACCTTTTCTATTTCAAGGAGCATAAACCAAACTTCTCAATGTTACTCGTATTACTATTGTCCTTCATCCTGGAATTGTTTTAGTAAATTTCTTCTGCCCCTTTCCAAGACTATAATGTCTTCCTCCAGTCTGCTGCCCAAAATTGTGTACTTGTTCTCCAATTGTGTACAAAATCAGACTTGTCACGAATACCTTGTTCTTGCACTCTGTGCTGCTGTTTTTAAACCCAGGATCCTGTGTGTTGCTGCTTTTTTTTAAAACCACTTTCTCATCCTGCGTACTTCTGGACTTTTTGAGAATTGTCCCTCATGGTCCATTACTTTAAACCTTTCAGAACCCATTTTTGTAGCTCACGTTCCACCCAGATTTCTCCATTATCTGTTGCGCTAGCTGAGGTCATTGACACCAGCACTTGAACTTGATACTTTAACTTGGTGACCTTGGTAACTGAACAACAAGCTCGTTGTTGCTTCAGGTGTTGTTCCTACAAGTGAAAGTCTGATCTTGTTTTCCTTTTGTGTACAGTATCGGGAAGAGCGATTCCGGCTGACAAGTGAAAGCACGAACCAGCGTGTGCTGTGGTGGTCAATTGCGCAGACAATTATTCTGATCCTAACTGGAATCTGGCAGATGAAGCACCTGAAGAGCTTCTTTGAGGCAAAGAAACTGGTGTAGACAATTGCCAGCTGTCACAATTGCAAGAACATGACAGCAAAACTCAATCCCCTGTCTTCGCTGACCTGCAATACAATGTGACTTTATACATGTGGTACTAAAAGCTCCTCTGGAAAGTTTAGGAGGCAAAGGTTTGGTTACTTTTAAAATGGTTACAGGTTGTAAAACAATTGGTGCAAGGGTCCCCCAGTGTGTGAAGAAATGTTAGTTTGTAGTTAACTGTGATTGTAGATTATAAGTTCCTTCCAAAGAGACTGCTTTCCTCATTGTGTTTTGGATCTGAGCAAACCTTCTGTGGAATTCAGCCATCCCAAAGAGTTCTTTGCATTTTGCCAAAATTTTCATAGAATGCCAACTTGGGTTTCCACAAAGTGCAAAGTTTGTGATTTTTTTTCAGGTACAACACAGTTCATGCTGAGAGATCAGGCCAAACTGCTGTTTATATTTGTCACTTGTGAGAGCCCAGACACATTTCCCTTCTGCTCTTAAATTATAACTTCGGGTAATTCTTCTGGGTTCTCGAAACAAGTCGCAAAAGCAAACGGGGTAAAGAAACAGTTGGAAATGTATTGAAGGGAGAAAATTTTCACATTCACTTCTCAGCAGAATCCCTTGTACCCAAAAATATTTTACTCTGCACAAGGCACCCCAGTTGTAATCCTTGGATTATTTCTGGCCTAAGGGTCATCTCGTTGTGACAGGTTGGGATTAGTGATCAGTGCAGTTATTTTTGGAACTCAATTCTGTGTGCCAATAGAGTAATGTAGAGAGCGGGAGAAACAGGTGTTCTACCTCTCAGAGACTTTTTGTATTGTCCAAGTGAACTGTTTAATTTATCTTCCAAAACAGTACCTCGGAAGCAAACTGTAAAAGGCCTGTCTTAACTCTGCACTCACACGGGTGCTGAAGGAAATGGCTGAGCTTCTGCCCTCTGGAGAATGTGAACAGGGTGGTTTAACACCCATGCCTCAGTTGCACAAATCCCAGGAGTTGTGGCCAATCAGGACGATGCTACCAGGTCCCCCTCCTTGTAGTTCTAGTAACCTGGCTTCTGAGGGGGCAGGGGCAGGGCAAATACCTTGGGTTTCTTACAGGTCCTGCAGGTTCCCCTTGTAGGAAATGGCCGTGTCTGCTGCTGTGCTCTCCCTAGCAGGTTGTTTTGTGTGAAATCCTTTGTCAGTGCAGATGTAGTTAGAAGCTAATTGGGCTCTGAGCTGGTGGTGAAGGCAGAAGAAACACTGAAGGTTATGGCTCTGGCTTAATTTTAACTGCCAATGGCTTGGTTTTTGCCCAGTGGATAACATTTACAATTGTTCTCAGCAGTCTCTTTATTTTTCAAGCAAGATCCACACTATGAATAGCAATGAGTAGGGGTATCTCTAAGCTCTCCAGTTGGCCTACAGCCGTTCTAGCTCACCCCTTTGACATTGCTGTTGTGTGAAGCACTATGTTAAGAATCTGTGGTGTTAACAGTTTGTGCTTGGACAGAGGAAGCTGCTACACTGGAAATGTTCTGGGCGACCGGCATCTTGAGAACTTGGTGATTGCCCTGATTTCTCCAATCTTTCTGTTCCCCATTTTGGCACGTACTATATTATTGGACTTGGTGAGAAATAAAGATTTTAAATAAATTTCTTAATGTTGTTTTAAACATGTCTGTGTGACATTGTTTAACCAAGAGCTATAACTTGTTTGTGATTATCCAACAGAGCTGAGGTGTATAATTACTGTGGAGTGGAGTACCATTTTATTGGGGTGGGGTGTGGCAAACTGGCTTATGTTTTTTATTAGTATCAAACATCCTTGTTAATATAAGCAGACACTGAATTATCTAAGTTTGTTTCAATCAACAAAAGGTTCAAATTAATAAAAGTAAACAGAAAAAGCAAACAGCATATTTTTTTCCAAAGCAAAGTTGAGGCAGGGTTGGCATCATTCTGAAGATGGGAGAGGACAGATTCCACACACAGTACATCACAAGGACGCGACAGCTTTTCAATGCAGCAATTACATAGCAGGTTGTCTGAAGAGATGTTCAGTGAGAAGGTGTTGATTCATTATTTTCCTCTACATTTGGGTTCACTCAGACTTCAGACACATGTCTCATGTCAAAGCCAAACAGTGACACCACCTCCTGCCATAAGCTGATTAAGGGAATAGGGGAAGACAGTGAGGGATAGAATCACCACTTGCCTAAACCTGGCTTATTCTAACACAGAAAGTAAAGGCTGAGGAAGGAATCCCAAACTGGTTTCTCTCAATCCTTCCTCCTCATTGCTGAGGCCTGCATGGGAAGATAATACTGTGGTGCCTGGTTCAAGTTCCACTTTGGATTTCAGTACCACCCATTTACGCTTAATCCACATTGCTGAATTGAGCCTGTGTGTTTACTTTAACTAATAGTATTTAACAACTGCCATATTCTCCTGCTTCCTGGGTGTGTACACCAGGCACGATTATTTGAATTGTGGTGTAACAGAAAATGGAAACACGTGAAAATCTGCAGCCGGAGGTGCAGAGCAGCTGATCCACATTGGCCTCCGCCATGAAGATAGGATAGATGCTGGTCTTCAGCCATTTGAGGCATTGGCAGGGGAGACAGCAGAGGTGCTGAGCCCTGGCAGTGGTCCAGCAGCGGCCCTAAAGACTCGTGCCTCACCCTTGGCCAAGCTGTTTCAGTGAACCCTGCAGTACAGGCAGTTCTCGGGTACGTCCTGCCCATCGGAAGCAGGCCAAATACAACCCAACTTGTCAGCCTGTTCTGCATCAGCGGCAAAGAGGTGGAAGGGTTAATCGATAGCAACAAACTGTTGAACTCTGACTTCATTACAGCCTTGGGTCACGCATGGACCAAGATCTGAACTGTGGGGAGGAAATAGATATTGAGACAGTATTTGATTGAGTCTGGCATCGAGGAACCCTGGCTAACAAGGTGGGGGGGATGCTGGTGTGGGCAAAACTTCAGGAAAAAGCAGCCTCCAATGGTCAGTAATAAAGTCATCACTTACAGTGCCCATAAAAAAAGTATTCAACCCCTCCCCCCACCTTGGAAGTTTTCTCATTTGTTTTACAACATTGAATCAGTGGATTTAATTTGGCTTTTTGAACACCGAGCAACAGAAAAAGACTTTCATGTCAAAGTGAAGACAGATCTATACAAAGTGATTTAAATTAATTACAAAAATAAAAAAGAAAATAATTGATTGCATAAGTATTCACCCCCGTCCCATAATATGACACACCAAATCATCACTGGTGCAGCCAATTGGTTTTAGAAGTTATTACTCTGGTTTTGGAGACCACTGTGCAGTCAAAGTGTTTCAATTGATTGTAGTAAAAATACACCTGTATCTGGAAGGTCCAACTGCTGGTCAGTCAGTATCCTGGCAAAAACTGCACCATGAAGACAAAAGAATGCTCCAAATAGTTCCACGAATAAGTTATTGAAAACCACAAGTCAGGAGATGGATACAAGAAAATTTCAAAGTCACTGAATATCCCTTGGAGTAGTTAGGCAATCAACAAGAAATGGAAAGAATATGGCACAGCTGTAAGTCTACCTAGAGCAGGCAGTCCTCAAAAACTGAGTGACCGTGCAAGAAGGGGACTAGTGAGGGAGGCCACCAAGAGACCTATGACGACTCTGGAGGAGTTACAAGCTTCAGTGACTGAGATGGGAGAGACTGTGCATACAATTGTCCGGGTGCTTCACCAGTGCTTTATGGGAGAATGGCAAAGAGAAAACCACTGTTGGAAAAAAAATTCACACAAAATCTCTAAGAGTTTGCCAAAAGGCATATGGGAGATTCTAAAGTCAGCTGGAAGAAGGTTGTATGGTCTGATGAAACCAAAATTGAGCTTTTTGGCTATCAGACTGAAAGCTATGTTTGGTGTAAGCCAAACAACGCACATCATCAGAAACACACCTTCCCTACCATGAAGCATGGTGGTGGCTGCCTTATGCTGTGGGGATGCTTCACTGCAGCAGGCCCTGGAAGGTTTAAGAAGGTAGAGGGTAAAATGAATGCAGCAAAATACAGGGAAATCCTGGAGGAAAACCTGATGCAGTCTGCAAGAGAACTGTGACTTGGGAAAAGAGTTGTTTTCCAGCAAGACAATGACCCAAGATTAGAGCCAAAGCTACACAGGAATGGGCTAAAAACAACAAAGTTAATGTCCTGGAGTGGCCAAGTCAGAGTCCAGACCTCAATCCAGTTGACAATTTGTGGCTGTCTTTGAAAAGGGCTGATCAGTCACAATCCCCATGCAATCTGACAGAGCTTCAGTAGTTTTGTAAAGAAGAATGGGGAAAATTGCAGTGTCCAGGTGTGCAAAGCTGATAGAGACCTATCTACACAGACTCAAGGCTGTAATTGCTGACAAAGGCGCATCGACTTGAAGAGGGTGAATACTTTTTGCAATCAATTATTTTGTTTTATATTTGTAATTAATTTACATTTTTTGACACAAAAAAGTCAATTTTCTGTTAATCAGTGTCAAAAAAAGCCAGATTAAATTCACTGTGATTCAATGTTGTAAAACATGAAAACTTCCAAGGGGTGGGGGGTGAATATTTTTCATAGGCACTGTACCTCCCTTAACGTAGCTTACACCACTGGAGGAAGTCAAAGATTCAAAGTACATTTATTATCAAAGTCTATGTGCAGTATACAACCCTGAGATTTGTCTTCCCACAGATAGCTACGAAACAGAAAACCATGGAACCTGTTTGAAGAAAAACATAAAAACCAGCCCTACGCGCAAAAAAAGATCTTGCAAATGGCAACAAAAAGAGTAAAAAAATACAATATAACACACAAATTCAAAATAGTCCAGGTGTATTCAATTCAGTGGTAAAACACACAAAATGCTGGAGGAACTCAGCAGGTCAGGCAGCATCTACGGAAATATGCATAGATCCTGTCTGATCTGAGTTCCTCCAGCATTTTGTGTGTTTTGCATCTTTCCAGCATCTAAAGATTTTCTTGTGTTTCATAATTCAGTTCAGCTCAGCGTTCGTTATCTGCAGGCCACCCCGATTCAAAAATAGCAACAATAAAAGGAGGGACCAGAAATACATCATAATGTGAACTACAGAGTCCAATCTACAAACCGCGTCGATTAAACTTTACCCAAGACCCAGAACCCCGGCCTGTTCCTGTGCTGTACCGTTACGTATCCGTGATCAGAACCCACCGGATGGAGCGTTTCAGACCTCCTCGGCAATGACCCTGTTCCTGTGCTGTACCGTTACGTATCCGTGATCAGAACCCACCGGATGGAGCGTTTCAGACCTCCTCGGCAATGACCCTGTTCCTGTGCTGTACCGTTACGTATCCGTGATCAGAACCCACCGGATGGAGCGTTTCAGACCTCCTCGGCAATGACCCTGTTCCTGTGCTGTACCGTTACGTATCCGTGATCAGAACCCACCGGATGGAGCGTTTCAGACCTCCTCGGCAATGACCCTGTTCCTGTGCTGTACCGTTACGTATCCGTGATCAGAACCCACCGGATGGAGCGTTTCAGACCTCCTCGGCAATGACCCTGTTCCTGTGCTGTACCGTTACGTATCCGTGATCAGAACCCACCGGATGGAGCGTTTCAGACCTCCTCGGCAATGACCCTGTTCCTGTGCTGTACCGTTACGTATCCGTGATCAGAACCCACCGGATGGAGCGTTTCAGACCTCCTCGGCAATGACCCTGTTCCTGTGCTGTACCGTTACGTATCCGTGATCAGAACCCACCGGATGGAGCGTTTCAGACCTCCTCGGCAATGACCCTGTTCCTGTGCTGTACCGTTACGTATCCGTGATCAGAACCCACCGGATGGAGCGTTTCAGACCTCCTCGGCAATGACCCTGTTCCTGTGCTGTACCGTTGCGTATCCGTGATCAGAACCCACCGGATGGAGCGTTTCAGACCTCCTCGGCAATGACCCTGTTCCTGTGCTGTACCGTTACGTATCCGTGATCAGAACCCACCGGATGGAGCGTTTCAGACCTCCTCGGCAATGACCCTGTTCCTGTGCTGTACCATTACGTATCCATGATCAGAACCCACCGGATGGAGCGTTTCAGACCTCCTCGGCAATGACCCTGTTCCTGTGCTGTACCGTTACGTATCCGTGATCAGAACCCACCGGATGGAGCATTTCAGACCTCCTCGGCAATGACCCTGTTCCTGCTGTGGGCTCCTCTCCCTGCCCAGCCTGAATCTGCCAGCATTTTATATTCACTGAAGGGGTGTTGGCTGAGCTAGTATTTTGTTGTCTGTCCCTGGTTGCCCTGGAGAAGGTGAGCTGGTGCTACTGCTGTCCAGGATTGTGACCCAGTGACAGTGATATAATTCAGGAGTAAAAGGAGTCAGCAGTCAGTCCAGGGTTCCCTTGTAGCCATTTCTCTGCAATAAATATACCCATAAGGCATAAGAGCAGAATTAGGCCATTCAGCCCATCGAGTCTGCTCTGCCATTCTATCATGGTTGCTTGTGGATCCCACATACACCTGCCTTCTCGCCACATCCTTTAATGCCCTGACCGTTCAGGAAACGATCACCTTCTGCCCTAAATAGACACGTGGACTTGGCCTCCACCGCAGTCTGTGGCAGAGCATTCCAGATTCACCACCCTCTGGCTAAAAAAATTCCTTCTTGCCTCTGTTCTAAAGGGTCGCCCCTCAATTTTGAGGCTGTGCCCTCTAGTTCTGGATTCTCCCATCATAGGAAACATCCCCTCCACATCCACCTTGTCTAGTCCTTACACCATTTGGTAGGTTTCAATGACCCTGCGCTCTTATAAATTTCAGTGAGTACAGGCCCAAGGCTACCAAATGCTCCTCATATGTTAACCCCCTCATTCCTGGAATAATCCTCATGAACCTCCTCTGGACTCTTTCCAATGAAAACACATTCTTTCTGAGATATGGGGCCCAAAACTGTTGACAATACTCCAAGTTCAGCCTGACCAGTGTCTTATAAAGCCTCAGCATTATCTCCTTGCTCTTATATTCTATTCCCCTTGAAATAAATGCCAACATTGCATCTGCCTTCTTTACCACAGACTCAACCTGTAAATGAACCTTCTGGGAGTCTTGCACAAGGACTCCCAAGTCCCTTTACACCTCTGATGTTTGAATCTTCTCCCCATTTAGATAATATTCTGCACAATTGCTCATTTTACCAAAATGCATTATACATTTCCCAGTACTGTGTTCCATCCATCAATTTTTTGTCCATTCTTCCAATTTGTCTAAGTCCTACTGCAATTGCATTGCTTCTTCAGCAGTGCCTACCCTTCTGCCTATCTTTGTATCATCCGCAAACTTTGCCACAAAGCCATTATCGAAATCATTGGCAATGTGAAAAGCAGCGGTCCCAATACTGACCCCTGAGGGGTGATAGAGGATTTGTTAGCTAGGGGAATGGACTGGAGGTTCTGTGGGCGAGAACAAGATTCCCAGATGGTATGTTGCCTTCTGGGTGCCAGGGCTTGGGATATCTCAGGTTGAGTCCTCAGCATTCTAGAGTGGGAGGGTGAACAGCCGGAGTTCATGGTCCACGTAGGTACCAATGACATGGGTAGGATGAGTGATGAGGTTCTGCATAAGGAGTTCAGGGAGTTAGGCGCTAAATTAAAGGGCAGGACCTCAGGGTTGTGATTTCAGGATTGCTACCCGTGACACGATTTGTATGTGGCTAAGGAGGCGGGGACATAAGAGTTTTGGATCATCGGGCTGTCATCCGGGAAGGTGGGACCTGTACAGACGGGATGGTTTGCACCTGAACTGGAGGGGGATGAATGTCCTAGCAGGAAGGTTTGTTAATGCTGCACGGTGGGGTTTAAACTAGAGTTGCAGGGGATGGGAACCAGAGTGCCAGAACAGTTAGTGGAAAGGCTGTGGAGGCAGATGTTGGTAAGACCTCAGACAAGGTTAGGCTAGTGTCCTGAGGTGTGTTTATTTCAATGCAAGAAATATCGAAGGAAAGGCAGATGAGCTCAGGGCACGGATCAACACCAGGAACATTGTAGCTATTAGTGAGACTTTGTAGCAGGACTGGCAGTTTCTGGGGTTCCGTTGTTTTAGATGTGACAGAGCAGAAGGGATGGTCTTACTAATCAGGGATTAACCCACCCAGATGTCTTACTAGTCATGGCAGTTCTCCATCAGGATAGACTGGATAACTCCTCTAATGAGGTGTTATGGGTGGAACTGAACAACAAGAAAGGATGACCACGTTACTGGGGCTATATTACAGAGCACCCAACAGTCCGAGGTAGGTAGAGGGACAAATTTGTAGAGGTCACAGACTGTTGCAAGAAACATAAGGTCATAATAGTAGGTGATTTAACTTTCCATATATTGACTGGGACTCCCATACTGTAAAAGGACTCGATGGGATAGAGTTTGTTAAACGTGTTCAGGAAAGTTTCCTTAATCAATACATAGAAATCCCAATGAGAGAGTGTGCACTACTGGATCCGCTTTTAGGGAATGAGACAGGACAGGTGACAGAAGTTTATGTAGGGAACACTTCGCATCCAGTGATCATAATGCCAGTTTCAAAGTAAATATGCAAAAAGATAGGTCTGGTCCACAGGTTGAGATTCTAAATTGGAGAAAGGCCAATTCTGATGGTATCAGAAATAATCCTGCAAGCGTGGATTGGAACAGGCTGTTTTCTGGCAAAGGTGTACTTGGAACGTGGGAGGCCTTCAAAACAAAATTTTGGAAATACAAAACTTGTATGTGCCTGTCAGAATAAAATGTAACTATAACAGGTGTAGGGAACCTTGGTTTTTAAAAGATATTGAGGACCTAGTTAAGAGAAAAATGCTAGTGCAGGTATAGGCAATTAGGAACAAATGAGATGCTTCTGGAATACAAGAAATGCAGGAGTACATGAGAAAGAAATCAGGAGGGCTAAAAGGAGGCATGAAATTGCTCTAGCAAACAAGGTGAAGGAGAATCCCTAAGGGATTCTACAGCTATGTTAAGAGCAAAAGGATTGCAAGGGACAAAATTTGTGCTCTGGCAGACCAGAATGGTAATTTATGCGTGGAGCCAAAACATTAGGGGGAAATGTTAAATGAATGCTTTGCATCTGTATTTATTTGGGAGATTGATACAGAGTCTATACAAGCAAGCCAAAGCAGTATCAACTTCATGGACCCTGTACAGATTCCAGGGGAAGTGTTTGCTACCCTGAAGCAAACCAGGGTGGATAAATCACCAGGGCCTGACAAGGCTACTGCAGAAATTGCCAGGGCTCTGGCAGAGATATTTAAAACATCCTTGGTGATGGGAGAGGCACCAGAGGATTGGAGGACAACCAAAGTTGTTCTGCTGTTTAAAAAAGACTCTGAACAGAAACTAGGAAATTATAGTTTGGTGAGTCTGACATTAGTTGTTTGAAAGTTATTGGAAGGTATTCCAAGGGACTGGATATGTTATTATTTGGATAGACAGGGACTGATTAAGGATAGTCAACATGGATTTGTGCATGGTAAGTCTTGTCTAACCAATCTTATAGAGTTTTTTTGAGGAAGTTACCAAGAAAGTGCATGAAGGCAAGGCAATGGATGTTGTCTATATGGACTTTAGTAAGGCTTTAACAAGGTTCCACACGGGAGGCTGGTCAAGAAGGTTCAGTCGCTCGCCATTCAGGAGGAGGTAGTAAATAGAATCAGACATTGGCTTTGTGGGAGAATCCAGAGAGTGGTGGTAGGTGGTTGACTCTCTGACTGGAGGCCTGTGACTAGTGGAGTGTCAAAGGGTTCAGTGCTGGATCCATTGTTTGTTTGTCCTCCGTATCAATGATCTGAATGATAATGTGGTTAACTGGATCAGCAAGTTTGCAGATGACATCAAGATTGGGGGATGTAGAGGACAGCGAGGAGGGCATCAGTGCCAGCAGCGGGTTCTACACCAGCTGGAAAAGTGGGCTGACGATGGCAGATGGAATTTAATGCAGACAAGTGAGAGGCTTTGCACTGTTAGGACCAACCAGGGTTGGTCTCACACAGTGAACGGTAGGACACCGAGGAATGTGGTAGAACAAAGGGATCCGGGAATACAAGTCCATAGTTCATTGAAAGTGGCATCAAAGGTAGATAGGGTCATAAAGAAAGGTTTTGGCACATTGGCCTTCATAGATCAATATATTGAGTACAGGAACTGAGATGTTTATGTTGATGTTGTATAAGACGCTGGTGAGGCCTAATTTGGATTATTGTGTGCAGTTTTGGTCATCTACCCACAGGAAACGATGTTAACAAGGTTGAAAGAGTGCAGAGAAAATCGTATGGTGCCAGGTCTGGAGGACCTGAGTTATAAGGGAAGATTGAATAAGTTAGGACTGTATTCTTTAGAATGTAGACGATTGAGGGGAGATTTGATAGAGGTATACAAAATTATGAGGGGTATAGATAGGGTATATGCAAGCAGGTCTTTTCCACTGAGGTTGGGTGGGACTACGACCAGAGGTCATGGGTTATGGGTGAAAGGTGAAAAGTTTAAGGGGAGCATGAGGGGGAACTTCTTCACTCAGAGGGTTGTGAGAGTGTGGAATCCGCTGCTAACACAAGTGGTGCATGTGAGCTCCATTTCAATGTTTAAGAGAAGTTTGGATCGGTACATGGATGGTAGGGGTATGGAGGGCTGTGGTCCCAGTGCAGGTTTAATGGTTTCAGCTTGGATTAGATGGGCCAAAGGGCCCGTTTCTGTGCTGTACTTCTCTATGACTCTATTGTAAATATTGCACAGGGTTTGGCTTGTCAGTCATTTGGCATGGTTTGTCATTTGCTCCCCAATCAATACTGACATCCAATGACAGTCAACAATATTAAACAAAATTAGGGCAGCTTTGGGAGTTTAAGAACTGGTTAACTCAGATAGTGAAAATAAATGGGCTTCTGGTTGGTTAGGAGGCAGTGACCTGTGTTTGTCACAAAGATCGGTGCTGAGTACAATATATCCATCTTTGCTCAGAAAGGCTTTGACAGACATCAAAGGTTAAGTGAAAAGGCAGGGAAACGTGAATAAAAACAGAAAATGCAGAAAAAAACACAGCCAGTCGGGCAGCATCTATGGAAAGAGAAGCAATTAACATTTCAGGTCAAAGGCCTTTCATCACAACGGAGGAAGAGGAAAAAGAAGTTAGTCTAAGTGGGTGAGAGGGTGACAGTGGGGAATGTCTATGTTCAGGTGCACAGTTAAGCTCCACTGTCCGTGAGATGTTGTGATGGGGTACAGGGCACTGGGATATGCCCAGCAGCCAGAGTATACAAATGGGAGGGGAAAAATTGTGGAGAGGAACTGCAGGAGGATTGGCTGGTTTTGATAGAGACCGGAAGAAAGAGCAAGTGATCTAATGCTGGGGATTCTGATGTTGGATCCCTCAGGCTGCCACATGCCCAGACTGAAGAAGGGTTCCTTGAGTTTATGTTGCCACAGGCAGAGAGAGAGAGAGATAGAAGGTGAACTAAATTGACTACCAAAATCTCAGGGCACTGAGCACAGACAGTCCACAAAGTGATCACCATTCTGTGTTGAGTTTGTCCCAGTGTGAAATGTATTTGAGGCCATTTTGTGAACAACTCATTCAGTACACTACAGGCTGGAAGAAGTGCAAATGAATCACAGCTTCACCCGGTTTGGCTCCCTAGGTGGTGGGAATGGAGAAGGGAAATGGACAGGCATCGCTTTTCCTGTGGTCTCAAGGGAAATGACACACAACACGGAGCAGTACATGGGGATAGTGAACCTGCAAGGGAGTGATCCCTTCAAAGTGCTGAGAGGGAAGGAAGGGCAATGTGTGTCTGGTGGCTGAATCTGGTCGGAATTGTTGCAGATTTCCAGCATCTGCAGTTTGTACTTATTTTAACTTACTGGGAAAATGGGAGCTCTCTGGTGGGAACAAAATAATTTCTTTAAAATAAGACTGAGCGAAGTTGCTGTTCAAAGGGAGCTGCATACCTTTTTGAATCAGTCGGGTGAAGCAGGCCTGGTTCCAGTAATAATCACAGGCCCTGGCATCTGGAACACCGTGTACAGTTCCGGTCTTCCTGTTGAAGGAAGGATATATGTGTGGTAGAGGGAGAGCAGTAAATATTCACAGGATTGTTTTTTGGAATGGAGGAGAGGTTAAGCAGAACCTCTTTTAGAAGGTTTAGAAGAACAAAAAGGGATTTCATTAAATTGATGCTAAGTCAATATTCTAGACATTGTAGTTGGGGGAAACACAATCTCAAAGAGGTGAACTGTTCAGGAAAGAGATTCTTCCCCAGAGGCGAGTGAATCTTCGGAATTCTTTTCCAAATGGGGCTGTGGAGGCTCAGTCACTAATTACATTGTACTGTAGGGTAACATAATGTACACAATTCACAACCACCGACATTGAGTTGGGGTTTCACCGTAAGAGGCTGTTCTGATGTGATGACGTAATTATGTCAGGGGCTTTTACCACGCTTTGCGTTCAGTGTTTGGAGTTCAATAATGAGTTAGGTTTTTCCTTAAACATAAAATGCCTCATGTCGTTTTTTTTGTGAAAACCCTCAACATCATAGAGAAAGATCAATGAAAGTTTAGATACAGATGGAAATGAGGGATATGGGATTATTGCAGGATAATGACACTAAGGGAAAAGGTCAATGAGGCATTGATCTTTCTGAATGGGGACCAGACACAACAGACAAAATTACTTCTTCTTTATGTTCTTAATTCCCTGACGAGGATGACAGGATCGAAAGCACATTTCTGACCAAAGCTCCAAACGTTTGACTGCCAGTCCGCCAACCTAACATCGAAGCCACTACATCGACTACGTAACTTCCAAAGCCACAGGCAAAGTGTCTGTCAAAGAACTATCCACTTCAATCCATGACATCAAGGTCGGATCAAAGACCAGCAGAAAAGCGTCAGTGGGTTTGTTTCCCGGCACTGAGCTATGGAAGTGGAGCATAATTACTCTGTTTTCCCAGACAATGCTTCTCCAGTGAGGGGAGCCTGCCAAGCTGCTGTGGAATTGTGAAGCACATTCAGTGGATCTAGCAATTTAGATTCATAAAGCACCATTAACCAATCAAAACATCCAAGAATATTTTAAATGGAATTCCTAAACAATTTGATGCCAAGACAAATGAGCCGTTGGGACAGTCGATGAAAAGTGTGGTCAAATGGGTTGGATTTTAAGGAAGTGGGGTTTACGAAGAGAACTCTACAGTTTAGAGATGAGTTAAGTTAAAGACACTATCACCACTGATTGAACGACTAAAGTGAAAGGATGGAATGTGATAATGGGGGTTTGATCAGGGATGAGAACCCTAAAACTAAGCCATTGCCTTGTCTGGCACCAGTATAGGCCAGGAGTGACTCACTTGGTTTAAATTCTTTAAAGACAACAGACTACTCTAATTTCAAGCAGGATTTGTATTCTGAGGTAAAGGCTGGATGTTTTTTTTTAAATCTTGACTTTTGAGGTGCCACTTATTATTTTTCAGAATTAGAAGCTGAATTCTAGACAATTCTGAGAAGTTTTGGCAGACTACTGGTAGTCTGCTCTGGTATCATTTGTCCTTTAAGATATTTTCATTGTCAAAATGATTACAGTAAGCTGGGTCAACACAGAAACGTACCACAACCACTTAACAAAACAATGCACATTCAGCACATATTTGAGATTAAGATACTTGTTTCTTCCTTCCATCACCCTGTTTGTTTAACTCAGTCTCTGCTCCTATCAGCTGTGTGTATTTTGCACACACTTCTCGTCTAATCCAGTTAGGGTTAATTAATCCTTGAGGTGGGTGGGAGGGAGAGGAAGAGGCTGGGATATCAGAGTAGAACATTATACCATAGGCCGTGAAGGTGAGATCACACTGTGCAAGAGTGGTTCCTGCTATGTGTTTCATGCAAACTGATATGGCAAGAAATATCTATTGTTTAAAGTGCCATTCTGGGTTTACAGTATGATATTGTTGTTGGCAGTGACTGTGAACAGCTAAGTTCTGAAAGGGTTAAAACAACTTTAGTCCACAACCTGACAGGTGGGAATGGCTTTGATCAAATTGGCAATCAAATTTCCCAGAATGACTCATACTCTAGTTCAGGCAGTTTTGATTAACTTGATGTTAAAAGTTATTTATTTTTCTCCAACACCACAGAGTTACTGATGCTGGATAGTGGATTTGTTTTTGTAACTCCCTCTGAGTCATGGATTCAAGTTGTGGGATGTGGAGGCTCCTCTGGTTCAGTTTGGCTCTTGTGCAGGAAGGTAGTGGCTGTTTTAAATTTAGTTTGGGTTTTGTGTGTGTGTGTGCTTTACTTTCTCTGTTGAACAACAGTTTCTATTCCTGTTGTAACAATAGGTCAGAGTGAAGTCAAAGGGCCGGACAGCAAATCTCAGCTGGTTGCTACTCAAACCAAGACCGTGCTTCCAGAAGGTGCAATTGTCAGGATGAACCAGAGTATGTTTCTGACCTTCCTTGTGTTTATTTCAGTGTGGACGGGGTGAGTTATTCTTGGCAACTGCTGTGGGAGTTCGTTTGAACCTTTTGCTAAAGACTTGTCTGAAAGAAATCTCAGATAGCAACAGATGGACAGGTATTTCTGAAAGTCTTCTGTTGCCCTGGTAAAACTGAAACCTTTTAGTGATGTATGTGGCAGCGTTGTGTTAAATTGCTTCGCTGTGAATGCTGCTTTTAGAACATAGAATAGTACAGCACATTACAGGCCCTTCGGCCCACAATGTTGTGCCGACCTTCAAACCCTGCCTCCCATATAACCCCCCACCTTAAATTCCTCCATATACCTGTCTAGTAGTCTCTTAAACTTCACTAGTGTATCTACCTACACCACTGACTTAGGTAGTGCATTCCCTGCACCAACCGCTCTCAGTGGAAAAACCTTCCTCTAATATCCCCCTTGATCTTCCCTCCCTTTACCTTAAAGCCATGTCCTCTTGTATTGAGCAGTGGTGCCCTGGGGAAGAGGCACTGGCTGTCCACTCTGTCTATTCTTCTTAATATCTTGTACACATCTATCATGTCTCCTCTCATCTTCCTTCTCTCCAAAGAGTAAAGCCCTAGCTCCCTTAATCTCTGATCATAATCCATAATCTCTAAATAAGGCAGTATCCTGGTAAATCTCCTCTGTACCCTTTCCAATGCTTCCACATCCTTCCTATAGTGAGGTGACCAGAACTGGACACAGTACTCCAAGTGTGGCCTAACTAGAGTTTTATAGAGCTGCATCATTACACCGCGTCTCTTAAACTCTATCCCTCGACTTATGAAAGCTAACACCCCATAAACTTTCTTAACTACCCTATCTACCTGTGAGACAACTTTCAGGGATTTGTGGACATGTACCCCCAGATCCCTCTGCTCCTCCACACTGCCAAGTATCCTGCCATTTACTTTGTACTCTGCCTTGGAGTTTGTCCTTCCAAGATGTACCACCTCACACTTCTCCAGGTTGAACTCCATCTGCCACTTCTCAGCCCACTTCTGCATCCTATCAATGTCTCTCTGCAATCTTCGACAATCCTCTACACTATCTACAACACCACCAACCTTTGTGTCGTCTGCAAACTTGCCAACCCACCCTTCTACCCCAACATCCAGGTCGTTAATAAAAATCACGAAAAGTAGAGGTCTCAGAACAGATCCTTGTGGGACACCGCTAGTCACAACCCTCCAATCTGAATGTACTCCCTCCACCACAACCCTCTACCTTCTGCATCCTGAATCCACCTGGCCAAACTTCCCTGGATCCCATGCCTTCTGACTTTCTGAATAAGCCTACCATGTGGAACCTTGTCAAATGCCTTACTAAAATCCGTGTAAATCACATCCACAGCACTACCCTCATCAATATGCCTGGTCACCTCCTCAAAGAACTCTATCAGGCTTGTTAGGCATGATCTGCCCTTCACAAAGCCATGCTGACTGTCCCTGATCAGACCATGATTCTCCAAATGCTCATAGATCCTATCTCTAAGAATCTTTTCCAACAGCTTTCCCACCACAGACATAAGGCTCACTGGTCTATAATTACCTGGACTATCCCTACTACCGTTTTTGAACAAGGGGATAACACTCGCCTCCCTCCAATTGTTAAGAATCTTTTCGTTCTGAGTTTCCGAGGTTTCTTCTGCCTGCAGGTTTTCTTCAACGTGGAATGCATGTGAGGAGCTTCTCCATCGAAGGAGATATTATCAAACCTGTGAGTTTCTTCCTGTTCGTTTTTCCTTTATATTTTGGATTTATTCTCCTGATGTTATATCGCACCCGTTGGGCTTGGCTGGTTGGAACTGATGTGGTCGTGTATTGCCGTGTGGGGAGTACCCACAGCCAGGGTGGTGTACGGTTTCTGTGTGGACCATCCTGAAGTTGACAGAATCGAGGAAACCGCTTGCCTTTCATCCACCGTCTTTCCCATTGTCCACATCCCTGTTTGTGCCTGGAGAAGGGCATGGTGCATTCAGTGACCAGTTCATACGCCAGGATGTATTGAACCAGTCCTTCCTTCGATGCGTGGGTCTGAATACCTCCCCATGCCTGGGCTGAATCGGGACACAGCTAGGAGGTCGACGGGGTGTAAACCTGTAATTTTTGAATGCCCCTGGTGACTGTAACTTGCTGCTTTCTCTCAGCTCCGGCAAAACATCGTAACGTACCAAACCCAAACGTGGCTGAAATCCCCAGACGGCGTGGTGAGGATTCCGTACGAGATCTCGCCGCAGTATGGTAGGTGGGAATGGGGTTGGAAGCAGTGGTGGCAGCTTTAGATGTCCTGACTGTTCGCTGTGACTGCTCCTGAATTACCAGTAGACAAGTGTCATACGACAGCTGAAGGCATGGCACCCTCACCTCACTGTCTTTGGGGGGGGGGGGGGAGGAGAAACACTTGAAGTCATGGGGAGGGGACACACAAAATGCTGGAGGCACTCAGCAGACTGGGCAGTATCTATATGAAACAGTGCAGTCGACGTTCCGGGCCGAAACCCCCTGCCGAAAGGGCCTGAAACGTCGACCGTACTTTTCTCTATAGATGCTGCCTGGCCTGCTGAGTTCCTCCAGCATTTTGTGCGTGTTGCTCGGATTTCCAGCATCTGCAGACTTTCTCTTTGTGAGGTCATGGGGTCACAGATTTGTTTTATACTCAGCATTGTATATACAGAGCTTCCTACTTGAACACCTAACGCACCAAAGGTTTGGAGATGTGACCAGACGAAACAGCGTAGAGTATCCCCTTCAAACCAGCGACTGCCGACAATCCCGATTTAACGCTAACGTAATCACAGGGCGACTTGCAATGGCCGACTAACCGACCCGGTACATCTTTGGACTGCACGCGGGAAAGCCCAGGCATTTGGCAGGGAGAACGTCCAGACGGCGCTGGAATTGAACTCCGGAGATTCCTGTGATGGTGTCGTGCTAACCGTGGCCAAACATCCTTCTTTACCCATGTGATTCAAGGGCTCATGTCACCACCTTTGGACTGCCTTAATCTGGAGAAAAGACTTTCCTTGCACCTACTCTATGCCCCCCTCATGATTTTATAAACCCCCATGAGGTCATCCCTCGGTCTCCTATGCTACAAGGAATAAAGTTCTAGCCTAACCAGCTCTCCTCCTAACCCAGGCTCTCTAATCCTGGCAGCAACCTTGTAGATTGTTTCTGTGCGTTTTCCAGTTTCCCTACATCTTTCTAAACTATGCAGAGTACTCCATGTGTATCCTCACCTCCAACTTACTCACTCTCCCGACTGAAGGCCAGTGAGCGAAACGCCCTTTTCTCCACCCTGTCTGCCTGTGATGCTGCTTTCAATAAACCAAGTGCATTTGTACTTTAGGTCCCTCTGTCCCATCACACCCCTTTGTGCCCTACCATTCATCCGCAAGTCCTAGACTGGTCTGACACTCCAAAATGCATCACCTTACACTTTATAGTAAAACACATTTTCCTAACTGAGCAAGATTCTCTAATCTGCGATGATCTTCACTATCAAGGACACCTAATTTAGTGTCCTTTCCAAACTCTGTTGATCAAGCTTTGTGCCTCTGATTCCAAACCTACTGATCACTTAACCAAAAAAAGGTCCCAACACCAACCCCTGTGAGACTACTACTGGTCACCGGTCTCCATTCTGAGAAACCACCACCACCCCCTGCTTCCTATCTCTGAGCTCATTTTGAACGCACTTGCTCCGCTTAGACTCCATGAGACCTAACTTTCCAGACCAGCCTGCCGTGCGGCACTTGGTGAAATCATGGAATTCTTTGCCACAGGCAGCTGTGGAGGTCAAGTCTTCATGCATGTTTAAGGCAGAGGTTGATAAATTCTTGATTGGTCAGGACGTGAAGGGATACGGGGAGAAGGCAGGAGAGTGGGGCTGTGAGGGAAAATGGGTCAGCCATGATGAAATGGCGGAGCAGGCTTGATGGGCCAAATGGTCTAATTCTGCTCCTTTAGGTCTTGTCAAAGGCCTTGCTAAACTCCACTGTTCTACTCTCATCCATCCTTTTGGTTTCCTCTTCCAAAAGCTCTGAAAAGTTTGCCAAGTGTGACTGCCCTCACGCAAAGTCGTGCTGACTCTTCCTGAAGAGACTCCATCCAAATGCTGGTAAATCCTACTCCTCAGAATTCCCTCCAGTAACTCAATACCCTTCTGAAACCATGGAACAACTTTTGCCAGCTTCCAGTCTTCGAGAAATCAATGCAGCGGATCACCGTGGGGGGGGGGGGGGGTGCTGTATTTTCTTCTCTAGCCTCCCACAAAATACAATCGGTCAAGAAATGGGGTTTCATCCACTTTAATGTGCTGCAAGGCTATAAATACTTGGTCATATCAATGTCCTTCAAAACATCTTTATTTTTTTTGCCTTGTCTCTTGAACAACTATTATTTTCTCCTCAGTAAGCACTGAAAATAAATATTTTTTAAAAATCCCTCTCTGACTCAAGACGTAGGCCTCTCTCCCTAGTCACCTTTTAATATAACTATAGTATCTCCTGGGATCTTCCTTGCCTGTCAGATCCATCAATGCCCTCTCATTTCCCTTAAATGTTTTCTTAATCTTTTTTTATATTTTCAAGGGGTTACACTGATCCCCAACTTCCTAAGCCCAATGTATGCTTCCTTCTTTTCTTGACCAGAATCTCAATATCTCTCATTAGGCAAGGTTCCTTAAGCTTGCCAGGGTTATCAGTCACCCTACCAGGAACATGTTGGTGTTAGACCCTAGCTATCACACTCTTCTCCACTTGCCATTTTTTTTCCTTTTGTCTTCAAACAGGTTCACCCAATCGATCTCTGAGAGATCCTGCCTAGTTGCTCAAAAATCAGCCCTACTCCATTCGACCTGTCCTATTGTTTTTCATCATTATTTTGAAACTAATAGAATTATGCACACTGGAGCAAAATGCTCCTTGACTGCCCCTTCAGTCATTTGCCCTGCCTCGTTCCGTAAGGAGGTCCAGTGCTGCACCTTGTGGGGCCCTCGGATGTATACAATCCCTCGGCACATTTCACAAATCCCACCCCGTCCACTGTATTGCATACCTCCATCATACTTCCTCTTAAAATCCACCACCAAACATCCAGTCACTCCTCATAACTGGATATTCTCTCCTAGAAAGCACCTCGGTGAACCCCCTCTGCCCCTCTTCAATACAGTGACATCCTTCCTACAGTGTGGTGACCCAAACTGCATGCAGTACTCCAACTGAGGTCTGATCTCCTGGCATTTTGGTAACTTTTTGGCTGCTTCTGTAACTATTATTTGACCATTCAAAGTTGTTATCCCTGAGCTGAGCTGAACTCCCCCCCCCCCCCCCCCCCACCCCACCAAAAGTCAAAGCACAAGCACTGACTCCAGCTCTCCATGGAGGTACTCAAGCCTTACAACCCTACAACAAGGTTGGAGGTGAGTTCTGACCAAATATGGTGTAGAAAGCTCCCTGTCCTAACTAATGAGGCTAGTGTCACCATAACCATATTAAGTACATGTG
Source organism: Hemitrygon akajei (assembly GCF_048418815.1). NCBI lineage: Eukaryota > Metazoa > Chordata > Chondrichthyes > Myliobatiformes > Dasyatidae > Hemitrygon > Hemitrygon akajei. The sequence goes on along the minus strand of NC_133124.1, from coordinate 188,671,660 downwards.
CTGCCACCTTCAAGGATCAAGTACATGAAGGTCCCTTTGTCCCTCAGTACTCCCTCAGACTTGTAATCCCAAAATGCATCAGCTCACAATTAAACGCCATCTGCCACTCCTCATCCCATGTCACCCACGCATTGACATCACCCTGTAGCCTAAGACCACCCACCACTGTCAACGACTCCCCCCAATCCTTGTGCTGTCTGTAAACTTGCAGATCACAGAAACATAGAAAACCTACAGCACAGCACAGGCCCTTCGGCCCACAATGCTGTGCTGAACATGTATTTTAGAAATTACCTAGGGTTACCCATAGCCCTCTATCTTTCTGAGATCCATGTACCTGTCCTAAGAGTCTCTTAAAAGACCCTATCTCCACCGCCGTCGCCGGCAGCCCATTCCACGCTCTCACCACTCTGAGGTTTTTTTTAAATTACATCTCCTCTGTACCTACTTCCAAGCATCTTAAAACTATGCCCCTCATGTTAGCCATTTCAGCCCTGGGGAAAAGCCTCTTACTATCCACACGATAAATGCCTCTCATTGTCTCATACACCTCTATCAGGTCACCTCTCATCCTCCGTCACTCCAAGGAGAAAAGGCCAAGTTCACTCAACCTATTCTCATAAGGCATGCTCTCCAATCCAGGCAACAGCATCATAAATCTCCTCTGCACCCTTTCTATGGTTTCCACGTCCTCCACGTAGTGAAGTGACCAGAACTGAGCACAGTACTCCAAGTGGGGTCTGACCAGGGTCCTATATAGCTGCAACATTACCTCTTGGCTCTTAAACTCAATCCTACGGTTGATGAAGGCCAATGCACCGTATGCCTTCCTAACCACAGATCATGCCTCCCTTGTCTGCAACACTCAAGTCCTTTCACAGCTGCATCCTGTTTCCATTTTCAATTTTTAATCTGCAGGATCTGTAGTATTTTTTTAAAAAACCTACATAATACTTTCCCTTTCCTCCAGACGAACAGACCCAGAGAGAGATCGGCCGAGGCTTCAAGGAGTTTGAAAGATTCACCTGCATCCGATTTGTACCTCACACTGATGAGGAGGACTTCATCTCTCTTCGGCCTGTTCCTGGGTACGTGCAGATTCCCCAGTGGTGAGGCAAGGCCAGTCTGACGTTTGTATTTTTTTTTGCCCTGGATACAGACTGATGCCCCACACTGGTCCCCTGTTACCACCAGGACTTGCCCCGATACAGAAAAGTTTACGACTGATAGATGGGTATCCCTGGGGATACCATTCCTAATGAGGCACAGAATCTTCTACCATGTGGCAACGTTGTGGCTTAAATTAGTGGGCTAGTGCTTTGAGGTCTGCTTAATGAAAAAAGAACAGCAAAAGTGGGAGCAAGAACATACATACTTGTATCTGCCGTTCAATTCAACAATGACTGATTTCCTTTTTAATTCAGCACCACTTTCATCACTGACTCCATAACCATGATCCTTGTTTTGAAAAAGTAAGTTGAAGTGCCCCGAGTTTGAACTTGGCCTGGGAAGTTTAATTGAAGTGATTGTAGATGTGGTACAGGAAACCCTGACCTTTAAGCCATTAAGTTGTTGGTCATATAAACCCTCCTGGTTCACTGACGCCAGCAAAAGGAATCTGACTCCAGTTTGGACAAAGTGTGCTGGGCAGAATCCTGCTGGGCTCTGAACAGTAAATATCGGCAGTGCCGGTGTTGCTTGGGTCCTGTGCATCCCAAGGTATGGGTGTGCTCCGTCGCTCGAGTTCAGAATTCAGATCCCCCGTGGGCGCGAAGGTAACGGTGCTTGTCTCTGTCTCTCAGGTGCTCTGCGTCAGTGGGGCGGGTTGGAGGCACGCAGCTCATCTCGCTGAACCGGCGGTGCCTGGAGAAGGGGAAGGGCGTCATTGAGCACGAGTTAATGCACTCCCTGGGCTTCTGGCATGAACACACGAGAAGCGACCGAGATAAATACATCAAGATCGAGTGGAAGAATGTGTGGCCCGGTAACGTCCTCTCCTCCAGATCCAGTTTGTCCCTTCATCCCTGAGCAACTCGAGCCAGTCTTGGATGGTCTCCCGTCTGTCTCTGGGCCTGGCAGAATTCAGCTTATTTTGGATAGTTGTGCTGTAAAGGGTTGTGCAGCATTCACGTAGGGACATGAGTTTGAATCCCAAGTGGAACTGATCTTGATCAATAGTAATGAGAAAGTTGCTGTGAAAACCCACCTGGTTGCTTATGCTCTTGGGGATGATGTATTCTGGCCACAGACTCACTGGTGTGGTTGATTCCTAACTCCTGCCTTAGTTCAGCGATGCTCTGTAAATGTCCATTGTAAGTTGTCCCACAATTAGGCCAGTGTTGTATCAGCGACCGTTGGGCAGACAGGCTCAAAGGGACAGAAGGGCCTCCCCTGCCCTGTATCTCAATCAAAAAATAGAGGGCAGTGAATATCTGGAACAAGCTGATAGAAGCGGATACAATTACAACAGTTAAAAGGCATTTGTGCAGATGAATGAACAGGAAGAGAGTAAATGAATACGGGACTGATGTAGGCAATGGAGATTAGAGTAGACAGGCACTATGGTCAGTATTGACTAGGTGGGCTGAAGGGTTTTTTTCTGTGCCATATAAATGTGGAAATAGCTGTGTTATTTTTAAAAATATATTTAAAAAAACAACTTTTTCTTTCTTCAAACAAATTGAGAACCAATTGCTTTGTGTTTTGGGGTGCCCCATGGTTTGTAAGGGAATAGTTTCATTACAAGACATCAGAAATATTCAAGTGTGCTGTGATTGGCCAGTTTCTGTCATACTTCTCTTTCAGGTTATGAACATAATTTTTTAAAGAAAAATACCAATAATTTGAAGTCCGGATATGACTATGGCTCCATCTTGCATTATAGCAGGTAAGAGTGATGGTGGAGTGTTGTGACTCTGTCTCTGTGAGGTTTCTAGATTTAAGTTTTCAGATCCTGCTTTGAATGTTTGAAGTTGATGATAATTACCTGAAACTTGCCACCTCAGTTAAATCAACTTCGTTAAACTTTCATTTCCCTACTCCTAAGTTACCTTGAGCCCTGTTTGCCAATCACTAGTATTCTCCCCATGTAATCTGTGGGGTCCTACATGAGTAGGTGAAACAGTGGACCTCCTCTTCGTGAACAAGGCAGGGCAAGTGACGGAGGGGCACCTTGAGACCAGTGACCATAATATTATTAGTGTAAAGTAGGTATGGAGAAAGAAAGGAAGATCCATGGGCTAAAGTCCTAAACCAGGGCAGGGAGTCATCGGATGAGATCTTGCAGAGGTCATTGGGGTGGGATTGTTTGCTGGTAAAAGGACAATGAGCAAGTGGGAGGCTTTTTGAAAGTGTGATACCAAGAATCTGGGGCAGCTAGGGTAGAGGGCAAGGCTGGCAAGTTTAGGGAACTGATGAGAGCTGTTGAGGCTCTGGTCAAGAAGGAAGCATTCAAGAGGTTCAGGCAATTGATGACAAGCAAACCTTCAGTATAAGAATTGTAGGGGCAATCTTGAGGAAAATCGTGAGAGCAAATAAGAGCAGATGAGACGGATCTGGCAGGCAGGGTTAAGGAAAATCACGAGATTCTACAGGTACATTAAGAGTAAAAGGGTGGCTTAGGAGAGAGTATATCCCCTTTAAAAATCAGCATTGCCATCTGTGTGTGTCGAACTTAATATTTCTCCAGTATTTTACTAAAGGAATTGGGGGGAAAGGGTGATGACTTGGACCACACAGACTTCCATAGAGGTCTTAAAGCACATTAAGACAGAACAGTACAGTATAGGAACAGGTTCTTCAGCCCATGATGCACAAAACTATTTCCTTCTGTCCACACAGCAGCTATACCACTCCACATTAATGTGCCTCTGAGTCCTTTAACCACTACCGCTGTACTTACCATTGCGTTCCAAGTACGCACCATTCTGTATCTCTATAAAACAAAGTGCCCAGCACATCTCCTTCTGAACTCATCACCTGCATGGTCTTTGGGCTTTAGACATTTCAACCCTAGGGGGAATGGTTCTGGCTGTCTACTCTATCAGAGCCTCTCGTAATCTAATAAAGCTCTACTAGGTTTTCCTACAGCCTCCACTTCTGAAATTTGCCCAACCTCAGTACGTGCCCTCTAATTCAGACAGCATCTGAGTAAATCTGTTGTCTGCGTGGACTTGAGGGAGGCCCGAAGGTCCCATGTGGCAGGTGAGTCTGGAAGACAAAATCTGCAGACGCTGGAAATCTGAGCAACACACACACACACACAATGCTGGAGGAACTCAGCAGGCCAGGCAGCATCTATTGAAAAGATTAACAGCCGATGTTTTGGGCTGAGACCCTTCATCAGGACTTGTTCCTCTGGAAAGTTAGATTGCAAGGGGTCCAGGGACAGCTAGTTAACTGGATAAATAATTGGTTCGGCCGTAGGAAGCAGAGGGCAATGGTCTCAAAATGGAGGCCAGTGACTAGTGGTGTGTGCCTCAGGGTCATGCTGGGGGCCTTTCTTATTTACATCTGAACGATTTGGATGTGACTGTACATGGTTAGTAAGTTTGTGAATGATACTAATGTAAGTGGCATCTTGGTAAAGAACATTATCAACAATTATAGCAGAACCTTGATTGGCTAGGCAAGTGGGCCAAAGATTGGCAAATGGCTTTCAACTGCAATGCATTTTGGAAGTCAAACCCAGGGTGGTCTTGTACAGTGAATGGTCATTGTGGAACAGAGGGGCCTGGTAGTGTATGGTTCTTTGAATATTGCATTGCAGGTAAACAGTGAGGTGAGGTGGTGTCTGGCACTCTGGTCTTCATCAGTCAGGGCACTGAGTATCGGAGCTGGACCATTGTGTCGCAATTGTACAAGATGCTGACAGGGCTGCACTTGGAGAATAGTGCATAGTCACGCTGTCATAGGAACGACCTCACTAAACTGGAGAGGGGGCAGACAGGCTCACAAGGACACTACCAGGACTTGAGGGCCTGAGTTTATAGGGGAAGGCTGGGCAGGCTAGATCTTTATTCCTTAGAACACAGAAGACTGAGGTTGACCTTGAAGATGGGTAGATGGGGTGAATGCAGTCTACTTCCCAGTGAAGCAGAACTAAAGGGCACAGGTTTAAGGTGAGAGATGAAAGATTTAAAAGAGGTAACTTCACACAGAGAGGAGTGAACATGGAATCATGTCCCAGAGAAGGTGGCTGAGGTAGGTACAATTATGACATTCAAAAGGCATGTAGACAGGTACACGGATAGAAAAGGTTTGGGAGGATATGGGCCAAATGGAACTACCATTGTCAGCATGGACTAGATGGGCTGAAGGGCCAGTGCCTTTGTATGACTGATTGCAATGTAACCTTTTCAGCTTTGCTCTCTACTTCTAGTCTTTCATGTCTCTGAATGTACCTGCTGCTGAAGCAGGTCCTACTGTGTGATACTCGGTCAAGTTTTCTTTGCTAGGGCAACTCTGGGCATTCTGCTCTTAAAAAATAGTAGCTGTATAAATGCAAGCTTTGTTCTTGTCAAATTCGGCAGGGCTTTGATTTGTATTGAACTTCTCGTCCAATTACAGGACAGCATTTTCCAGGAATGGACAGCCAACCTTGACGCCACTGGTGGATACAGACGCTGTGATTGGCCAACGCGTCCGCTTGAGTGAGATGGACTTACTGAAGGTTAACCGGCTCTACAACTGCACGGCATATCTCGAGGACAAGGCCGATACGGTGAAATGTAAGGGAAAGAGGAACCAGTGGCTTTAAGAGAATGAGTGACTCCTGATTAAAAACAAACTAAAGTTAGTCACTTCATACCAGCAGTGCCTGATGGTAGCAGATTTCAAATTTATTCGGGTTTCATCAGTGTTACCCCTGCTTCTGACGTGCCCCATAACGAGCAAACCCCTGGCTTTAAGGGGTGGGCGTTTTAACCATGAGCAGCCTCCTGGTGGTTTGTGTGACGGTGGGAGGAGGGCAGGAAAGAATGAATCTGTGGTGCTTCAGAGTACAAGTCAGATTACTTGGACATCAGGCGAGGATGAGCCCCCCTCTACGTGCATCTCAGAAACAGTCCATGAGTAAAACACTACTTTTGTTGGGTAGCTCTGTGGTTGGAAAGGGGGAGAGGTGGGGAAAGTGTCTCAAACTCAAGGGGGAGTGGCAGCAGAACCCTACCCACCTGTAAACTATCTGGAGGTGTACTTGAGAAGCTGGAACCTGCAGACCAGAGCTGGGGGGGGGGGGGGTGGTGGGATTACAGAGACAAACTGTCTTGGAAGAAGTGGGGTTTGGACTAGGACAAGCTTGAGCAGTTGGTGTTCAAAGGGAATCTGGGTGTCCATGTTCAATAGGTACATTTAATTTCAGAAACATATACATCTTGGAATTCTTTATCTTCACCAACATCCAAGAAAACGGGAGTACCTCAAGAATGAATGGCAGCTAAATGTTAGAACCCCAAAGTCCCCCTCCCTGCACAAGCAGTGAGTATAAATTATTGAAGATTAACACAAATGGCAAATGATGGAGGAGGCAAATGGTACGATGGCCTTTACTCAGGACTGGAATTCAAGAGGTGTCCTACTGCAGCTACACTGGGAACTGGTGAGACCAGTCTGGTCCCCCAATGAAGGAAGAAGTCACTGCAGTCAGAGCGCAGGAGGTTAACCTGTTGGGACGCTGGAGCAGGGATCTAATCGCAGACCCTGTACTCTGCACGCAATGATATTGAGTAGAAAATCCAAAGGGGCAACAAAGTTCAGGCAGAGATCAAAACACCCAGAGAAATCCAAAAACCAGAATCGGGAAACGGGCAGAGTCGATATTCAGACAGACAGAGTACAGATACAAATTCTGGGAAGGCTCAGGAAAATTCACTGGCACAATCTGGCAGAAAACAGGTGAAAACACAGGACTGAAGTAAACAGAGAGGCAGATGATAGGTGGAGCACAATGAGACACAGGTGGCAGCAATACAGGTAATAATGAGAAACAGACGAGAGACGGAGTACTCAGTGATACAGGGGCCGGAGTGGAGCAGGAACGGGGACAGGAGCACATGGCAATACGAAACCACAGACTGACAGCTGGGGGGAAACACACAAGAAGACAGAGTTCAGACATGACCAGGTTGATTCCTAGCATAGCGATCTCTCACAAAAGCAGAAATTGAACAATCTGGGTTTGTATTACCTACATTTAGAGGGTGGAGATTATTTCATTGGAACATACAAACTGCTTGGTAGGTAGGGGCTGGACTTTGCCCGGCTGGAGTGTCCAAAACTGGGATTGCAAAAAGGTGTCTACATGCTGACATGTGAAAAGACGTTTCTTCACGTATTGAGCACTGAACCTTTGGAATTCTCTATCCGAGAGGATATAATTGTGTTGACCCATTCATGAAGGTGACCAATAGATTCCTGGACATTAAAAGGATCCGGTGTTGGTGGAGGAGTCACTAAGGAAAAGGAACTGCCATGATCTTCATGGGTGGGGAACAGACATGAAGGGCAGAATGGCCTTCTATATCATCTGTTTCCAACATCAGCCCACGTGGGGGGGTGGGGGAGACTCTTTCTGCTCTGATCCCGGAAACCTGAGGGGACACTTAAATTTGTTCTCACCTCTCCCTCCCCCCCTTGGGGCATCCAGTGGCGAATGGTGCCGCTCTGAGACCCGGAGAACCAAGAAGGCAGTCGGGCCGAAATCTTTCCGGGACGCCCATGCTGGAAGCGCAGGAACCGGAGTGGTGGGGGCTTCTTCTGGGGACGGGTCGGCGGGGAGCCAGTCCACCGCCGCTCCGGAGGTTCTTCAGTGCCTCCGGGGTAGGAATGCGCCCGGCGTTCCTGGGAGCTGCCCACCATCGCCCGCAACCCCGAGCCGAGGTTTCTCTCCCGGGCTGACCCGCCGGCGGCTCAGTCGCTGCCCCCACGGAAGCCCGGAGCGCAAACCCGGTCCGCGGCCGCCCCCCTGTACCGAGCGGGCGCTCGGCAGCTGCTCCGCCGGTCTCCCGGCTCAGCGCATCGGTGCCAAACTCCACCGCGGGCGCAGAGTCCCATCCACGCCGCCCGGCCCGGGGGGGCTGCCGGAGCCGCTACTCACCACGAGTTGTCCTGCCCTGTCCGCCTCCGCCGGTTCTGCTGGCTCGACACCACGGACACCTCCCCAGCCACCATTCTCCATCCCAGGGGCTCGCTTCGGGCGATGGACGGGTGGAGCTGGTCCAGACCGTGCCCTGGACCGCACGACGGGTGGAGACACCGGCTCCGTGAACCAACATCGCCTCCGATTGACATGACCCCGGCCTCTGACGTGGCCATGCCCCCTGGTAAGGCTGCACCCTGTGACTTGCCCCCACCCTCTGACCTCCGACCAGGCCATGCCCATTGAAGAGGCCCCAACCTCTTAACCTAACCCCACCCAACAAGCAGATCGCACTCACAGCCACCATCCCATCCAACTAGGCACTTCCCTCCAAACAGGCTCCATCCACTGACCTCACCCTGGTGGTAACAGGCCTTGCCCCTCTCTCTGACCAGGACCCTCCCTCTGGTCAGTCCCACTTGTCTGACAAAGTCTCTACAGAGTACCCCATGGGTCGCAGGCCCTCAGTGAGGAACCCCTCCAAGGGTTGTCCCCCTTGAGTGAAATCCTCCCACCCAGTAATCTTCCCCCTGAGCCAGGCCCTGGTCCCCTGGCTGCTCCTTCAGGGATGCCCACTGGGTTGGAGAACCCTGCGAGAGCCTCCCCTTGGGGGGGGTACCAGTGGGACCGGGCATTGAGACTGGGCCGAAAGCGGATCACAGCAAAGGGCAGTGCAAGGACCGAGGAGCTGAGGAGAAATGTCAGAATCAGATTTATTATTATTGATGAATTTTATTGTTTTGCTGCAGCAGTACAATGCACAATGTAAAAAAACACTAAAAAATAAACAGTGCAAAAGGAATATTGTGGTGGTGTTCGTGGACCATTCAGAAATCCGATGGCAGAGGGCAAGAAGCTTCTCCTGAAACGTTGAGTGTGTCTTCAAGCTCCTTGTCCTCTGGTGGTATGTCCCGGCTGGTGAGGGTCCTTAATGATGGATGCTGCCTTCCTGAAGCTGTGCCCTCTGAAGATGTCTTTCCCGACGGGGAGGGCAGTACCTGTGTCCGCAACCCTCTGCAGCCTCTTTCAGCGCTGCAAGTTGGAGCCGTTGCCGCTGGGGATGTTGAAGCAATGGGAGGAGAAAACCGCTGGAACTCGCTGAGCCAGTGTCAGTGAGGGCAGCAGTGATGTCTGTCCGTGTAGATAAATCACCTTAACTCCGCTGATTGGAATCGAATCTAATGCACACCAGACGTTTGCAATCTGAAACACCGCCTGGCCGAGATATACACTTTATTTCTCTTTCCACTGACGCTGCCTGATGTTCTGAGTATTTCCTGTTTAGTTTTAGAGTAAAATCGTGGTCCGGTTTTGATTTTTTTTCCCCAGTTCTGGTGAATTCAGTTGTGACTCTTGGAAAGGAGTTTGATAAGTACTTGAAGTGAGGACTGGCTGGACTCTTCCACAAACTGAAACCTCTTACTGCTGTAAGCTTCCTGTGATTCTCTAGTTTTGCCAAACAGAGGTTGTAGAAATACTGCATCTTTGTATTTCAAGCCTGTGTTCTTCAGAATTGAGTTGATGGTTCACAAGGCTACACACCTTGGGTGGATCTGGAGGGCTGGCATAGACTTGATGGGCTGAATGGTTGCTTGTGTGTTGTAAGGATTGTGATCGTAACCTGATTATGGGCTAGGCCGGAGCTAGGTTAAGCTGTTGGGCAGAGCAGTGTATCTGAATCATTGTGAAGAAATGCTTTCTGTGCTCGTGGGATTGACTTGCAGCAGTCAAATGCTTTGGCCGTGCAGAGAGAGTGGGCTGTTTTCTCTGGTCTACCGGGGGAATGTCACATTAATGTGGCTGATCAACCTGCTGACATAGACCGGTGATCTGGATGGAGGAGCAACACCTCATATTCTGTCTGGGTAGTCAAACCTGATGGCATCAACATCTTATCTAGCTTCCAGTAATTACCCCTCTCTGTCTGACTCCCTTTTTATCTGTTACCCCATTTCCTATTCTGGTTACCCACTCACCCCTTCTCGACCCCTACCATTAGACCCACCCATCACCTCCCTCTTCCTTCTCTCCTTGTCTGCTGTTCTCTCCCATCAGAAGCCTCCTCTTTCCATTTATCAACTCCTAGCTTCTTACATCATTCCCCCCCCCCCACCCATCCACCTTCCCCTCACCTGTAACCTGTCAGCTTGCACCCCCCCCCTTTCCCCACCTTCTCATTCTGGCTTCTGCCCCCTTCCTTTCCAGTCCTGATGCAAAGTCTTGGCCTGGAATGTTAACTGTTTATTTGCCTTCACTGACGCTGCCTGAATTGTGTGCTTCTCTGGATTTCCAACATCGGCAGAATCTGGTGACCTGGAGAAAGTTGTTCAGGTGCTATTCTGGCAAACGGGGATTTGAAATTCAATTAAGTAAAGTTGGGATCACTGCTTGTGACAGTGATTTATGTACAATAGGTCCACAGCCAATGCTGGAAATGCTCAGCAGGCCAGGCAGTATCAGTGGAGAGAGAACCAATGTGAGCATTTCATTATCAAAGACCTTCATAGATCATCGAACAGTCCAGCACTGGACAGGCCATTCAACCTGAGATGGTGTGCCAGTCTTTATTTAGATGCGGTGTGGAATAGGGCCTTTGAGCCCCACGGCCCGAAACCCACCAATTTAACCCTAGCCTAATCATGGGACAGCTGGCTGGTGGCGTAGTGGCATCAGCGCTGGACTTCAGGGCGAGAGATCCCGAGATCGAATCCAGCCGGCTCCCGTTAAGAGCTGGTGATCTCTTTAATAAAAAAAACCTCACCCGGCAGAAGTCAATGGCAAACCACTGCTGTAACTTGCCTAGTACGCGATTTCCCCAGTACGTCAGAGCAGCGTGAAAGGAGGTCGTCCACTACCTGGAAATAATTCCAGATGCGACCTACCTTACCTTAATCATGGGACAATTTACAATGACCAATTAACCTGAGGGAGGAGACCAGAGCACCCGGGGGAAACGCGCCCTTTCCTGGGGGGGAAGTACAAACGTGCTTACACGTTTGAATTGAACTTTGAACTGCGACATCCCAAGCTGTGATAGCGCTATGCTACAGTGGCACCCCATCTTGATGACAATTTACAGTCAAGGGTTTTGAAGAAAAGTCTTCAGCTTGGTGTGTAATCTCTCCCTCCACGGATACTGCCTGGCCCACTGAGTGTTTCCAATGTTGTCTGTTCATTGCAGCAACGATTCCCTCCGTTTCCAAGGTTACCGAGTCAATTCCGATGGATGAGCTGACCAGGCGGGTTACCTTTTCCAGGCCGTTACTTGTGCCTGGAGGCGTCATATCCTCAGCGGAGTAGGGAGAAGGCTGTGCTCGTCAGCCCAGTACTGACCGGGCAGAGGGGCCTGTTGTTCTGGTACCACGTGTACGGGAGACACGTGGGTGAGTGGTGAGAGGCAGACAGTGTGCATCTGGTTCCAGGCTTCAGTGTGAGGAAGGTGGCCAGTGACGAAGGATCTGATGCTGAGCAGAGATCCAGCTTGAGGTATTGTGCACACGTGTGTGTGTGTGTGTGTGTGTGTGTGTGTGTGTGCATGCACATACGTGTGCTCTGTGCATGTGAGTCCTCTGTGTTTTGCAAACTTTTTTTCTCTTTTTTTCTGTTTTTTTTTATATCATATATTATGAAATACCTAGATTTACCTTGTTCATACATATACTGTATGGTTCATGTTTTGGGAATACTCATTTATACTGTAATCATTGCTTATGTATTCTTTCATGTGCAATGGGAATTTGTATGTTTGTAATCCTTTATTAATATATCAATTGTATTTTGTTCATATTATTAATATTAATAAAAAGATTGAAAGAGAGAGTCCTCTGTGTGTGTTTTAGCTCTTCGTGTGCTCTGCGGTGTGTGTGAGTCAGTGGAATCTACCGGACACAGATACAGAGAGGGACTCTTTCCTTTAGGATTGCTCAAAGTTCAAAGTGAATTTATTATCAAAGAATATATGTTATCACATATTTTACCTTGAGGTGCATTTTCTTGTAGCCATTTACAAGACAGCTGGCTGGTGGTGTAGTGGCGTCAGCACTGGACCGGGGTGAGCGTTCCTGGGTTTGAATCCGGCTGGCTCCTTGTATGCTTTCCATCTATGCTGGGTCGCGCATCCAGCTAGTGACTTGGCCTCGTTTTTTTTAGAAACAGACAAAATGCTAAAGAAATGGCAAGGTTGCCACCCAGTATGCCACAAGGCATGGAGAGAAGCAACAATTTGCAAGAAAAATAAAGACATACAGTTTTTCATAAATTGTACCATAAACAAAGACTGACAAACGACCAATGTGCAAAAGAAGACAACTGTAAATTTTTAAAAAAAGTAATCCTGAGATCGAGTTGTAAAGAGACCTTGAAAGTGAGCCTGTGGGTTGTGGAATCAGCTCAGAGTTGTCCACACTGGTTCAGGAGTCTGGTGGTTGTAGGGTAATAACTATTCCTGAACCTGGTGGTGTGGGTCTTAAAGTACCTCCTGCCCATTGTTAGTAGAGAGAAAAGAGCATGGCAGGGTTCCTTCGTGGGCGCTACTTTCTCATGGCGATGTACTCGTTGGTGAAGTGGGCTTTTCCTGTGACAGACTGGGCTGTATCTGCCGTTTTCTGTTGTCCTCTCTGTTCCTGGGCTTTGGTGTTTCCACACCAGGCCATGATGCAACCAGTTAGTTTACTCTCCACTGTGCGCCTACAGAAGCTGGTCAGTTTTTGGTGACGTGCTGAATCTGTGCAAAGCCTCAAAGAAAGTAGAGATGCTGTGTCCCCTTTGTGAAGGGACTTGTGCTAGTCCTAAGACAGATCCTCCGCTAGGTTAACACCAAGGAATTTAATGCTACTGACCCTCTCCTGCTCCGATTCCCTAATGGGATCTGGCCCATGGCCCTCTGCTGTTTCGACCTGTAGTCAATAATTAGCTCTTTGGTTGTGCTGATGTTGAGTGAGAAGTTGTTATGATGCCACTTAACCCGATCTTCAATCTCTCTATGTGTCAATTTGTCTCAACCTTTGACTCTGCCAACAACCGTGGGGCTGTCGGCAAACTTCCTTAAGTACTGGAGCTGTACCTAGCCACACAATCAAAGTTATAAAGTGAGTAAAACTTGAGCAGGCCACATTTACATAGTGCTTTTAACTTTGCATTTCCCATAGCTTCTAAAGTGCTCTGACCAATGTAATATGGAAAACTTGGGGTTAACCCCGTGCTGAAGACCTTGCCCTTTGCCTTGCTGATCCGGGGAATGAAGGGAACTTGCCAGCCTTTCACAATGGTGTTTTAAAACCTTTCATAGCCAAGAGTGAGGGAGACAGCCTTCTGCAGCCCAGTGGTGAATTCAGCAGCCGCTGACAGATTGGATGTGACTCTTCATGCTGAAAACAAGGAACCTTCTTGTCACAAGACTTTAAATCTGTTTCCTTTTCGGCTCCTTAAATGTGTAACTGAAGTACGAGAGCTCCTCACACTGGCACAAGCTGTTGCTGGGAACCGGGGTCACAGGTGGCTAAAGGCCAAGGTGGACCTGTCCCCACAGTGGACAAGCATATCGAATAAGTCAAGTTCTGACCAATCAGAAAGAGCTGAAGGAAGAACTGGGCTGTGGAATCTGTCTCCACTGTCCTGTCTGCGCTTTCTCTTTCACACTCTGCAATTTCCACAGCCGGTGTAACCTTGACAACTATCCTGAGGTGCATATTTGTACTGCCTGTGCAATCATTGAGCTTATAGTCAAAGTCAAGTTTATTCTCCTCTGCACTAGTCCTATTACAATCTTGCATCGCAGGCACATAGCGTCAGATACGCAGCATTCACAAAAAAAACATTAAAACCTAAATTAAACACAAGTTGCACATAACTTTATATTAAAAAAAATACAATTAGAACAAATAAATACAAAGTCCACTTTAGTTCAAAGTAGTTATAGTGTAGTGGTTAGGGTTTTATCCGTTGGTTCAAGATCTGAATGGTTGATGGGAACTAGCTATTCTTGAACCTGGGTTTCAGGCTTCCTGCCCAGAGGTAACTGGGAGAAGATGGCGTGGACTGGATGGTGGGGATCTTTGATGGATCTTCTTGAGACAGCATCTCCTGTAGAGACCACTTTTGGTGAGGAGGGGTGTGCTCACGACACACTGGATGGAGTCCACTACGCTCTGTAGCTTCTTGCATTCGTGCACGTTTAAATTGCCGTACCAGACCACGACGCAATCAGTCAGAGCATTTTTGTACATCTTCAGATGTTTGTTAGTGTTCGATGTCTCGCTGGCCCTCTTCGAGTCTAAGGTTGACCCAGTTTCAGCCTCAAGCTCAGTGCCCACATATTTGGAATGTGATAAGTTAGTCTAAAATGTACCTTGTTCTAGAGTCGTACAGTGTAGAAACAGGCCCTATGGCCTAACTGGTCCTTGCCAACTAAGATGTTCATCCAAATTAGTCCCATTTGCCCACATCTGACACAGTTGAAAAATCATTGATCTGAAACATTAACTAACAAAAATTGCAAGAGGATCTCAGCAGGTGAGGCAGCTTCTATGGAGGGGAATAAGGAGTCAACGTTTCGGACCGAGACTCTTCATCAGAAATGTTGACTCCTTATTCCTCTCCATAGACGCTGCCTGACCCGCTAAGTTCCTCCAGCATTGTGTGTGAGTGTGAGTGTGTGAGGCTCTGGATTTCCAGGGACTGTGCAGAGTCCCTTGAGTTCCTGAGATACTAACTTCTGTTACTCTCTCCAAATGTGCTGCCTGATCTGTTAATGATCACGGCACTTTCTGCTTCAGTTTCCGTTTTGCAGCGTGTGCAGTGCTTTGTTTTTCCTGGACCACAGATTAACAGAATTAACGGCAAGACCAGCTCATCCTTCAGACCTGCCTGTAGGTTTGAAAGCTGCACAGTCTGGGCTAAACACTAATACTCAACCCCAGAGTGTTATAATCTTCCTTGAGGGGACAGTTTCAGATCAAATATCGAGTTGAGGGGTCAACAATGAAAGCTGAGAGACTGCCAGATTGTTTCCGAGGTTAGCTCACAGGGTAAAACTTGGGTCAGCTTTAGATATGAAGAGATGAAGGTGTAAACATTGGCATTGACTGCTTGGGCCAAATGGCCTAATTCTCTGCTGTAGTATCTGTCAATAGCACAGGAGAAGCCCATGGTCTTGATGTTGGGATGTTCCCGTAGCTCCTGACCGGTGACTGAGTCTTCAGGTGATAATTGAAGGTGTTCTGCGGTGAGCTGTCAGAACAACGCTGCACCGCGACAGGAGGCAGCGGGCCCCAAACCGCCAACCACCTCGAAGGAAAGGAAGGAGTCTCACCTGGATGGTGGGTTTGTGATCCCAGATTCCTTGGCAGGTCACCATTAACGCCTGTGCTCGCACGCACAAGCCGAGCCTGTCTGGTCTACAATGTAAAGCACTTTCAGAGCTTAGAGCTCTCTCTCTCTCTAATACCTGGCTTTGTCCCCTCTACTGGTTTCCAGAATGTATTTAAGAGAGACGAAATAAATGATTGGAATGTACTTTTGTCTTGCGGATTCCAGAGTTGCTAGGCTAATGTTCTAGATGTTTTAACCTCTCCAAACCTTGTCACTATAAGGATTTTCTGTGGCACCCTTTGCAGCCTCAAGCATTTTACAAACAGAAGTATTTAAAAGCAGTCACTGTTATGCTGTTGGAAATGAAGTGCGTTCTGCATAGAGAGCTCCTACAAACAGTGATGCGACCGTGATTGGATTGATGTTTACTTTCTGGTGCAGCGTAGGCCTGGGGACTGCCTTGCACGCAGTGAGGGGGTTGTATCGGTGTGGCTTCGGCTGGACGGTGCCTCCTCTGACTGTGCCAAGTTCCAGCAGAATGTCAGCCTAGAACTTGTGTCCAACTCCCTCTCTGGGACTCGAACCCACCACCTTCTGGCTCGGTGGAGAAAGTAACTTACTAACTGACCGGTTGGTACAAGCACATTGTAAAACAAGTACAGGTTTTGAATTTATTAAGTCTTGTCCGTTGCCGAGGCTGAGACCAGTGAGACTTCCCAGCTGTTCTTCCGCTGTCCTTTCCTTCTGCAGGGGAGTAATAGGCACAGTGGTGGGGGGGGGGGGGTTTGCTGATGAGGGCAAAGACTGACCTCAGTCTCAATTATACCCTAACTCACCACAAAGGGCAACACGGTAGTGTAGCAGTTAGTGTGACTCTGTTACAGCATGGGCCATCGGCGTTCAGCGTTCAAACCCGCCAACCTCTATAAGGTCCTCCCTGTGCAGTGTACAGATTGCCTCCCACAATCCACGGGGGTTGTTAGCAGTGCAGCTCTAAAATTTGTGAGAAGATCTAATTATTTGGGGGAGAACGCAAGACAACAGATGCTAGAATCAGGAGCAACAAACAATCTGCTGGAGGAAGTCAAAAGGTTGGTGGGGGGAGGCAGAAACGATGTTCTGGGTTGAAACACAACATCGGGACTGAGAGTGGAGAGGGGTGATGGTCGTGAGGAAAGACAATGGAGGGACAGGAGTCAGCGGTGATGGGTGGACTGAGGAAGGGTGAAAGATGATGGTCGGGTTGTGCCAGGTAGGGGATCCTGGGGGAATATGTCTTTGATTTAAGAAGTGATTTTTTCCCCCTCTGTGTACAGACTGGGAGCTACTCTCTGCTTGAATGAATAAAAAGAATGTATTTCATCTTGGTTTATGAAATCCTGTGACTTTTTTCCTCCTCTCATCAGAGAGCCAAAGGCCCAGAGTGAGATGATCATAGAAAAGTCACCACAGGAGATATTTTTATGGCCCATCGTGTCTCACGTTGACCCAGATATACAAAGCTAATTCAATGCAGAGTTATTGGACAAGAATCTATAATTGATCAGATTTAATTTAATACTTTGTTCACCTTGTGAAGTAGTTCAATTGAACTCCCTAACGAAGGTGGTGTTAAACCGTGAAAGCAATGAGATTTTGCTGTGTAACCTAGTGCATACCAACCAATCACAGTGGGCTCACCACAGTTATGTTGACACAGCCCCTTCTAATCTGGCTGTACTTGTTATTTTGGATTGTTCTCTCGGTACTAATGTGCAGACGGCGTCATTCTTCCTGCGACACAGGAAGTCCCGCAGGTGCTGGAAACCTTGCACAATGCACACAAAATGCTGGAGAACCTGGCAAGTCTGCTGGGAATAAACTGTTGACATTTTGGGTTGAGACCCTTCTTTGGGACTGGGAAGAAAGGGGCCAGAAGGTGGAAAATGTTGTAGTTGGGGGTGGCACAATGGCAGTGTGGTTAGCACAGTGCTTCACAGGGCAGACGACCTGGGTTCAGTTCCCTCCGCTGCCTGTAAGGGGCCTGTATGTTCTCTCCGTGACCACGTGTGCTTCCCCCGTGTGCTCAGGTTTCCTCCCACAGTCCCAATATGTACCGGTTGGTAGGTTAATTGGTCATTGTAAGTTGTCCTGTGATTAGGCTTGGATTAAATGGGGGGTTTTTGTGTGGTATGGCACGAAGGGCTGGGGGATGTGTTCCACGCTGGGCCTCCAAACAAAAGGTGTGAGGAGGGGAAGCTGTCAGGTGATAGGTGACACCAGGTGAGGGCTAAGGTGGGTTTGTGGTGAAGGGGGTTGAAGTAAGAAGCTGGACGGTGATGGGTGGAAGAGGTCAATGCTGAAGAAGGAGGAATCTAATAGGACAGGACAGTGGACCATGGAAGAAAGGGAGGGAGGTGACGAGCAAGGTTCTACTTCACCAAATGATGAATTTATGTGTGATCAATAAAACCTCCAGTGGAGAGCAGAACCACATTCAACGTTAAAGAGCTTTTTTTTTTAATATATTCTCAGAATGTCCATAGGCTTAAATCTGGGTCCCCTGCATGTCAATTCATTGGAAAGGTTTTTCTGTTTGCTGTGCAGGAGAGGGATAGTAAATTGGCTGTAATGGAATGGTGGTGCAGACTCACTGGGCCAAATGGTTCGCTGCTCCTATGAAACTATAGGCATTTTGGCCAGGCCAGGGGCTTCTTCCAAAAGTATTATTTGATCTTGCAGTGTGTATATTGACTAGTCAGAACATATTATCTCCATTCACTGCACAAATGCACCAATGTATCTGTAGACGGGAAGACCAGCAAGGCTGGGGCATCTTCCTGTTGGTCTCAACCCCGGGGGCAGAGCCCTGTGATGGACTGAGGGATAAAGCTCAGAGCAGTCAGTCTGCAGGGCAAGGACAAGAGCCTGGTGGCTACAGAGGTCTCCTCAGCCTACACGGAGTCCACAAGGAGCAGGGAGGAGGACATCTCACCTACTCCTCCGCACCTGGAGAGCAAAGTGGAGATGTGAGACTGGAATCATCCACGCTGCTCAGGGGGTTAGGCAGATGGATGGTTAACATTTTGATTAAAAACTCCTTTTTTTTCCCTCTTTCTCCCTAACTGTCAGGTGAGTCAAGAGGAGGCATTTTCCTCTTGTACTCCCTCCCCTCATCCTCCCCTCATCCTCCCCATCTCCCCTGTCCGTCAAGCACTGTTCAAAGAGCCACTGAGAGCTATGGGTTCCTCTGCCCCTTCACTTTCCTCTTTGGACCTGCCGATTATTCTCAGTCTTGAACTAGGTGGCCTCGTGTACTGCAGGCTGAATCCGGTCTCCGTTCACGAGGGGCCAGAGTCTGGAGAGTCGGGAGTCATTCATTAGTTTTATGAAACTGTACGGAATGGGAACAGGACCTCCACTGTCAGTGGCTGATCTACCTCAACACCATTTCCTGCACTGTCTTGCACACCCTTGTAGATCCATGTTCAATTAACGCGGTGACTGACTGTCTGGAGTAAAGATTTCCATTGGCTCTGCACTCCACTGAGGACGTTTCTTGTTTCAGTCTGAAATTGCCCATCCTGATTGTCACCTCCCCAGCCAAAGGCACGTCTTACCGCTTCCAGGCTGTGCTTTTCATTTCCAAAACAAACCTGCTGTCCCCAGGACCAGGGGAACATTCTGTCGTCTTCCCTATTCTATCAGGCAAGTTACAAAAGCCACAGGCTCGAGGATAGCTTCCACCCCACTGCGACAAGACTCTTCAACGGTTCCATTGTATGATCAGATGGACTCTTGACTTCACCATCTTGCCCCTTGTGGTTTACCTGCCCTGCCCTTCCTCTGTAGCTGTTGCACTTTATTCTGCATTCTGTTATTATTTCACCTTGTACTCAGTCAGTGCAATGATTTAATCTGTATGAACAGCGTGCAGAACAAGCTTTTTACCACAACAATAATAAGCCAATTTCACTTTCGTTTCCAATGCTCTGCTAACCCTTCAGGGTCAGGGTGGCGCTTTCTGGGAAGACCAGGGCATAAAAGAGTAGATAGGATCTCACCGTTAGTCAATTAATGTTTTGAGCGAGGGTATCAAACAAGGTCGTATGAGTAGAGAGTAAAGAGTGTTGTCAGTTTGCTGGGGGTGTATTATCAGAAACAAGTTTATTAACACTGATGTGCTGTGAAATCTATTCTTTTATGGTAACAGTTCCAGTGCAGGATATAAAAATCTCTACAAGTTACAATAGCTGAATAAATGGTGCAGAAGAGGATTATTGAGGTAGTGTTCATGGGTTTGTGGGCCATTCAGAACTCTGATGGAAGGGAAGAAACTGTTTCTAAAACTTTTGGGTGTGGGTCTTCAGACTCTTGTACCTCCTCCCTGATGGTAGCAATGAAAAGGGGGCATGTCCTGGAGTCTTTAGAGATGGGTACCACCTTCCTGCAGTGCTACCTCTTTGGAGGTGAGGGGGATTGTGCCCGTGATGGATAAATCGCCAGGACCAGATGTGGTTTATCCCAGGCTGCAATGGGAAGTAGGAAAAAAGGTTGCTGCGACATTGGGTGAGATTCTTGTATCATCACTAGACAAATGAGAAACAGATTATTAGGGGATGGCAAATGTGGTTTTCCTTCAAAGAAGAGCAGCAGTGAAGACAGTGATAATTACAGACTTGAGAACCACTCATCAGTGGTAGGGAGATAAGAGAGAGGCAAAGACTGATCAGAGATATCCATGGCTTTGTCAAAAAGGGCAAATCCTGCCTGAAGTATTTTTTTAAAGTATATTGATGAAGGCAGTGTAATAGATGTGGTTAAAGAAACATCAGGAAGGTCTTCAACAAGGTCCCACATGGGAGACTAGTCCAAACGGTTAGAGGATGGCGACCGGAGAGGGTGCAGAGGGGATTCACAAGATCACAAAAGCTGCCTTCGTCAAACAGGTGAAGAAGAAAACAATATTGAATTGAATTGTCTTTATTACTTCCATCCTTCACATACATGTGTAAAAATCTTTTTACATTATGTCTCTATCTAAATGTGCAATGTATAGTGATTTGTAATAAATAGGACATACAACATAACATAGAAATACAATTGTATCAGCGTCAGTTCATCAGTCTGATGGCCTGATGGAAGAAGCTGTCCCAGAGCCCGTTGGTCCTGGCTTTTATGCTGTGGTACCGTTTCCCGGATGGTAGCAGTTTGTGGTTGGGGCGACTCCGGTCCCCAATGATCCTTCGGGCGCTTTTTACACACCTGGCTTTGTAAATGTGATCACTTGAACTTTAGACAATATCCATTCATCTTTGGTACTAATGTACAAATGGCAAAGAGTCAACTCCACTGCGCTGTGCTGACGTGGTGGGATTTCAGAACAGCAAAGGAAACACGTAGGCAAACCAATATCAGTGGAGTGTTTACAGGGATCCCATGAACACAAACGGAGGGAAATATTGCAAATGAAAGTAACTGACTTCCAGACCAAAAAAAAATTACTCTGCTTTGGTGTCTCCAACACCGTGGCTTTCATAATGGGCCAGGTCTTGGCACAGGTAACATTAGCACTGAAGTATGACAAATAACTGCATTAAGTTGTGACAAATCTCCTGCTTGGAAGTGTGAGTCTGCCTCTGTCCCTCTGTCCGAGTGTCGCAACGCATCTTTCTCCTTGTTCTACCCATCCTGCACCCAAGCCACTGCCTAGTAAACTGAAATCTTGCCTGGAACAATCTGTTGGAATTCTTTGAGGAAATAACAGGCAGGAAAGACAAAGGGGAACGGGTGGATGTTCAAAAGGATTTTCAGAAGGCCTTTGACAAAGTGCTGCACCAGAGGCTGCTAAACAAGATAAGAGCCCGTGGTATTACTGGAAAGATGGACAGAATATTGGTTGACAAACAGGGGGCATGGGGTGAAAATAAAGAGGGCCTTAATGGTGTTCCGCAGGGTGTGGAAACCTTTTTTTTCCTATGGTCCACTCTCCTCTCCTATCAGATTCCTTCCTTTCCAGCCATTTATCTTTCCTACCCACCTTGGCTTCACCTATCACCTAGTTATCCTCCTTCCCTCTCCCACCTTTTTAATCTGGGATCTTCCCCTTTCCTTTCCAGTCCTGAAGAAGGGTTTTGGCCTGAGATGACAACAGTTCCTCCCAGTCTGGATGTAGGGTGTAAGTTGAATGAAGAGTTAAAATTGGCATGTCGCAAAGGTAATGATACAGTTGTCATGGGGGATTTAAACATGCAGGTAGACTGGGAGAATCAGAATAGTACTGGACCCTAGGAAAGGGAGTTTGTGGAGTGCCTCCGAGATGGATTCTTAGAACAGCCTACCAGGGAGAAGGCAATTCTAGATTTAGTGTTGTGCAATGAACCGGATTTGATCAGGGACCTCGAGGTAAAGGAACCATTAGGAGGTAGTGACCATAATATGATATGTTTTAACCTACAATTTAAGAAGGAGAAGGGAAAATCAGATGTGTCAGTATTACAGTTGAACAAAGGGAACTATGGAGCTATGAGGGAGGAGCTGGCCAAAGTTCAATGGAACAATACCCTAGCAGGGAAGACAGTGGAACAACAGTGGCAGGTATTTCTGGGAATAATGCAGAAGGTGCAGGATCGGTTCATTCCAAAGAGGAAGAAAGATCCTAAGGGGAGTAAGGGGCAGCCGTGGCTGACGAAGGAAGTAAAGGGCAGTATAAAAATAAAAGAGAAGAAGTATAACATAGCAAAGATGAGCGGGAAACCAGAGGACTGGGAAGCTTTTAAAGAGCAACAGAAGATAACAAAAAAGGCAATACGCCAAGAAAAAATGAGGTATGAAGGTAAACTAGCCAAGAATATAAAGGAGGATAGTAAAAGCTTCTTTAGGTATGTGAATAGCAAAAAAATAGTTAAGACCAAAATTGGGCCATTGAAGACAGAAACGGGTGAATTTATTATGGGGAACAAGGAAATGGCAGATGAGTTGAAAAGGTACTTTGGATCTGTCTTCACTAGGGAAGACACAAACAATCTCCCAGATGTAATAGTGGCCAAAGGAACTAGGGTAAAGGATGAACTGAAGGAAATTTATATTAGGCAAGAAACGGTGTTGGATAGACTGTTGAGTCTGAAGGCTGATAAGTCCCCGGGACCTGATAGTCTGCATCCCAGGGTACTTAAAGAGGTGGCTCTAGAAACCGTGGATGCATTGGTAATCATTTTCCAATGTTCTATAGATTCAGGAACAGTTCCTGCTAATTGGAGGGTGGCTAATGTTGTCCCACTTTTCAAGAAAGGAGGGAGAGGGAAAACAGGGAATTATAGACCGGTTAGCCTGACGTCAATGGTGGGAAAGATGCTGGAGTCAATTATAAAAGAGGAAATTACGACACATTTGGATAGCAGTAGAAGGATCAGTCTGAGTCAGCATGGATTTATGAAGGGAAAGTCATGCTTGACTAATCTTCTGGAGTTTTTTGAGGATGTAACTATGAAAATGGACAAGGGCGAGCCAGTGGATGTAGTGTACCTGGACTTCCAGAAAGCTTTTAATAAAGTCCCACATAGGAGATTAGTGGGCAAAATTAGGGCACATGGTATTGGGGGCAGAGTACTGACATGGATTGAAAATTGGCTGGCTGACAGGAACAAAGAGTAGTGATTAACGGGTCCCTTTTGGAATGACAGGCTGTGACCAGTGGGGTACCGCAAGGTTCGGTGCTGGGACCGCAGCTGTTTACAATATACATTAATGATTTAAATGAAGGGATTAAAAGTAACATTAGCAAATTTGCTGATGACACAAAGCTGGGTGGCAGTGTGAAATATCAGGAGGATGTTAAGAGAATGCAAGGTGACTTGGATAGGTTGGGTGAGTGGGCAAATGTATGGCAGATGCAGTTTAATGTGGATAAATGTGAGGTTATCCACTTTGGTGGCAAGAACAGGAAGGCAGATTACTATCTAAATGGAGTCAAGTTAGGAAAAGGGGAAGTACAACGAGATCTAGGTGTTCTTGTACATCAGTCAATGAAAGCAAGCATGCAGGTACAGCAGGCAGTGAAGAAAGCTAATGGCATGCTGGCTTTTATAACAAGAGGAATTGAGTATAGGAGTAAAGAGGTCCTTCTGCAGCTGTACAGGGCCCTGGTGAGACCCCACCTGGAGTATTGTGTGCAGTTTTGGTCTCCAAATTTGAGGAAGGACATTCTTGCTATTGAGGGAGTGCAGTGTAGGTTCACAAGGCTAATTCCCGGAATGGCAGGACTGTCATGTTGAAAGATTGGAGCGACTGGGCTTGTATACACTGGAATTTAGAAGGATGAGAGGGGATCTGATTGAAACATATAAGATTATTAAGGGATTGGACACACTGGAGGCAGGAAGCATGTTCCCGCTGATGGATGAGTCCAGAACTAGAGGCCACAGTTTAAGAATAAGGGGTAGGCCATTTAGAACAGAGATGCGGAAAAACTTTTTCACCCAGAGAGTGGTGGATATGTGGAATGCTCTCCCCATCTCTGGATGCATTCAAGAGAGAGTTAGATAGAGCTCTTATAGATAGCGGGGTCAAGGGCTATGGGGGAGAGGGCAGGAACGGGGTACTGATTGTGTATGATCAGCCATGATCACGGTGAATGGCGGTGCTGGCTAGAAGAGCCGAATGGTCTACACCTGCACCTATTGTCTATTGTCATTGTGTGTGTGTGAGAGTGTGTGTGTGTGTGTGTGTGTGTGAGAGTGTGTGTGTGTGTGTGTGTGTGTGTGTGTGTGTGTGTGTGTGTGTGTGTGTGTGAGTGTGTGTGTGTGTGTGTGAGAGTGTGTGTGTGTGTGTGTGTGTGTGTGTGAGAGTGTGTGTGTGTGTGTGTGTGTGTGTGTGTGTGTGTGTGTGTGTGTGAGAGAGTGTGTGTGTGTGTGTGTGTGTGTCTCTTTACTGTGTATCAGTCATCAGAATGTTGGAATCGACGGTCCCTTGGCCAAGTATGTCAATGTTACGAAGGTGGGTGGAGGGGTACTTAGTGCGAAGGAAGAAGAAGGACCTAGATCAGGAGAATGGGTAAAGAAGTGGCAGATGGAATACAGTGCAGGGAAGTGTATGGTCACGCACCTTAGGAGGAGGAATAAAAACATTGACTATTTTCTAAACAAAGAGCAAATTCAGAAATCAGAGCTGCAAAGGGCCTTGGGCCTCTTTCGCAATGTTTCCTGCATCTTTCATCACCCTGTTCATGTGTTCATTTAGTTCAGTGACTCAAATAACAGTGTTAACAGGGAGGGGAGGTAACAGCATGTGTTTCTTGGCATTCCTCTACCTTTATCATACAGTCCACTGGACTCGTACCAAACATAAATCACCCATTCATTCTCCCCAAATTTTCTTAAAGCTTCTGCCAGGCTCTAC
Organism: Hemitrygon akajei; assembly: GCF_048418815.1. Taxonomy (NCBI): domain Eukaryota; kingdom Metazoa; phylum Chordata; class Chondrichthyes; order Myliobatiformes; family Dasyatidae; genus Hemitrygon; species Hemitrygon akajei. Next base: position 188,646,840 of record NC_133124.1, on the reverse strand, counting down.
CACTTGTGTACACATCAGCAGCAAGTTAGAGTGGCCGATGAACTCACTGACCTGTGTGTCTTTGGGATGTGGGATGAAAGAGCATTAGTGCTGGTTTTAAGCAGAAGGTGTGTTGCCTTTGAAATGTTAATACTTCATTTCTAACTATCCGGTCACAGGGAGAATGTGTGGCCTCCACACAGAGAGCACCAGGGGTCAGGATTGAACCTGTGTGTCTGGCTTTACCACAGCAGCACCGAGCCCTTGTGTTTGGGGCATTATTATCCAAGATCTGGCTGAACATAATCGGATGGAGACCCACATGTCTGAAACTGACATCAAGTTCGGTAAAATCGTTCGCACTGTGAATGGAATATTAAACTACAAGGATGTCAGCAGGTCGATAGGCTGGTGAAGGAGGAGCCCAGTGCCTTGAGTGGCTGGTGCATTGACTACAGGAGTTGGGACATCATGTTACAGCTGTACAAAGCCTTGGTGAGAGCACACGGACTACTGTGCTCAGTTCTGGTCACCCAGCTACAGGAAGGACGTCATTGGGTTGGAAAAGGTACAAGAAAGATTCACAAGGCTGTGCCCAAGACTGGATGGCTTGAGGAATAAATAAGAAACTGGATAATTTGGGGCTTTTTTCCCCTGCGGATGGTAGGCTGGGTTATAAACCTGATAGTGGATTATAGGATTCTTCCCAGGGCAAGGGTGTCTACATCCAGAGGGCAAAGGCTTAAGGTGAGAAGGGGTAATTTTAAAAGGGACATGAAAGTCAGGTTTTTATAACCATATAACAATTACAGCACAGAAACAGGCCATCTTGGCCCTTCTAGTCCATGCCGAACGCTTACTCTCACCTAGTCCCACTGACCTGCACTCAGCCCATAACCCTCCATTCCTTTCCTGTCCATACACCTATCCAATTTTACTTTAAATGACAATACTGAACCTGCCTCTACCACTTCTACTGGAAGCTCATTCCACACAGCTACCACTCTCTAAGTAAAGAAGTTCCCCCTCGTGTTACCCCTAAACCTTTGCCTCTTAACTCTCAACTCATGTCCTCTTGTTTGAATCTCCCCTACTCTCAATGGAAAAAGCCTATCCATGTCAACTCTATCTATCCCCCTCATAATTTTAAATACCTCTATCAAGTCCCCCCCTCAACCTTCTATGCTCCAAAGAATAAAGACCTAACTTGTTCAACCTTTCTCTGTAACTTAGGTGCTGAAACCCAGGTAACATTCTAGTAAATCTCCTCTGTACTCTCTCTATTTTGTTTACATCTTTCCTATAATTCAGACTTTCACCCAGAGTCCGGTGGATATGTGTAATCAGCTGCCAGAGGAAGGTTTGGAGGTGGGTATGATTACAATGACAGTTAGATAGTTAGGAAAGTTTAGAGTGATATGGGTAGACACAGGTAAGTGGGACCAGCTCAGGAAGGCATGTGGACAGCGTGGACCCAGATGGGCTGAAGGGCCGCTTACTGTGCTGTATAGCCTTGTGACTCTAAATAAAATGGGCAAATGTGTGGGAGGTGTTTTTTTGGACAAATGTGAAGATTTTACTTTGGGCATGAAATGGTGAAACTGTGTGTCTCCTAAGTCATGCCCACTTGGCCACTTGGCAGAAGCAGTCAAATGCCAGACCTTGTTCAAGTACGTGGACATCTCCTATTTAGGCAATCTTTTGAAATGCTGCGAACATACACCAGCTGTATAATGCACCGTACAGCAGCACATCCGAGCTGATGTGGCATTGAGAGGTATCACACTGAGAGAGTGCATGATGGAGACTCCCGTGTCAGAATTCAGGCAGTTGTTACTCAGATTGTGCAATTTATTTCATGGAGTAACTTGAAATATTTGGGATTTTGAGGGATAATCACGAGTACGGGAATTCCTCGATGTTTATTGCTCGTTGTCTTATAAACTAAGTCCTGCTGTCACGATTCTCAGTTAAGAAACACACACACGCAGGATGATAAATATTTGTAACTTTGTCTATAAATGAGAAAGGCTTTATTAACTTTAAATCTGAAGTTGTAAAGTTATTTAAGGCAAAGCAGTAACAGATAAAGAGGCTCAGGGCTAGGCTGGTCTGTTCCTTTTGACTGGAGCAGAGACAATGGGGCCTCCGTCTGTGTCATACATTTTCTATTGTGATAAACCAGCCGTGTAGAACAAAGCCACAAATCAAACTCACTGAATGGTGACTACAAAACTGACTCTTAATTCTTTATGCTTTGGGTCTTGTTGCCAACTTGCTGGGTGCTGTTCCACGCTTATGATGTTGCACATTTCGGCCTGTTTGTGGGATTCATTCTGCACCAGTATTCGTAGGTAGGTGTGTGCGTTTCATATTCCATTCAGCGCAGTGCCGGAGTGCACATCCCTCCCCCGCGTCAGCAGCTTTCTTTTACAACTTCCAGCCGTGCCTCAGATGGGATTCTCGTAATGTGTGGTGGCAGATGGAGTAAATCCTTGGAATCTAAGCTGGGTTATCAATGCATCGCCCTTACTGAGTGATATGGAACAAGAAGCAAGTGTCAGGAAAAATAGTGACTGTCCTGAAACTAGTCCATTCTGTTTAAAAGGAAACATCGAGATGTCCCTTAAGAGGGAAATTGCTGTTCCTGCCTGCTCCGACTTATATTCCAGTCCAATCTGGTGGGTTTAATTGTCCTGAGAAATGGCTAGTCATTGAATATGACAGGCAGTGTCAATAAACAGCAATTGAAAATGACATATCCTGCTGAACAACATTACCAAGCTACAACTGCTTTGAAGTAAGATCTGAATTCTAATTTGTGTTTTGAGTTTGCATAATGGTAGTTGAAACTAAGTACGCATTTTCCACTGCGGGGTTCACTGTTGTCAGTTTTACTCCACCGAGTGCTTGTTTTTATGACTAGCGCTGAGGGCATTGGTGGTGGGTGATTATTGTCTCGAGCTCCACCACTGCCCTAAAAGTGATGGAAACTCAGCGACATCCATGAGAAGAGAAACAGTTCACGTTTCAGACCCAGCACCCTTCATTCAAACCTGGAAAAAAAAGAGAATCTCCCTGTGTACGTTTGTGTGCTGTTTGGATTTCCAGCGGCGGGAGGTTGTCTCCTGTTTGAGATCTCCCCACAGATGCTGTCTGTCCTGGTGTGTTCCAGCATTTTCAGATTCATTGTATTTTTATTTCTGTATTTATCTATCTGAGCACTTGTAATGCTACTCTAATTTCCTGTGGATCAATACAGTCTCTAGCTATAGCATATAGTGGATGCAGACTATAGGGGTTTAATAGGGTGTTTCAGGTTTCCCAGGGTAGGCGGGAAGTTGAGAGGCAGGGAACCCTGGTTGTGTGGAGTCAGAATTGCCTCGCTTGAGGCAGAGTATGATGGTAGATGGAGTGTATCCTAGAGGTCGGAGACCAGTGCTGTTTTGCAGGGATCTGTCTGTCCTGGGACTCCTGCTTTTACTAGACTTTATAAATGATTTGCGCCAGGAAGTGGCAAGCTGGGTTACTTAAGTTGGCTCATGATAGAAAGGTTGGTTAGGTACAGATTCCTGTGCTGGTTCTCTCTCTCTCCCCCCCCCCCCCCTCCCCCAAGCCATTCATCTTTCTCCATCCTTTCCTCTAATGCTTTCTGTGTTTCACTTCTACAGGATTCATCTATTTCTCCAGTAATTTAAAACAGGCCCACCTGTGTTGGTCTTACACTTGTCCGTTCACACCTGTAAGTGCTCCTGGTGATCTGAAGACTGAAAGGTACATGTGTATATGTAGGGTGGGTGTGTTCATTTTGTCCACATTACCCACCTGTCAACATACTGGACACTGTCATGGCCAGAGTTTAACGCTTCCAACGTTCCTCTGATCGAGATCCTCCATCTTTAGCTGCACCCACACCGGTTCTTACCTACAATGATCCTTTTCCTATTCTCAAGCCTGCAGTTGCACCTCAGTTGGGAGCTCATATCCGAGATCAACGGGATTGAACCTGCTGCCAATAGCCGCTACCCCAGGGTCCAGTGACCACCAACATCAGCTGTTCCACACACTGCAAGTCTGTGTTCCCAGCCTGCTTAATGTAGACTTGGGCAGATCAGCCGTGGGGCTCAATCCCACTTACCCGTACAGCAAAGGTCATCGTGGTGGGACCTCTGAGAAAGTATTGGTGCCAATTAACAGCACCCCAACACCTAGTAGTCATTTCCCAATCATCTCCCACCCCCCCCCCCCACTTACTTCTTGTCATAAGGTCACAGAGCAACAGCAAGAACCAGGCCCTTCAACCCATCTAGTCTATGCCAAACTGTTGATCTACCCAGTCCTGCTGACCCACACCCTTCATAGCCATGTACTTGGGAGTACTGGTCACCTCACTACACTATGGCTGTGGATACTATCAAGTGCAGATGTTGGCCGGCATGGCTCATGAGAATAGGTTGAGTAAACTCCTTTTTTCATTGGAGTTACTGAGGATGAGAGGTGACCTGATAGAGGTGTACAAGGTGATGAGACATTGATTGTGTGGATAGTCGAGGCTTTTTCCCCGGGGCTGAAATGGGTAGCACGAGGGGGCACAGTTTTAAGGTGCTTAGAAGTAGGTACAGAGATGTCAGGGTTTTTTTTTATAAATGCAGTGTAAGTGGGTGGAGGTGACAGTGGTGGAGGCAGACACAATGGGGTCTTTTAAGAGGTACATGGAGCTTGGAAACAGAGGGCTCTGCACTGGGGAAATTCCATCCAGTTTCTAGTCGGTTACATGGTTGGCACAACATTGCGGGCTGAAAGGCCTGTAATGTTCTACCTTGCATATTGAAATCAAACCCACATTCACTATCCCGAGTGAATTAAGCTCCCCTTAAATGTTTCCCACGACCTCTAATCCAAGTCTCACCCAGCCTCAGTGGGAAAAATCCTGATAATTCTCTATACCTCCAGCAAATCTCCCCTCACTCTCCCACGTGGTTGTTTCAGAACCCGGCCGGGGTTAATTTTCTGCCAAATGAGAACCTTACACTCTCCCCCATTCACAGAAACCACCAAGTGGGCCTCCAGGTATCAATAACCAACGGAAAGTACAAATCTGATCAACATTTAGTAAAACTGACGGGTGCCCCTATCCCGGTTTCCCCGGGGCATCGGCACAGGTTTAACCCTCGCCACGCCACATCTCCCACGGGATTTGGGGTCCGGTGGGATGGATTTACACGGGTGGGGGGGCGCACGATTAGAAAGATCTCTAGGCTCCGTGGTGGAAGGGGCAGTCTGGAAGATAGCGACCCCCGGGGTTAACTGGGAGGGGAGCTCCGCGGCCCGTGCCTGCGCGACGGGGATTGAACGGAACACTCGACTGCTAGAGAAAAGGGTCTAGTTTAATGAACAACAGTCACAATGAACATTTGACAAGAGTAAAAGCGGCCCGCAGCCGCACACGGCATTGCCGGGAGCCTTTCACGGGCATTCAGACAAACACAGTCACGGCACTGGCTCCTTCGTTCAAAAACAACGGCGAACGGCGATCAGTCCGTGAACACGAGGCGATAATTCCGAGAATAAAAATACAGGGGGGTGGGGGGATTCTCAACCAGTTCTCGAACAACCCAGCGCACTGGGGAAGGAAGAGCCTTTGTCCGGCGAGCGATCACTTGGAGCTGGTGTACTTGGTCACCGCCTTGGTGCCCTCCGACACGGCGTGCTTGGCCAGCTCGCCGGGCAGCAGCAGGCGCACGGCCGTCTGGATCTCCCGGGAGCTGATGGTCGAGCGCTTGTTGTAGTGGGCCAGGCGGGACGCCTCGCCCGCGATCCGCTCGAAAATGTCGTTGACGAACGAGTTCATGATGCTCATGGCCTTGGAGGAGATGCCGGTGTCGGGGTGGACCTGCTTCATCACCTTGTAGATGTAGATGGAGTAGCTCTCCTTCCTCAGCTTCCTCCGCTTCTTGCCGCCCTTCACCGGCGTTTTGTTCATGGCCTTCTTAGCGCCCTTCTTGGGAGCCGACTTCTTCTCCTCCGGCATCGCGGGCACCAATTTCCAGCGCGACAATGAGGCGAGGCCGCCGCCGAGCCCGCTTTATATACGCTGCCCCCATGGTCATATGCTAATGAAGGATGGGGAGAACTCACTTTTCGATTGGCCGGTCCGGAGACGCGTCATGCTCTATCCAGTGTCGCTCTCTGATTGGTGGTGCTGAGCACAAAGCTGTGCCGGATTCTCTCTCCGGCCATTCGCGGTTCCAAGTGCGCACTCCTTGACTTCAGCGCGCACCAATAATTAACTAATTTTAATCAAATTATATTTGCATGGACATATAAGATTGATATGCGACAGAAATAGCGAGCCGTTGATTATGCGATACTCCTTTTCGCATTGTTTAAATCTGCCAAAAACCTCTGTTCCGCTTCCCTGAACCTTCGTTAATTCCTTAAAGACAGTCGAGTCAGCAACGGGGTTGGAACACTCAAAACCTTCTGAATTATTACTCAATCCATGCCACGAATCACACTGAGAATTTGACACTCGTATTGTTCAAACCAAAACGTAGCAGCGAAAAAAAAAGACTGTATTCAGCAGAGCAGCCAGCCCCCGTGAAGAAAGGAAGTTGGCGAATATTTTGAGGAGAGAAAGAACTTTGATCAGAATCAGAAATGAGAGAATCGAGTTAGTTTTAAGCTGCCGACAAGATGGAAGGGGAATGGATAGTCCATTGCAGGGCAAGACCGAGATTACCGCCGAGAAACGATCCCACTGAGAGAGAGACACACACACAACAGAAGCAAAGGAACATAACAATTTTTAAACAATCGAAAAACAAAATATTTTAGTTGTAAGAGGATATTGGCTAAGTTAGCTGTGTATATACATGATGCACTATCAGAGCATGATGGCTTTTCAGAGCAGTTCGTGGTTGAGCCCACTAGAGGATCAGCTATTCTGGATTGGGTGTTGTGCGATGAATCAGAATTGATTAGAGACCTTAAGGTAAAAGAGCTCTTATGGGCAAGTGATCATTGAGGAGAAACTAAAGTTAGATGTATCAGTATTACAACAGAGAAAGGGAATTACAATGGGACAAGAGAGGAGTTGGCCAGGAATCATTGGAAAAGAACACTGGCAGGGATGAGGGCAGAGCAACAATGGCTGGAATTTCTAGAAGCAATTCAGAATGTGCAGGATGTATACATCCCAAAGGGGAAGAAGTATTTGAAAGGAAAGGTGACCCAACTGTGGCGAACAAGAGAATCAAAGCCAACATAAAAGCCAAAGAGAAGGCATTTAATAGAGCAAAGGTTAGAGGAAGTTAGAGAATTGGGAAGGTTTTAAGAACCAACATGAGGCAACTAAAAAGTCATTAAGAAGGTAAAGGTGTAATATGAAAGTAAGCTGGCCAATAATATTAAAAAGAATACCAAAAATTTCTTCAGATACATGAAGTGTGAAAGAGAGGAGAAAGTGGACATTGACCTCTGGAAAACAATGCTGGAGAGGGAGCAATGGGAGACCAGGAAACAGCAGATGAACTGAATAAGTATTTGGATCAGTCTTCACTAGCAGTTTGATTGAAGTTCCAGGTGTCAGGGGTCATGAAGTGTGAGAAGTTGCTATTACTGGAGAAAAGGTTGTTGGGAAACTGAAAGGTCTGAGGGTAGATAAGTCACCTAGACCAGATAGTCTGCACCCCAGGGTTCTGAAAGAGGTGGCTGAAGTGATTGTGGAGGCATTAGTAATGATCTTTCAAGAATCACTAGATTCTGGAATGGTCCAGAAGACTGGAAAATTACGAATGTCACTCCATTCATCAAGAAGGGAGAGAGGTAGAAGAAAAGAAACTATAGGCTAGTTAGTCTGACCTCAGTGGTTGGGAAAATGTTGGAGTCACTTATTAAGGATGAGATCTTAGGGTAATTGAAGGCGCACGATAAAATAGGCCATAGTCAGCATGATTTCCTCAAGGGAATATCTTGACTGACAAATCTGTTGGAATTATTTGAAGAAATAACAAACAGGATAGACAACGGAGAATCAGAAGGCCTTGGATTTTCAGATGCCACACATGAGGTTGCTTAACAAGCTATGAGCCCATGGTATTACAGGAAAGATTCTAGCATGGATAAAGCAGTGGCTGATAGGCCACTAAGTGGGAATAAAGGGAGCCTTTTCTGGCTGGTTGCCGGTGACATGCTGTTCCACAAGGGTCTGTGTTGGGACTGTTTCTCTTTACATTGTATGTCAATAGACAATAGGTGCAGAAGTGGACCATTCAGCCCTTTGAGCCTGCACCGCCATTTTGAGATAATGGCTGATCAATTACTATCAGTACCCGGTTCCTGCCTTGTCCCCATATCCCTTGATTCCCCTATCCATAAGATACCTATCTAGCTCCTTCTTGAAAGCATCCAGAGGATTGGCCTCCACTACCTTCCGAGGCAGTGCATTCCACACCCCCACAACTCTCTGGGAGAAGAAGTTTTTCCTTAGCTCTGTCCTAAATGACCTACCCCTTATTCTCAAACCATGCCCTCTGGTACTGGACTCTCCCAGCATCTGGAACATATTTCCTGCCTCTATCTTGTCCAATCCCTTAATAATCTTATATGTTTCAATCAGATCCCCTCTCAATCTCCTAAATTCCAGCGTGTACAAGCCCAGTCTCTCTAACCTCTCTGCGTAAGATAGTCCAGACATCCCAGGAATTAACCTCGTGAATCTATGCTGCACTTCCTCTACAGCCAGGATGTCCTTCCTTAACCCTGGAGACCAAAACTGTACACAATACTCCAGGTGTGGTCTCACCAGGGCTCTGTACAAATGCAAGAGGATTTCCTTGCTCTTGTACTCCATTCCCTTTGTAATAAAGACCAACATTTCATTAGCCTTCTTCACTGCCTGCTGCACTTGCTCATTCACCTTCAGTGACTGATGAACAAGGACTCCGAGATCTCTTTGTATTTCACCCTTACCCAACTCTACACCGTTCAGATAATAATCTGCCTTCCTGTTCTTACTCCCAAAGTGGATAACCTCACACTTATTCACATTAAACGCCATCTGCCAAGTATCTGCCCACTCACCCAGCCTATCCAAGTCACCCTGAATTCTCCTAACATCCTCATCACAGGTCACACTGCCACCCAGCTTAGTATCATCAGCAAATTTGCTGATGTTATTTTCTATGCCTTCATCCAAATCGTTAACATAAATCGTAAACAGCTGTGATCCCAATACCGAGCCCTGTGGCACCCCACTAGTCAACACCTGCCATTCCGAGAAACACCCATTCACCGCAACCCTTTGCTTTCTAACTGCCAACCAGTTTTCTATCCATGTCAATGCCTTCCCCCCGATGCCCTGAGCTTTGATTTTACCCACCAATCTTCTATGTGGGACCTTATCAAATGCCTTCTGAAAATCGAGGTACACTACATCCACTGGATCTCCCCCGTCTAACTTCCTGGTTACATCCTCGAAAAACTCCAACAGATTAGTCAAGCATGATTTACCCTTGGTAAATCCATGCTGGCTCGGCCCAATCCTATCACTGCTATCTAGATATGCCACTATTTCATCCTTAATAATGGACTCTAGCATCTTTCCCACCGATGTCAGGCTGACAGGTCGATAGTTCTCTGTTTTCTCCCTCCCTCCTTTCTTAAAAAGTGGGATAATATTAGCCATTCTCCAATCCTCAGGAACTGATCCTGAATCTAAGGAACATTGGAAAATGATTACCAATGCATCCGCAATTTCCAGGGCCACCTCCTTTAGTACCCTAGGGTGCAGACCATCTGGACCTGGGGATTTGTCAGCCTTCAGTCCCATCAGTCTTCTCATCACCGTTTCCTTCCGAATGTCAATCTGTTTCATTTCCTCTGTTACCCTATGTCCTTGGCCCATCCATACATCTGGGAGATTGCTTGTGTCTTCCTTAGAGAAAACAGATCTAAAGTACTCATTAAATTCTTCTGCCATTTCTCTGTTTCCCATAACAATTTCACCCAATTCATTCTTCAAGGGCCCAACATTGTTCTTAACTATCTTCTTTCTCTTCACATACCTAAAAAAGCTTTTGCTATCTTCCTTTATATTCCTGGCTAGGTTGCGTTCGTACCTCATTTTTTCTCCCCGTATTGTCTTTTTAGTTAAGTTCTGTTGTTCCTTAAAAACTTCCCAATCATCTGTCCTCCCACTCACCTTAGCTCTGTCATATTTCCTTTTTTTTAATGCTATGCAATCTCTGACTTCCTTTGTCAACCACTGTGGCCCCTTTCCCCCCTTTGAATCCTTCCTTCTCTGATTTTGCACCTTGTGCATTATTCCCAAGAATACCTGCCATTGCTGTTCCACTGTCTTTTCTGCTAGGCTATCTGTCCAGTCAACTTTGGCCAGCTCCTCCCTCATGGCTCCACAGTTTCCCCTGTTCATCTGCAACACTGACACCTCCGATCTGCCCTTATCCTTCTCAAATTGCAGATAAAAGCTTATCATATTATGATCACTACCTCCTAATGGCTCCTTTACTGCAAGATCGCTTATCAAATCCTGTTCATTACATAACACTAGATCCAGAATAGTCTTGTCCCTGGTCGGCTCTCGTACAAGCTGTTCCAAGAATGCATCCTGTAGGCACTCTACAAACTCCCTATCCTGGGGTCCAGCACCAACCTGATTCTCCTAGTTCACCTGCATGTTGAAATCCCCCATAACTACTGCGACATTACCTTTGCCACATGCCAATGTTAACTCCCTATTCAACTTGCACCCAACATCCATGCTACTGTTTGGTGGCCTGTAGACAACACCCATTTGGGTCCTTTTGCCCTTATTGTTCCTCAGTTCTATCCACACAGACTCTACTTCTCCTGACCCTATGTCCCCCCTTGCAAAGGACTGAATCTCATTCCTCACCAACAGGGCCACCCCACCCTCTCTGCCCACATTTCTGTCCCTACGATAGCATGTATACCCTTGTACATTCATTTCCCAGGTCTGATCTCCCTGCAGCCATGTCTCCGTTATTCCAATAACATCATAGTTACCCATTTGCACCTGGGCTTGAAGCTCATCCGCCTTATTTCTGACACTTCGTGCATTCAGATATGGAATTTTTAACCCATTTCTCCTCTCTCTGTTTGAATCGCTGCCTATTGTGCTTAATCCAGCTCCCCAAACTCCCATCGGGCTATACGCCCCTAGAATTTTGTTGTCCTTCCTAAATTTACTTATTCTTTCAACACATTTAACTCCATGTTCTGTCAGACCATCCCTCTGTACATGAGTCCTCTTTATCACTTGTTCCACCCCACCTTCCTCCACTACACACTTAATATTCCAGAACCGTGTAGTCCCCACCTGTCCTTTATTCTTCCTCTCGCTATCCTCTCTCACATTCTGGATCCCCGCCCCCTGCAAATTTAGTTTAAACCCCCCCCAAGAAGCACTAGCAAACTTCCCTGCAAGAATGTTAGTACTGCTCCAGTTCAGGTGTAAACCGTCCCTTCAGAACAGATCCCACCTTCCCTGGAACAAAGCCCAATTATCTACAAACCTGAAGCCCTCCCTCCTGCACCATCCTCTCATCCTCTCAAAGATCAAAGGCTTTGTTGCAAAGTTTGCAGACGATATGAATATCAGTGGAGTGGCAGATATTAGAGATACAGATTAGAATAACGGGCAAAGAAATAGCAGATGGAGTACAGTGTCGGGAAGTGTCTGGTCATGCACTTTGGTAGAAGAAATGAAAGGGTAGAATATTCTCTAAATGGAGAGAAGATACAAAAAAACTGAGGTGCAAAGGGACTTGGGAGACCTTGTGCAGGATCCCCTAAAGGTTAATCTGTAAGTTGAGTCGGTGGTGATGAAGGCGAATGCAATGTTAGCATTCATTTCAAGAGGACTAGAATATAAAAGCAAGGATGTAGTGTTGAGGTTTTATAAAGCGCTAGTGAGACCTCACTTGGAGTATTGTGAGAAGTTTTGGGCCCCTTATCTTAGAAACTGGAGAGAGTTTAAAGGGCGTTCACGAAAATGATTCTAGGATTGAATGGCTTGTCATATGAAGAGCTTTTGATGGCCTTTGGCCTGTTTTCGCTGGAAGACACAATGATGAAGGGTGGCCTCATTGAACTCTTATCAAATGGTGAAAGGCCTCGATGTGGAGAGGATGTCTCCAGTGGTGGGAGAGTCTACAACTAGAGGACACGGACTCAGAATAGAGGGGTGTCCTTTATGGGCAGAAGGCAGGAGATTGGGGCTGAGGGGAAAAAGGATCAGCCATGATTGAATGGCAGAGCAGACTCGATGGGCCAGATGGCCTAATTCTGCTCCTATGTCTTACGGTCTAATCTGTAACCGTGTTTTTATTAAAATGCACAAGTTGAAAGGGGATCAGAGAGCAGTGGGATGATACAGATATTATCCCTGAACAATAATCTGATATGAAGAATAAACACACAGGGAACAAATTAAGGCGGCTAACATAAATACAAGTGGATAATTTACCAGAAAAAAATAAAATGCAACTCAGGCACTTTAAAAGCAGCGGTCTCACTTTTCAGTCCTCGATGGCTACAGAATGAGACAGGGCAGATCCGATGATAAAGAACGAGGTGAGGTGTAAGGACATGGAACTACTGACCTATCAGGATGCACCATGACTTTAATACAGCAACTGCTCTACGTGAGACCTCAGGAAACCACAGGGTTGTGTACACAACTATACGCCTCACAGTAAGCAACCTCCGTGGACTCTGTCTACACTTCTCGCTGCCTTCATAAAGCAGTCAGCGTAAACAAAGATCCCACATTCCCCAGATATTCTCTCCCCTGCCCCTCCCAACAATAGTCCGGCAGCAGATACAAAGACCTGAAAATACATACCACCTGGATCAAGAACAAATTTTATTCCATCATCATAGGATACACCAGTATTTACTAAGGAGAAGGACATGGAGGATAGGGAGGTCAGTGCCGAGAGTATTAATATGCTAGGACATTTAAAGTTTAGGAGGAGGTAGCATTGGGCCTCCTCAAGACCATTGAGGTGGATAAGTCCCCAAGGCTTGATGATCTAAGATGGAGGATAGGGAGGTCAGTGCTGGGGCCTTGACCAATATCTGTGTGTTCTCTCTAAACACAGCTGAGGTCCTGGAGGACTGATGAGGTTAACATTGTTCCATTTTCAAGAAGGGAACCAGGGATAATCCTGGAAACTATCGACCGGTGGGAAAGTTACTGGAGAGAATTCTTAGGGATAGGATTTATGAGTATCTGGGAAACCTAATCAGCATGGCTTTGTGTGGGGCAAGTCGTGTCTTACTAACTTGACTGAGATTTTTTTGAGGAGGAGGGATTGATGAAGGTAGAGTTATGGATGTTGCCCACGTGGATTTTAGTAAGGCATCTGACAAGGTCCCTCATGGGAGGCTCAACCAGAAGATTAAGATGTAGATGATCCAACAAGAGGATGGGCTGTACTGGACCCAGCCAGGTGACTGACCTTTCAGTGGGTGAGCAGTTAGGGAACAGTGACCACAACTCCTTCACTTTCAGGATAGTTATAGATAAGGAGAGGTACAGTCCTTGCAGGACACTCTTAAATTAGAGTAGGGCAAATTACAAGGGCATTAGGCAGGAACTAAGAAGAATTAATTGGGAACACCTTTCTTCTGGCAAGTCCAGATCAGACAGGTGGAGGATATTTAAAGATCAGTTGCACAGAGCACAGGAAAGGTATTTTCCTGTTAGAAGGGAGGACAGGGATAGAAAGTTAAGAGGACCTTGGATGTCCAGGGAGGTGATGAATTTAGTCAAGAAGAAAAGGGAAAAAATATGTAAAGCTTCAGAAGTCAGGATCAAACGAAGCACATGAGGAGGATAAAGGAACTAGAAAGGAATTAGGAATGTCAGGAGGGACCATGAAAAGTCCTTGGCAAGAAGGAGGAAGGTGAATCGCAAGGCATTGTATACACACATCAAGAGCAAGAGGATAACTAGGGAGAGGGTTGGACCCCTCAAGGATAAAGGGGGGAACATTTGCTTGGATGTGAGAATGCGAGTGAGGTACTTAATGAGTGCTTTGCTTCAGTATTTACCAAGGAAAAGGATATGGAGGACCAGGAGATCAGTACTGAGTGTGTAAATACGTTAGGGCATTTAGAGGTCAAGGAGGAGGAAGTGTTGAGTCCCTAAGGAGTATTAAGGTGGTTAAGTCCCCGGGGCCTGATGGGATTTACCCCCAGGTTATTGAGGGAGGCAAGAGAAAAGATAGCTGTGGCATTGATCAGTATCTTTGTGTCCTCTCTAAGCACAGGCAAGGCCCGGAAGAGTGGTGAGAAGCTAATATTGTGCCTCTATTTAAGAGGGGAATAAAGGAAAATCCTCACATCAGTTGTAGGGAAATTGCTGGAGGAAACTCTTAGGGATAGGATATATGAACATTTGGAAACCTATGACATCACTGGGGAGAGACAGCATGGCTTTGTGCGGGGCAGGTCATGCCTTACCTTACCAACTTGAGTTTTTGATAAGGTGATGAGAGAGATTGATGAGGGCAGGGCAGTGGATGTTTTCTACATGGATTTTAGGAAGGTGTTTGATGAAGTCCCTCATTGGAGGCCAATTAGGATGCATTGGGTCCATGGTGAATTGGCGTTTGGATTCAGAACTGACTTGCGGATATAAGTCAAGTCAAGTCAAGTCACTTTTTATTGTCATTCCGACCATAACTGCTGGTACAGTACTTAGTAAAAATGAGACAACGTTTTTTCAGGACCATGGTGTTACATGTGCTACGAATGTGCCACAACTCTGAGGGGCCGAAGGGTACAAAGTAGCCCCCTCCTCCTTGAGAATCGCAAGATCGCTATTAATTCGGGTCTGGGACCCAGGAAATGAGAGAGAATCCTCAAGGTTTTGGAATGTCCTGGCCCCTCAGCGATACAAAGCCACGGATAACGGCCACTGTCTCTTGGAGACAGAATTGTGTATTGAGTACTGTACTATTCATTGAAGCCCTCAGGGAATGACCAGAGTGGGCTGGTTGAGGGATTGCATCATCTCAACCTGATTGACCCCGTGAGTAAGGATAAAAGAGGGTCTGGGGAACAACCCCTTCAGACGCACCAGGAGAAACGCTAGAAATCCCGTGACAGCGTTTAATAGCGACAGCCGGTGGAGGGCCCACATGCGTCCTTTCCCGTTGCCAGGATTGGGGCCTTACCACGGAAGAACGGCTCAGCTAAAGAAAAGGACACCAACGAAATTTTGAAGGATCAACATCATAAAAAAGGAAAATCTGGCAAGTTCCAAAATCTCTCTCTCTCTCTCCAACAATTGAAAACCCAGCAGTCCTGCGGAAGCCTGCCTGAACTGAATGACTTTTAGATTTCCATCGGACAATACATTATCCCCTAGACAACGATAGAGCTTATTTCTTATTGATTATTATTATACCCGCACTTTTAGATTTAGTATTGACGATGTATATTATCTGTATGTTTGCATTGATATTATTTTTGTGTATTTTTCCCAATAAATACTGTTAAAAATAGTACCATCAGACTTCAACGGACCTCTCTATCTTTGCTGGTAAGTGACCCAGTTACGGGGTAAGTAACACATGACACAATACAAAAACTAAACTGAGCTACGTGAAAAACAACACAAAAAAAACTACACTAGACTACGGACCTGCCCAGTACTGCATAAAGTGCACAAAACAGTGCAGGCATTACAATAAATAATAAACAAGACAATAGGGCAGTAAGGTGTCAGTCCAGGCTCTGGGGATTGAGGAGTCTGATGGCTTGGGGGGAAGAAACTGTTACATAGTCTGGTCGTGAGAGCCCGAATGCTTCGGTGCCTTTTCCCAGATGGCAGGAGGGAGAAGAGTTTGTATGAGGGGTGTGTGGGGTCCTTCATAAAGCTGTTTGCTTTGCGGATGCAGCGTCTAGTGTAAATGTCCGTAATACGGGATGAGAGACCCCGATGATCTTCTCAGCATGACCTCATTATCCGCTGCAGAGTCTTGTGATCCGAGATGGTGCAATTTCCGAACCAGGCAGTGATGCAGCTGCTCAGGATGCTCTCAATATAACCCCTGTAGAATGTGATGAGGATGGGGGGTGGGAGATGGACTTCCCTCAGCCTTCGCAGAAAGTAGAGACGCTGTTGGGCTTTCTTTGCTGTGGAGCTGGTGTTGAGGGACCAGGTGAGATTCTCCGCCAGGTGAACACCAAGAAATTTGGTGCTCTTAACGATCTCCATCGATGTTCAGCAGGGAGTGGTCGCTCTGTACCCTCCTGAAGTCAACAATTATCTCTTTTGTTTTGTTCACATTCAGAGACAGGTTGTTGGCTCTGCAGCAGTCTGTTAGCCACTGCACCTCCTCTCTGTAAGCTGACTCGTCATTCTTGCTGATGAGACGCACCACGGTCATGTCATCGGCGAACTCAATGATGTGGTTCGAGCTGAGTGTTGCAGCACAGTCGTGGGTCAGCAGAGTGAACAGCAGTGGACTGAGCACACAACCCTGGGGAGCCCCCGTGCTCAGTGTGATGGTGTTGGAGATGCTGCTCCCAATCCCGACTGACTGAGGTCTCCCAGTCAGGAAGTCTAGGATCCAGTTGCAGAGGGAGGTGTTCAGGCCCAGTAGGCTCAGCTTTCCAATCAGTTTCTGAGGGATGATTGTGTTGAATGCTGAACTAAAGTCTGTGAACAGCATCTGAACGTATGTGTCTTTTTTGTCCACGTGGGTTAGGTCCAGGTGGAGGGTGATGACAATGGCGTCGTCTGTTGAATGGTTGGGACAGGACTTAAACTGCAGGGGTCCAGTGAGGGGGCAGCAGGGTCTTGATATGCCTCATGACGAGCCTCTCGAAACACTTCATGGTGATGGATGAGAGTGCAACGGGACAGTAGTCATTTAGGCAGGACACTGAAGACTTCTTCGGCACGGGGACGATGGTGGCGGCCTTGAAGCACGTTGGAATGGTGGCGCTGCTCAGGGAGATGTTGAAGATGTCAGTGAGAACATCTGCTAGCTGGTCTGCACATCCTTTGAGCACTCTACCAGGGACGTTGTCTGGTCCAGCAGCCTTCCGTGGGTTGACCCTGCACAGGGTTCTTCTCACATTGGCCACGGCGAGACACAGCACCTGGTCTTTTGTAGGAGGGGTGGACTTCCTCGCCGCCACATCATTTTCCTCCTCAAAATGGGTGTAGAAGTTATTCAGCGCATCTGGGAGGAAGGGATCACCCGCACAGTTAGGTGATGTTGTCCTGTGATTGGTGATGTCCTGGATGCCCTTCCACATGAGCCGCGTGTCACCACTGTCCTGGAAGTGGCTGTGGATTCACTGGGCATGTGCACGCTTTGCCCCTCTGACAGAAGGTAGCAATCGAAGAGACTTATTGGAGCTGGAGGTCTGTGATTAGTGGTGTTCCACAGGGATCTGTGCTGGGCCTCTGCTGTTAGTGATGTATATAAATGACCTGGATGAAAATGTAGATGGGTGGGTTAGTAAGTTTGCGAATGATTGGTGGAGTTGTGGATGATGTAGAAGACTGGCAAAGAGTACAGTGTAATGTAGATCAGTTACAGAGATGGGCACGGAGATGGCAGATGGAGTTTAACCCAGCTAAATGTGAGGTGTTGCAGCTTGGTAGGACAAATGCACATTTTTTTAAACTTAAAATATACTTTTCAGCTGGCACAGCACAGCATTGTGAGTGGAAAGGTCTGATCCTCTGCTACACTGTTCTGTGTGTACAATGTACTGCATATGTTAATCAAAATGGCTTCTGTTTTGTTAAGAGTAGGAATGCTTCTTTGTTATGATAAGTGCTTTCTCTCGCAGTTGTTTAGCTTTAGAATTGCTGATAACGGGGATTGTATTCATTTGTTAACCAATGGGGGAACGTTATTTTGTCTTGTGGGTCTGGGAGCTGGGTTTCGCGGACTTTCCGGGGAGTCGGGAAGAAGACGCCGAAGAAGGTGGACGTGCGCTGCACTGCTCGGTCGACCACCCGGGTGGTCCCAGGTGCGAGGACGTGGAGGCCGGAGGAAAGCGACGAGGGGCCGAGTGGTTCGATGGTTGAGCTCCAACGATGTGCACTAAACCGACTGAACTCTGATAGGTTTGGCGCCTTTTACTTTATTTTCTTTTCCTTCATATATACTGTATTGTTAGTACTCAATTAGTTTTAGTAAAATCTTTAAAGTATATTCCATAACGGTATCTGGTGTGAGTTTGATGTTGTGTGTGTGCGACGCGGCATAAACTTGATTCCCACAGCACCTGCGTATACGGGAGGCGGGGTTGGTGAGTGGCTGGACTTCTTTCCCCCTAGACATTTACCAGCCTGTTGGACAAGTGTTTCATGAAGATGCATGGGATCCACGAGAGGATGGTCAAACTTCAGTTGTTTTCTCTGGAGCGGCAGAGGCTGACGGGAGATCTGATAGAGGTTTGTAAAATTATGAGAGGCAGAGATAGAGTAGACAGACGGCATCTTTTTCCTCGGGCTGGAATGTCCAATAGCAGAGGGCATGCATTTAAAGTGAGAGGGGATCATTTTAAAGGAGGTTTTTTTTTACTGAAATTGGTGGGTCCCTGGAATGTGCTGCCTGGTGTGATGGTGGAGGCAGATACATTAGGGACTTTTAAGAGATGTTTAGATAGGCATGTGAATGTGAGAAAAATAGACAGATATGAACATTGTGTAGGCAGAAGAGGTAAGTTTAGTCACCCATTTGATTACTAATCTAATTGGCTTGGCGCAACATGGTGGCCAAAGAGGCCTGTTTTTGTACAGATGTTCTAGAAATCAGGCATGACCTGATGACAGAGCAGATTCGGTGGGCGGAATACCCTAATGCTGCTCCTACGTCTGATACTTATAATATTTTAAGACTTTCAACATTGCCTTTGTACCATAAGATGAACTCGTGACCTCACTCCCAGACTTTGTCTATATTGCTTTACAATATTGCCTGCCTGTCTGGGCCTTCCTCTGTAAATCACACTCTCTTGTTTTTTAAGAGCGGCTGAGGCACTGCTTAAGAAGGAAGTGCATAGCAGGTATAGACAGCAAGGAACAAATGGGGTACTTAAGAGCTATCTTGCATTTCTAATACTCAAGCAGGAAATCAGGAGGGTTAAAAGCAAGCACAAGGTTGCTCTAGCAGACAAGGAGTATCTCAAGGGATTCTACAGAAGTATTAACAACAAAAGGATAACAAGGAACAAAATTGATCCGCTTGAAGAACAGCGTGGTCAGCTCTGCACGGAAAGAAATGGGGGAGATCTTAAATGGATTTTTTTTTGCATCTGTATTTACTAGGGAGATGACACAGAGCATAGGGAAGTGAGGTAAAGTAGCAGTGAGATCACAGACTGTGTACAGATTACAGAGGAGGAGGTGATGCTGTCTTGATGAATCCTTTGGACCTTGTGAGAGGCTAGTGCAGAAATTGCAGGGGATGCTACCAGAGGAATTTAAAAAGTCCTTAGCCACAGGAGAGGTGCCCAAGGATTGGAGGATAGCCAACGCTGTTCCATTGTTTAGGAAAGGTTATTTTGTTTAGTTTATCTCGTGATACAATGCGGAGCAGGCCCTTCGAGACGAGCCTCCCCAGCCACCCCTAATCATGGGACAATTTACAATGACCAGTTAATCTACCTGGTACATCTTTGGGCGGTGGGAGGAAACCAGAAGACCCAGGGAAAATCCATGCATTCCACGGTACAGAAACTCCTTAGAGAACAGCACCAGAATTGAATTCTGAAACGCTCTAAGCTGTGATAGTGTCGGCTAACTGCTCTACTATTGTGGTTCCAAGAATGTGGTGAGAAATTATAAGCAGGTGAGCCTGACATCAGTAGTGGGCAAGTTATTGTAAGGTACTTTAAGGGACTGGATAAACAGGGACTGATTAGGGATAGTCAACAAGGCTTTGCGCATGGTAGGTGGCATCTAAACAATTTGATAGTTTTTTGAGGAAGTTATCAGAGAAGTTGATGAAGGAAAGGCAGTGGATGTAGCCTACTTGGGGGGGCAAGGCCTTTGACAAGGTCCTACATGGGATGATTGGTCAAGAAGGTTGAGTCGCTTGGCATTCAAGATGAGATAGAGAAAGCATACAGTATTGTAAAGATTAGTGGCAGGCCAAACACTCGTGCTCAGAGTGAGTAAGAGCGAGAGAAACCTGCATTTTATACCTCAGCTAATACAGGTTGCGAGTATCCTGACTAGTCACATCACGATCTTGAATGGCAATTGGAATGTATAGGAGCACAGGATGCTGCAGAGAGAGTCAGTGTACTCTGCCCAATACATCTCGGGCACATCCCAATCAACCAGAGGAGCCACTGGCAGTATCCACAGGAGCTACTGCCTCAGGAAGGAAACATCTAAGATCAAAGATGCCCACCACCCAAGAGTATTCCACCTTTTATTAACCCCCATCAGCTAGGAGGTACAGAAACCTTAAGTCCCACAACCCCAAGTTCAAGAACAGCTTTCCCTGAATCGTTCGGTTCTTGAACCAACTGGCAAAACCCTTAGCAACACTATGAATACTTTGCACTAAAATAGACTTTGTTTTTGTTCTAATTCTGTTTTTTTTTTTGTTTCTTATGAATGCTGCTTATATGATACCCTGCTGGCGTAAGTAAAATTTTCATTGCACCTGTGCATATAAATTTGACTTTGACTTCAATAAAAGGTAAAGTCGAGCTTTTCATCTGTCATGTTCTCTACCTCGCCTGGTCTCTTGGGGGAATTTGTTACTTCAGTCTAATATCACTTGGTTCTTTATAGTACCCTGCCATTTAACAGCTCTCTCCTGTAAGCAACCTGCCAGCACAATAATGTAATTGGAAACCTTCCATCCGGGCTAAAAGATCACCCTCAACATCCTGAGCTCTTCAAAGTAAAGTACTACATTGAAATTTTTTTTCCCAATTTGCAAAAGATGACAAACTGTGTAAATAAAAAATACTGAGAACAAGAGTTGTAGAGTTCTTGAAAGTGAGTCTGAAGGTTGTAGAATCAGTTCATAGAAGTGGTGATTGAAGTTATCCATGCTGATTCAGTGGCCTGATGGTTGTAAGGTAGAAGCTGTTCCTGAAACTGACTCACAAGTGTCGACTAATTTAGTTGTTTATTGAATACCTGATGGAAATCCACCTAAAGGTTCCTCATTACTCAAATGAAATACTCAAAAATCACCTGTAGCCTGATTTCCCTTTTATTAAATCACATCACCTCTGCTCATTGCATGACTCTTTTTTAATGACCTGCCATTTTATACCTAACACTAGATTCCAGCATTTCCTCAGTGACAGATGTCAGCCTACCAGGCCATATTATTCATTTTAGAGGGTCTAATCTTTACATCAGCAAGCTTTTCTTCCTTAGACATGCTAAAACTCTTTCTACCCATTTATAAAAAAAATATTCAGGCTGAATCTCACAAAGGAGAATTTTTCACTTCTTATGCAGTGCTGGTAAAAACTTTAAAAGGAAGTGAGATAGGTGCACTAAAACAATCTGCTGGGCTCTGGTAAAATGGGATAGAGAAGATAGGTCAACAGCAATCTAACACAGCTAAATGACCCCTTTATGATGCCGTGAGGAATCCTTCTGTGAACTTTTCCGCCTCAGCTTTCTCTTGCTAAAGGGAGGACTGGTGAAGTGCGTGATTGAAATGAAACATATAAAATTGTGTCTGAAATAACCCAATGGTAATTCCATACTCCCCAACCACCAATTATTGAGATTCAACACAGAGTAAGTCCCCAGCCCTTTGAGCCATGTTGCCCAGCCATCCCCCAATTTAATCCTAGCCTAATCACTGGACAATTTACAATGACCAATTAACCTACCAACTGGTAGGTCTTTGGACTGTGGGAGGAAACTAGAGAACCTAGAGGAAATACACGCGGTCACGGAGATAATGTACAAACTCCTTACAGGTAGCAGCGGGAATTGAACCTGTAACGTGTTGTGTGAATCGCTACTGTGCCACCATCTGATAGAACTCTCACTGGCAGCCTGTATACCATGATCTCAATACCCACAAATGAGCGAAGGAAAAGAAATCCTGAGACTTTGGAGATTCTAGATATCATGATCACCTTCAAGCAAGCAGACAAATCTAACTGTGGTAACTGCAGAGGGGTCTATTACCATATTAAGTAATAGATCATTTTCCAAATAAAAACTTGATTACTTTGTAGATACAGTACATATCTCAGCGCATGATTGAACAAAGATAACCAACAGGGTGCTAACGATCAACCACATAACGTGTGAATGAACTAAACTGATTAACTGAAACAGAAATGGATGTAGAAGGGATCAAATTGGGCAATGGACAACCAAACCAGATGTGACAATTTAATCTTCAATCATCAATTCCTACACTATGACAAGAGTGAGCATAGCAATGTGACACAAGGTGGTCATCTTGTATCAGCAAGGTTTCTCCCAAGCAGAAATTCCGCGGCAGACAGGAGTATAAAGGTGTGTTGTCCATGCTCTTTTGAAGAAGCAAGAAGAAATGGGCAAGGTTAGGGACCTGAAACTAGGTGCAGGACATGAGAGATACATCATACTGACGTCCCTTCTAAATTGGAAGCAGTCCAGCATTGCTATCAGCTTTGAAATCACAGAAACCACTGGAACCCAAGTGCATCCCAGTACAGTCCAGAGAAGTCTTGCCAGAAGATGACTTCATTGAAGAGTTACTGCCAAAAAGCCATTCTCCAAACTGGAAACAAAACACCTACACACAAAAACACAAGGGACCGACCGGGGTGCTGAACAATGCCAGCAAGTACTCTGGACTGACAAATTGACCTCTGAGAGTGCTACATGGATGAGTGTCTGCAGCCAGCAATAAAGCATGGCAAAGGTTTCCTGCAGGCTTGGGGCTGCGTTTCTGCACATGGAGTTTGTGATCTGGTCAGAACTAATGGGATCCTCAATGCTGAGAAGTACAAGCAGATTCTCATCTATCACACAATACCATCAGGGAGGCATCTGATCAGTCCAAACTTCTTTCTGCAGAAGGACAATGACCTCAACTACACAACCAAAGTCATAAAGAATTATCTTCAGTGAAAGACTAGGTGAGAGTAAGCTTTCCGCACGGACTAGAAGGGCCGAGATGGCTTGTTTCCGTGCTGTAATCGTTATATGATTATAAAAGAACAAGGAGTTCTGTAACAGATGACATGGTCTGCACAGAGCCCTTATCTCAACATCATTGAAGCTGTTTGGGATTACCTGGAGAGACAGAAGAAAGTGAGACAGCCAAAGTCTGCAGAAGAACTTGGCAAATTTTCCAAGATGGTTAGCAACCTATCAGCAGATTTTCTTATAAAACTGCACAACAATGTATCCAAGAGAATTTATGCAAAGGCAAAGAGTGGCCACACCAAATAGTGATTTTAGTTTTACTGTTTACTACTATTCATAACTTTTTCATATTGAGAAGCTTTACAATCCATTATTTTTGAAAGCATCTTTGCTTTACAGCATTTTTTTCCAAGTGACTAGGACTTTTGCACAGTACTGTAAATGCAATGTGGAGTGGAGGTCAGGCTGATGATTGGGGAAAATTGCAGTCAATGGGATGAGTTGGTGTAACATGGCAGCACAATCAAAGAGGGTGATGAATACAGGACTTAAGGTGCTATATTTGAATGCACACAGTATACGGACTAAAGCAAATGATCTTGGAGCACAGTTAGAGATTGGCAGGTATAGCATTGTAGGCCTCAATGAGTTACGGCTGAAAGATCATAGTTTGGAGCTTAACATCCAAGGATACACCTTATATCAAAAGCACAAGCAGGTAAGCAGAAGGGTTTGAATAAAAGGACAAAATGCTGGCAGAACTCAGCAGGCCAGACAGCATCTATGGGAGGAGGTAGTGATGATGTTTCAGGCTGAAACCCTTCATCAGGAGGGTTTCCTGATGAAGAGTTTCGGCCTGAAATGTTGTTTCTGGCTCGGTGGCTCTGTAGGTAAAAAATAAATCAACTCCTCAGAAAAAGGTGACATAGGACTGGAAGATGCAGAATCCTTGTAGGTTCTTAACTCTACCTGCAAGGGTTAAAAGACTATGATGGGAGTTATATACAAGCCTCCAAATAGTAGCCAGGATGTAGGATATAAATTATAAAGGGAGATAGAAACGGCATGAAACAAGGGCAGAGTTATGATGGGTCATGGCTTTTCAATATGCAGGTAGATTGGGAAAATCAGGTTGCTGATGGATACCAAGAGGGGGAGTTTGCAGAATGCCTACGAGAGAGAAGCTTGTGGTTGAGCCCACCAGGAGAAAGGCAATTATGGATTGGGTGTTGTGCAACTAACCAAATTTGATTAGTGAGCTTAGGAAAGGAATCCTTTGGATGAGTGATCATTTGATAGAATTCACACTGTAGTCTGAGGGAGATTAACGAAAGTCAGATTAAATATTAAAGTAAGCTAGCCAGTAATATCAACGAGGATACCCAAAATTTATATATATATATGGAAGTAGATATTGGACTGCTGGAAAATGAGACAGGAGAGGTAGTAAAAGTGGATGACCTTAAGTATATTGTGTCAGTAATCGCTGTGGAACACATTAGCAGTCTGCTGAAAATTTGAGTGTCACGGAGCAGAAGTGAGGGTAGTTGCTATTATTAAGGAAATGGGAAGCTGAAGGGTCTGATGGAAGATGTCACTTGGACCACACTGTCTACACGCCAGGGCTCTAAAAGAGGCAATTTAAGAGATTTTGGAGGCATTAGTAATGATCTTTCAAGAATCATGAGATTTTGTAATGATTCTGGAGGACTGGAAACTTACAAATGTCCACAAGGGAGGGATGCAGAAGCAAGATTATAAGTCAGTTAGCCTGAATTCAGTGGTTGAGATGATGTTGGAGTCCATTATTAAGGATGAGGTTTCAAGATAAAATAGGCCAAAGTCAGCATAGTTTCCTTAAGGGGGAATCTTACCTAACAATCTATTAGAATTCTTTGTGGAAATAACAGGCAAGATAAACAAAGGACGTTGTTTACTTGGATTTTCAGAAGGCCTTTGACAAGGTGCCATACACGGATCTGCTTGATAAGATAGAAGCCCATGATTTTAAAGATAATAGCATGAATAGAAGATTGACTGACTTCCAAAAGGCAACAATTGGTTATAAAGGAGGACCTTTTCTGTCGGCTGCCAGTGACTATTGGTGTTCCGACTGCTTCTTTCACATTAGATGTTAATGATTTGGATGATGGAATTGATGGCTCTGTGGCCAGGTTTGTGGGCGATATGAAGGCAAGTAGAGGGGTAGGTGATGTTGAGAGAGCAGGAGTCTACAGGAAGACAGACAGATTGGGAGAATGGACAAAGAAATGACAGATGGAACATGGTGGAAGGAAGTGTACGGACATGCACTTTGGTAGAAGCAATAAAGGCATAGACTATTTTCTAAACGGAGAAAATTCAAAAAATCAGAGGTGAAGGAGACTTGCGAGTCTTTGTGCAGGATTCATGAAAGGTTAACTTACAGGTTGAGTCAGTGGTAAGGAAGACAAATCCAAATTAGCATTCATTTCAAGAGGACTAGAATATAAAACCAAGGATGTAATACTGAGGCTTTATAGGGCATTGGTCAGATGGCTCTTGGAGTACTGTAAGCAGTTTTTGGCTCTTCATCTAAGAAAAGTTGTGCTGGCATTGGAGAGTCCAGAGGAAGATACGAGGATAATTCTGGAATGAAAGGGTTAACATATGAGGAACATTTGATGGCTCTGGGCCTGTACTCTCTGGACTTAAAAAAAAAAATGAAGGGGGATCTCGTTGAAACCTATCGAATATTGAAAGGCCTGGGATAAGAGTGGATGTGGGGATGTTTCCTATAACGGGCAAGTCTATGCCCTGGGAAACTATCTGTCCGTCCATTCTAAACATCTTGTACATCTATATCAAGTCTATATCTATATCTGATCCCCTTTCTCTCCAAAGGGAAAAACCTCAACTCCTTAGCTCGCTCAGCCTTTTCTCTTAAGACATACTCTCTAATCAATGCAGATCTCCTTTGCACCTTTTCTAAAGCTTCCATATCCTTCCTATAATGAGGCAACCAGAACTGAACATAATGCTCCAACTGTGCTCCACTTTTATAGGGTTGCCATATTACCTTGCGGCTCTTGAACTAATTCCCCCAGCTATTCTTGGGGTTCATGTCAATAGATCCCTCAAAGCTAACTCTGTATTCTGCCTTCAAGTTCAATATTCCAAAGTGAATCAATTCACATTTCTTTAGATTGAACTCCATCTGCCACTTCTCAGTCTCGTTCTGCATCCTCTCAATGTCCTACCGGGCTGAGAATTTAGCCTTTACATCAACCTTCTACATTATCCATAATACAACCAACCTTTGTGTCTTCTGCAAACTTACTGATCTAGCCTTCCACTTCCTCACTTGTCATTTTTTTAAATCATAAAGCATAGATCCCCCATGGAACACCACTGGCCACCAACCTCTGGGCAAAATAAGCTCCATCTACTATCACTCTCTGCCTTCTGTGGTCAAACCAATTCTGAATCAATTCAATCGTTTCCCTGGATTCCATGCCTCCTGATTTTCTGAATGGACCTACCACAGGGAACCTTGTCAAATGCCTAAAATTAATCAAAAATACATCTAATGCTCTGGCTTCATCGATGTTTTGTCACTCCCTCAAAATAATTCGATTAGGTTTGAGTAAAACCTTGACCCTCACAAAGCTGCATTGACTATTCCTAATCAATGTTTTGCCAAGTGCTCATAAATCCTCTCCAATTGTTCGCCCATTGAAGTAAGACTCACCGGCCTATAATTCCCACGGTTATCTCTATTATGAACAAAGGAATAACATTTACCACCCTTCAATTGCCTGGCACTACTCCTGTGGTCAAGTAAGGATGCAAAGATCATAGCCAAAAGCACAGTAATCTCTTCACATGCTTCCTGTAGTAACCCGAAGTATATTCTGTCTGATCCCGGTGATTTATCTATACTAATTTTATTTTTAACAAGTTTAACACACTCTTCTTACATGTTCCAGCCTGTTCTATGCTGACCTCACATTCATCAAGGTCCCTCTCACTGGTGAAGACTGAAGCAAGGCATTAAGAACCTCTCCTACCTCTTGCAATGCTTCAAGTATGCAATGGATGTGATTTTCACTGCTCAGCAATGAATGACACAAATATAATGTAGGGAGCAGCACTGGTCACAGTACAGGGCTTTCTACAACCTCACTGAAACCTTTGGATTCATCGATTGGTTGTCCAGTCTCATCCTTGCCCCACAAGTCATATTTAAATATCTTTGTACAACACAACCAGTGAAGACTGGTGTTAAAACAAAGTTGTATCATCGCCCAACACTTCTCTTGGCCTTTCTTGCAGTGGTGTTGCATATCATCTCCAAATTTCTTGAGGGAATGAACCTAATTTTCAGAAGTAATAGAGAACTGTTCAACAGTACTCTTAGAACAAAGGTTACCGAACTCTCAGCAGACCAGTTACACTGATTAGACTTGCACTTCTGCATGAGCTCCAAATCATAGTTAACACTTTGACACGTACAAGAAAATGGGTCTAAAACATCCACATGAAAGGCGAGTCCCTTGCACCTGACATCCACAGTATTATATGGTTAGACTTGAACCGCATTCAAGTCATTTTTCAATAAAGGAAGACATTGATGTTGAAATTCACTCATGATTTGTCAACCAAGGAAAAGGGCATTTGAAGAAATATTGCAAATATTGGTAGTTTGGGTTGGCTATTTGGAACTTTGGTTGGTCACTGAGCTGGCAAAATGGCTGCACACATTTGAAGAACATGACCTCAAGTCTTGGCACAAATCTCAAGGTCTACTAGGCAGCAGTGAGTCCTGTCCTCCTTTATCCTTTAGGTCTGGACTGCTATCAGCAGACATCTCTCAGCAATGGAAACCCCAAAGCTGTTGATACAAAATGCACCATATTCACTAGATAGGGCTAGGGTAACCCTAATGGCCAAACAGACCAATGTCACTTATTCAGTTGTGTTGGATAGCCATGCTTCACATGCCCAATACCAGCTCCCAGAAACAAACACCCTCTTCCCAGCTTTGTCATGGGAGGAGATTTCAAGCAAATGAGGGAAAAGATTCATAAACTTAAGAGAACTGGCAGATACCAGAAATATTGAACAGAACGCTGGAGGAACTAGCAAGTTAGGCAGCATTTATGGAAGGGAACAAATATTTGAAGTTTTGGATCGAGTCCCTTCCCTGATGAAAGGAGTTAGCTTGAAACATCTATGATTTATTCCCCCCCCCCCCCCGCCGACAGATGCTGCCTGACTGGCTGAGCTCCCCCAGCATTTTATTTGTTTTGCTCAACAATGTGCTCAATCTCCTTGCGAATTTCTGGGCCAAGGAGGAGCAGCGTTGGAATGGTGTTCAGCTCCTTCAGGCCACATACTGGGACCACACATTGACCCTGAGATTAGAGAGCACACATCACCTTACAAACATAACTTATCTGCCACCACCAACCCTGTGTTTGGTACTAATGAACACAGCTATCTTCCCAGCTGTGAATTTGGCCTTTATGAGTCTTCAAATTCAGTCAAGTACAATACACCAAGGAGAAAATGCAAATTGAAGCTATGAAAAGGCCTTTTATTTATTTCAGAAAGCAAACTAATACACACACTGAAAAATATGGCAATCTAAACAGAAGATGCCAGACACCACAGTTGGGGAACTAAATGGATTAGTTTTCTTGTCTATGGAAGGTGTCTATGAGGTGAACCCAACATGAAACTGGGCTTGGTAAAACTTTGCAGCAATTCTGTTTCTTCATTCTCTCCTTTTCCTTCCCATTGACTTTCATTTGTGACATGCAACTTCTGAGCCTGGTTCTGGGTACAGGATTCACGTCGGCTTTCACCTGCTGGTAGTGTATATGGCTGGAGATGTTTTCAGCACTGGGGTGGTACTACACAAGTTGTATGCAGTCAAAATATTATAAGATGTTTATTTTGAAATTTTGATTTTCATGAAAGCTCTGGAATTTTAATGTACTTAGTTTTCTTCACAACTGGTTACCACACACATCAGCTTGGTTTCCTTCATGCAGTTCAGAGATGGAGTAAAGATGTAACACTTTGTGGTTATTTGAAAGATTCTGCAGTACAAAATAAATTAGGAACTTGTTCAAACCACATCAACCCCTACCCCTGCAATCCAGAACCAATTTGGCCCCAACTTCACCCAGAGCTGCAATCTGCAGGTGATACACATATATGTGCATACTGGAGCTCCAAGTCTTCACTGACCCGTTAAACACTGAATATGAGAATGAACCTTGCACAGTACATTACAAAGCCTCCCCACCCCCACCGCCAATCAACTTGTCCCCAGTGTACAGCACCCTCCCATAACATCCTGGAAAATATGAATCACCCCTCTTGGATGCCGTCTCTCAACAAAGGTAGATATCGACAATGAAACTGACTTTTTGTTTTCAGTTCACTGGGACTGGCCAATCAAGGAATATAGCATTTCAAAATCAAGACTCAAACACAGCACAATTTATTGCCCACCAGTTAGCGGTAACCACTGCCAGGAACCTTCAGAGTCTTTATACAGTTCAATCAAATTCCTTATCATTCTTCTAGAAATAAGGCAGACTAAAGCCCATTTCATCTTGTATGTAGAACGCTCATGCCTCACAAGCATTGATCTAATTTCCTTCCATAGAGGTATGGTCAGACCTTCAGTGATTTTCCAGCACTTGTAAGAGTCATATTGGAGACACAAGACACTGCAGATGCAATGTGACTTCCTTCAACACTTCAAGTCAGCACCCTGCATCAAGACTCTGGATGGGAGCAGGCTCTTTGGCCCACTAGGTCTGTGCTGACCATCAAGCACCCAATTACACCAATTCCACTTTTGTTCTTCCCATGTTCTTCCCTCCTAGATTTTACCACTCACCTGTACATTCAATGTAATGTACAGCAGCCAATTAACCCATTGACCTATGGGTCTTTTAGAACATTAGGGGAAACAATGCAGTTACGAAGAGAACAGGCAAACTCCACACATACAGCAGCTGAGATAAGGACTGAACCCAGACCTCTGAAGCTATGAGTCAGCAGCTCCACAAATCATGCTACAAACATCGGCTGGAGGAACTCAGTGGATTGAGCAGCATCTGTAGGAGGAAATGAATTGTCAACGCTTAAGGTCGAAACTACTAGCTGTGCCACTGTGCCAACCTGTTTTCACAGATCCATTAACTCGGTATACCCTTTCTCAGAAATTTCTGTGTTCTATAAACATATTTCATTGCACTTTGCTTTCAGTTTTACAACTTAAACTAAAAATAGAAAATGCTGTAAATATTTCTCAGCTCAGGGAGCAACCATGTGGAAAGAAAGAGTTAAAATCACCAGCAATGACCATTTGAGAAAACGGATATCATTTACCAGAAACATTGTAGATTACAAACAATGTGGATTTATATTTTCTGTTCACACTTCACATTTGCAGTTTTTTGTAGCACTGAACATTCATTGACAAAACATGGTAAAAAGGTGATGATATAAGGTAATGTTTAGATATTAAAGGACTACAAAATACGGGGTTTTGCAGGAAAGCGAGGTTAAAATAGGCTGATAGTAAATGGTGTTAAGAGGTTTGAGAAGCCAAATGGTGTATTCCTGCTTCTATTTCTGATAAAAAGTGGGCTTCAGAATTAAAACTTAGAAACTAAACAAATTCTAATTTTACACTTAAAACTAAATGAAGATAGTTAATACTTTTGAGTACCATAGTAAATTAGACTCAGGTCATGGACAGGAATATGTACTTTGAAAAGTAAAGCAAGGCACATTACTTGGAAAGTAAGAATCTAAAGCAGAGAAAGAGGCAGATTACTTCAGGAACTACAAACGCTAATGAGTTCATTAATTGAAGGCACAAATCAGGCATTAGGCCTTGTTTCAGACAAGCAGATAGCATAATTTATATTAAGAATAGGCCAAACCTGAAATATTTGGGGAGATACTCAGTGGATCAGGCAGCATCTGAAGAGAGTAAGTAATTAATATTTAAAGACAGCGACCTTTCAACTGTTTTGATTACACATTAATTTTCTCCATAGATGTTGCTTGACTTGTTAAGAATCTTCAACATTTTACTTTTCCTTCAGGATTTTCAGCTGCTGCAAGAGAAGGTTACGAATGCTTGAAGAAGTGAGAAGAGGGTATTAGCTAACAGGAAATCAAGTTCCACTCAAACACCTGGACTGGGGTGAATGATTTCTTTGTGATGAAGTACTGTGCACGCCTTTGGCACATAATATTTAGCTAATGTGCTTAAGACTTTTGCACAGTACTGTCATAATGTTATTTATTGCACTGTACTGCTGCCACAGTCAAAAATAAAACAAATTTCATGCAGTGTGTGAGTGATGATAAGCCTGATATGGGTCTCCATTGTGGACTGAAAGTGGGAAGGGGGCAAGGATAGCGGAATCATTGTTGAGAAAAGAGGAAGGGAGATGGGATGGAGCGGAAAGCATCAGATAAACATTCTGTAATGATCAATAAACCAACGGTTTGGAATCAAATTACCTTGTCTGGTGCTTCGGGGCAGGGTGTGATTGCACCCATACCATCCCCCACCCCGGCACTCCTTCTCTGCCACCTCTCCCACACTCCTCTCACGGCGCTCCACCCTTGCCACTCCCAACATCCTTTGTCCCCACCAAATTTACAAACTTGCTCTCCACTCCACTTGACAAATACAGTACTGTGAAAGAGTCTTAGGCAGCCTATTCTGATAAATACAGCCACATAAAGAGCAGCAGGAGTATACAAGAGTCATACAGATAAAACGTTCCTCTTCTTTCTAACAATACTTGCAGTATCTGTTGACTGTGTGGATTATATAGCAGATTTGACCAGACTGATGGTGCAAATGTTTCTATGTTCTAAATTTAATATAAAACAAAGATTACGGAGTAATTCCATGAGTAATGAGAAGTCACCCAGATGTGCATCTTCAGGGGCTTTTTATCTTCCTTTACCAGTCTGAACTTTCGCTTTAGATAGAAACAGGTAAAGAAATCATAAATGCACAGAACATTTCTTAAGCAAGGTGCAGTTCAAAGTAAAAAATATTTTTCATCCCACATTACAATTATCTTTTAAAGAGTCTGTAAATCAATACTTTCTTATGCCTCCTTCACCCATCAGCTTACCGTAATTCTAAAGTTTAAGAATCAGCAGTTCCCTTTATTACAAATGTCACTGATGAACTTGTTTTTAAATTTGTATGCACTCAGTATTTATACCCCAGAAGGTGTTAAAGACAAAAATCAGTGGACCTTCATTACCTTACAGTCTCCTCAGGACACCAGCTAAATGATTCTGGATTCAATTCCACTGTTGTCAACAATACCATTTCATCAATTAATGTTACTTTTCATTTAACAACAATTATATTCACATCTTTTTAGCTATGGACGCTGTGTCACATTGGTAGTTGCTTAAACTAGCTCTGTTCCTTAACTCAGTACAAATGGCCTCATAAAATCCAGAACCGGGGGCAGGGGGTTAAAAACCCAGACATGATCAGAAACTAACTGGGCAAATGACAAATGGGGTACTCCTCTTCTGTAGCTGCAACAGGATTCATGGCTTTAGCATGTGAAATAAGTTTGGCTGTTGAAATCTAATTTAAAGTATCATCTATTTGCTAAATGAATGAATATCTATAGAAATAAAATCAGAATTACCAGAACACTGCCCAGAACTGTAATGCTACTTGACAGGTCTGAACTTTTGAGTTCCACATCTATACTGATTTCCCCATCATACATTGTCTACATTTTGTCTAACTTTTTTTTTAGTAATTCACTGCTTTCCTGCTCTTGAAGATGACAGCCTCCTAGTTCCAAGCCGATAACCATGTTGTTTATGAAACTTGGATTAGAAACAAACCTCATTACCAATGATCCCATTTTATTGATCAGTGAGTTATGAGCTATTACAGGAAAAATGGTGGTGGTGGTGGACAGGAGGAAGGTAAAATTGAGATAGAACACCAAAACATTGAGGTATTTTGGAAGGATCCAGCAAAGCGGGAATCAGTCCAAGACAACATTTGGGCAATCTGGAAACAGTTGCCCCCATTAACTATATTCCAAATTTAGCCACGTGCTTGTCTCATTTTTCAGCAAGTCACCCAGCTTCCTCTTCAACACATGGCATCATATCATCCCGGAGGTGGCACAGTAATGGTGTGCGTACCCCTACTGTCCTTCAGTCAGGCATCTTGGGACACAGTTAACCACAGTGCCGAGTATGTTGTTAATTAGCTCTTCATACCATCTGCTCATTACTCGGCTATTTTCAACATTACTTAACGAAAGCCACATGGGAAGTAATCGCACAATGAAGTTAAACATTCACCACTGGGTCCTTGGCAGTTCCGCCACTGATGCATGGATTTAAATACGTAACAGAGCAATAACTCACCCCACAGTCCTGCTTCACTACTTCATACTGTTACAACCAATGTGACTGAAACCTCAACTCTACATTGCCTATTCACAGTAACCTTTCACCCTCTCGCTTATCAAGAGTCTCCCTACCCATGTCTTGAAAATATAAACTATTTCATTTGAGGATGAAACCAGAGGGACAAGAAAAAAAGTCACTTTTATCTTTGTTAAATGAGCAATCGCTTATTTTTGAACATTCAAGCACTAGACTCTCCCACAACAGGACACATCCACTCTCGGGTTCTTGTTTGTTTCAAATGATTCTGAAGCAGAACTAGCAGAGCAGTTCTGCATGCGTTAAGGACAGAAGCCACCTTAGAACCATATGTCCACAAGATTCCTGGGAGGAGAGACCAGCAGAAACTTCCAGTGAACATATCCACCGCTATGCAGAATGCTATCAACACAGTATTTTGGGAGAGAAACCAAGTACAAATCCAACAGCACACACCCACACACATCTAATACATCCGACATAAATATCTGTAAACGATTTTATCCAAACCTGAATGGTTTAACGCAAATTCCTCCCAAGGTCCCACCATACTAATGCTTGATTCACAGAATGTGACAATGAAGAGAAACATGGGCTCTGCCAATAAAACCGAATTATGTCATGAGATGATTCCAAGGCAGTTTTCAAATTTTGAAAAGGAGACAGTCAAAAATCACTGTCAGGCAGAAATTGGAAAACTTTTGCTTAAGGGCACATTTCTAAAATACAGTCAGATGCTAATATCCTTACATGATGAAACAGAACAACAGGATAAGCTTCTAAGAAAAGAAAACAAGCACCAAGGAACAGTATCGATGCACGTACATAGATCTCCCTTGCTATACTGGAGGATCCCCCCCCCCACCCCCAAGTCTTCTGTTGGAGTGAAGTAAACTAAGTACAAGAAAGGCTTCCTTCACATCTGCTTGCAGCCAGACCAACTGTGTGGAAGAGGTATTATTTTTCCCTTTCCTGATTACAATGACAAATACAGGTCTATGCAATTTTTAAAGGGAAAAAAATGGCATGCAAGTACAGATCTTTAAACAGAATGAAACTACAATGAGTACATATGCATCAGAGGGTATCTTCAACACACCTCAGTTGTTCAAAGGTTTAGTACTCCTGTTCCTTCCCTGTTCTCATTCTTTTGAGCTGCCCTCCTCAACAGAGATGCTCCCACAACCCTGTGAGCTAAAACACAAAGCTATGGCTAACTGTTCCAATTGGTCAAAGTGGGCTTGGCATAACCCACACCAGCTGGACAATCCCTTTCATCCTTGGTACATCTATGTCATGTTCGTTACTTTACCTGAACCCCAGTCACAGATACATTGTTAACAGACATTTTCCATGTCTATTTCCTGATAAACACAGTCCAGATCTCAGCAGACTTCTTTCCACTGCATGATGCCAAGGTTTAAATTCTTCAATAAGATGGAAAAGAAAGTACTTGGAAAGACTCTTGCCCTTTAATTTATTGTGGGCCAGAAACACAGCCAAAGATGTGTCAGTTGACACCCCCAGACTGGCAGTGGATTGGGTCTTCCGGTGGAGATTTCAGGAACGGCTTCGGTCTTTATGGCTCCCCACTATCATCTTGCTGTAGAGTTTCTGCTGCTCCTCTTTGTATGTGTTCTTCACTTTTTCTCTTTTGAGGCCACCATCCCTGAAACCAACATACAAATCACATCAGGGTTAAATCCAAGTCAACAAGGGTTTCAAATAAATCTAGTGAACATGAGAAGTAGACCATTCACTGTGCACCATCCCACTGTGTGTTCATTCCACCATTCAAAATCACAGACTCCAAAATAGTATCTTTTCCTCCAACAATATCGAATAAGGCAGTCAAAGGGATAGGCTTAAAATTTACTTTGAAAAGCACAGAGAAAGTTTGGAATACTTTCTTCCAGTATTTTTCAAGACTCAGACATGTCCAAAACATATGAATTAGTGAAGCTTCTCCATTGTTACATCTATCACAATAGGGAGATATATCCGAATAAAAACAAGATAGCTTATCCTTGGCCTTCTGAGTCCTATGGACCACTTTAAATTTTAGGTGGGAGTGGCGGGCACTTAACAATAAAGTGTTAACCAATTTAAAAATTCCATTCCAAGTTTCCTCAGAAATTGAAATTTGTAAATCTTGTTCCCAAAGATTTGGAGACATCTGATTTGCACATTTTTGCTTTTATTTCTCTTATAGCTAGGAGGGTGCTCTTGCTTAAATGGAAGGATGTCGTTACACCTACTCACACTCAATGGTTACGTGATCTTATGTCATGCTTAAATTTAGAGAAGATCCGTTGTTCAATTTCTGAATTTAGTCAAGACTTTCAAACATTGTGGGGACCATTTTTGAACTATTTTCAAAACCTCTGATTTGCTCTTAAAGTACAGATGTTGGCTAATAACATATTTCACTGTATGATAAGGATTTTTTCCTTTATTCTTTCTTTACCAAACAGCTGCAATCTTGGTAGTGGGCTTAGATTCTTTTTTTTGTATTACAATTAAATTTAATTTACATGAATATAGGGTAATGAGATTCCAAGTGTGACTCAAATATAATGTATTTGATAATATTTTATCCTTTTTTTGACTTACAATATATATCTTCTTGTACTCTGTATTCTTCTTAATGCAGAAATTAATAGAAATATTGAAAGAGAAAATCACAGACTAATTTAACAGGGTGATCTCCACTTCAGCCCCACTTTCCTGAACTGAACTCGATTCTCCAAATATTTAAACATCTAAACTCACAGACATCCCAGTTACACCCAGGAACCAAAAATACCAGTTGAAACAGTATTATCCAGATACTGTTACTTCATTTAAAAGGTTGCAAATTTATAGAATTCTTTACACCCAGTGGAATGTTCAGTGAAATCCACACCAAGTGTTAAACAAATGTTTGCATATCAAGCAAAAGCAGACACCAGGATTCAGTACAATGGTATCAAGGAAATACTTCCATTGAATGACGGAACAGGCAAAAAGGACCAAATGTTTGAAACCTATTGACTAACACCTTGAGAATGAAATCAGCTGTTCTTACCTACTGTGATTTAAATGCTACTCTAGATCCACCAATGTGGTTGATTCAGGAAACCGATGCAGGAAACAGCAGAGTTGTAGACATGGCTCAGCACATTGGGGAAACCAAACTCCTCTCCGTGGCCTGCTTACAGTTCCTTTTATTTCACCTCCTCAGCATAATCAAAGTTCAAAGTCAATTTATCTCCTCCTCCCCCCGCCCCCCCAGAAGTTTTCATGTTTTATTGTTTTACAACATTGAATCACAATGGATTTAATTTAGCTTTTCTTTTTACACTGATCAACAGAAAAAGACTCTTGTATCAATGAAAACAGATCTATACAAAGTGATCTAAATTAATTACAATATAAAACACAATAATTGATTGCAGAAGTATTCATCCCTTTTAATATAACACACCAAATCATCACTGGTGGAGCCAATTGGTTTTAGAAGTCACATAATTAGTTAAGGAGATCACCTCCACCTCTCCAAATAGACAGTCAAGGTGTTTCAATCGATTGCAGTACAAATACGCCTGTATCTGAAAGGTCCAACTGCTGGTGAGTCAGTATCCTGGTAAAAACTACACCATGAAGACAAAAGAACACCCCAAGCAACTCCATTAAAAGGCTATTGGAAAGCACAAGTCAGGAGATGGATACAAGAAAATTTCCAACTCACTGAACATCCCTTGGAGTACAGTTAAGTCAATCATCAAGATTGTAGCACAGCTGTAAATCTGCCAAGAGCAGGCCATCCTCAAAAGTTGAGTGACCATGCAAGAAGGGGACTAGTGAGGGAGGCCACCAAGAGACCTATGACAACTCTGGAGGAGTTACAAGCTTCAGTGACTGAGATGAGTGACTGTGCACACAACAACTGTTGTCCGGGTGCTTTACCAGTTGCAGCTTTATGAGAGAGTGGCAAAGAGAAAGCCACTGTTGAAATAAACTCACATGAAATCTTGGCTAGAGTTTGCCAGAAGGCACATAATTGACTATGGTCTGATGAAACCAAAATTGAGCTTTTCGGCCATCAGACTAAATGCTATATTTGGTATAAGCTTGTGAAGGTGAAGGGTAAAATGAATACAGCAAAATACAGGGAAATCCTGGAAGAAAACCTGATGCAGGCTGCAAGAAAACTGCCACTTGGGAGATTTGCTTTCCAGCAAGACAATGACCCCAAGCATAAAGCCAAAGCTACACATGGATGGCTTAAAACAACAAAGTTAATGTCCTGGAGCAGCCAAGTCTGGACCTCAATCCAATTGAGAATTTGTGGCTGGACTTGAAAAGCATTGTACATTCACGATCCTCATGCAATCTGACAGAGCTTGAGCAGTTTTGTAAAGAATTATGAAAAATTGCAGCGTGAAGATGTGCAAAGCTGATAGAGACCTAGCCACACAGACTCAAGGCTGTAATTGCTGCCAAAAGTTCTTCTAAATACTGACTTGAAGGGGGTGGGTAATTATGCAATCAATTATTTTGTGTTTAATAATTGTAATAAAATAGATCAATGTGTATAAGTTTGTTTTCACTTTTATATATATATAAAGTAGTGCAAAAAGAGAAGCAGTTCCTAAAATGCTGAGTGTGTTTTCACCCTCCTGTATCTCCTCCTTGATGGTAGCAAGAAGAGGGCACTTCCTGGTTGATGGGGGTCCTTAATGATGGATGCTGCTTTTTAGAACCATCACCTTCTGAAGATGCCCTTGATGTTCAGGAGGCTAGTGTTACGATAGAGCTGGCTGGGTTTGCAACTTTCTGCAGCTTTTTCCAATCCTGTGCAGTGTCCCCTCCAAATCAGATGGTGATGCAACCAGTTAGAATGCTAGAGCCTTTGGTGACATACCAATCGCCTCAAATTCCTAATGAAATACAGTCGGCCCTCCTTATCCGCGGATTCCACATGCACGGATTCAACCAACCGCGGATCGGGAAAACCCGGAAGTGCTCTTCCAGCACTCGTTCGAGCATGTACAGACTATTTTTTCTTGTCATTATTCCCTAAACAATACAGTATAACAACTATTTACATAGCATTTACATTGTATTAGGTATTATAAGTAATCTAGAAATGACTTAAAGTACAGGCAGTCCCCAGGTTATGAATGAGTTCTGTTCCTGAGTCCGTCTTTAAGTCGGATTTGAAGTCGGAACAGGTATATCCAGTATTATTTAACGTCAGTTAGTCAAGCGTTTTTCTTAGAATATAGTACATATTTTACCTTTCTATGCATACAAAACACTTAAGAAACATAGGTATTTCAATAATTAAACCACTGCGTTGCTTAGTAATAACTGTAGCTTTCATTGGGGCAGGGCCTTTTGCATGCTCCATTAAAATTGTTCCAATCGTTGACTGACTGTAGCCTAACGCATCTCCAATGACTGATGGTGTTTCACCTCTTTCCAATTGCTTTATTACTTCCACCTTATTTTCAATCATGATCATGATTATTTCCGTGAACAGAAACGCCACGGATTCAGAGCTGCGCCAGGTCCTAATGTCCACTGCACTGAACATGTTAAATAAAGTCCGGGGTTCCGCTGGATCCTAAAGACAGTGCACTGATTCAGGTTAAATAAGGGACTTAAGCATCCGTGTTTTTTGGTATCCGCGGGGTTCTCAGAACCAATCCCCCGCGGATAAGGAGGGCCAACTGTATACACACTGTCGTGCCTTCTTTATAACTACATCAACATGTTAGGCTCAGGGTATATCTTCAGAGATGTTGAAACCCAGGAACTTGAAACTGCTCACTCTTTCCACAGCTAATCCCTAAATGAGGACTGGTAACGTGTTCCCTTGACTTGTCCTTCCTGAAGTCCACAATCAATTCCATGGTCTTACTGACACTGAGTACAAAGTTATTGCTGCAACACCACTCAACCAGCTGATCTATCTTACTCCTGTATGCCTCCTTGTCACCATATGAAATTCTGCCAACAATAGTTGTGTCATTGGCAAATTTATAGATGGTGTTTGAGCTGTGCTTAGCCACACAATCATGGGTGTAGAGAGAATACAGCAGTGGGCTAAACATGAATTCTTGAGTCAAGTCAAATTTATTTATAAAGCACATTTAAAAACAACCCATGTTGACCAAAGTGCTGTACAAACCATAACAGGTAGCTAAGATCACAAATACAAGAAACACAGATTTAAACAACAAGGCACTCAGCTTATAGGCACAAAATACACAACACATGAGCCTAGGCATGAGCTAAAAATCAGCCACACCAGGAAGATTCAAACGCTAGTGAATAAAGGTAAGTTTTGAGCCTGGACTTAAAAGAGTCAATGGAGGGGGCAGATCTGATAACGAGGGGAATGCCGCTCCACAGTCTAGGGGCTGCAACAGCAAAGGCATGGTCACCCCTGAGTTTAAATTTAGATCGCGGGACAGCCAGGAGCCCCAAGTCAACCAACCTGAGGGATCTGGAAGTAGAATAAGTAGGTCTGCGATACAGGAGGGGGCCAGCCCATTTAGGGCTTTATAAGCAAACGGAAGAACATTAAAATTAATTCTAAACCATACTGGTAGCCAGTGGAGAGAGGCCAGAATAGAAGAAACATGGTCCCTCTTCTGGGCACCTGTCAGGAGCCTGGCTGTGGCATTCTGGACCAGTTGCAGGCGGGACAGGGACGACTGACTAATCCCAGTACAGTCATCCACAGAGGATCGGTTC
Source organism: Hemitrygon akajei (assembly GCF_048418815.1). NCBI lineage: Eukaryota > Metazoa > Chordata > Chondrichthyes > Myliobatiformes > Dasyatidae > Hemitrygon > Hemitrygon akajei. Next base: position 188,606,486 of record NC_133124.1, on the reverse strand, counting down.
CAGGACCCCCCCCGCGGATACCAAAAACCACAGATGCTCGTCGGTGGTCTTTAGGACCCAGCTGAACCCCCGACCTTATTTAACCTGTCTCAGTGCGGTGGACTTTAGGGCCCAGTGCAACTCTGGATCTGCAGTGTTTCTGTTCACGTAAATAATCACGATCACAATTGAAAATACAGTGTAAGTAATAGTGATCGGAAAGAGGTGAAACGCCATCGGTCATTGGAAAAGCATTAAGCTACAGTTGGTCAACAATCGGAACAATTTTAATGGAGCATGTGAAAGGCCCTGCCCCGATGAAAGCTACAATTATTACTAAGCGATTCAGTGGTTTAATTATTGAAGTACGTACGTTTCTTAAATATTTTATACGCACAGAAAGGTAAAATAAATATTATATACTAAGACAAACATTTGACTAACTGACGCTAAATAATACCAGATGTACCTGTTCCGATTTCAAATCCGACTTAAAGATGGACTCAGGAACGGAACTCATTCATAATCCGGGAACTGCCTGAACTTTTAAATCATCTCTATAGATTATTTATAGTACCTAATACAATGTAAATGCTATGTAAATAATTGTTATATTGTATTGTTTAGGGAATAAAGACAAGAATAAATAATCTGTACATGCTCAAACAATGAGTGCTGGAGAGAGAACTTCCGGGTTTTCCCGATCCACGGTTGGTTGAATCCGCGCATGTGGAACCCGCGAATAAGGAGGGCCGACTATATACAGGGAATGGAATAGTCCAAGCAGGAGGATATAAGGGCATGGATGACTCAAGATCTTTGAAAGAGCGAAAAGGCTTGATTTTGGCAATAGTACAAAGCTGGAAAAAAACTGGCTTTTACCACTACATTAATTTGCTTGTCAAACTTAAAGGCAGAATCAAATATCACACCAAGGTTTTTGACATGGGGTTTGACAAGGGTGGACAGGTTACCAAGATTGTTGGTAATCAGTTTGATGGAGTCAGGGGGGCCAAATGGGACAACTTCAGACTTGCCTTCATACAGCTGTATGAAGTTTTGTGCCATCCAACACTATGTCCTCAAGGCAGCTCATGAGGCTGACCAGATTTGACTGGTTGTTTGGTTTCAAGGGGAGATAAAGCTGTGTGTCGTCAGCATAACAATGGAAGGAAATGTCGTGTTTTTGAATGATTTGGCCAAGGGGAAGTATGTATATAGAGAAAAGAATGGAACCTTGTGGGACGCCGCAGGAGAAACTAGCTGGGGAAGAGGAAAATTTGCCTATGTTGACGGAGAAGCTTCTATTTTTGAGATAGGATGTAAACCAGTTCAAGGCAGTGCCATCAACACCAATCCTGTACTGGAGACAGTCTATTAAAATGACGTGATCCACAGTATTGAATACTGCGTTGAGGTCAAGAAGAATTAGGATGGCAGAATCACCTGAGTTGGTACAGAGGAGGAGATCATTGTACTCTTTCAGCAGGGCAGACTCTGTGCTATGATAAGCCTTAAAACCTGACTGAGATCTTTCCAAGATGTTGTTTTGGTGTAGGTAGGGCAGCAATTGACTAAGAATAACCTTTTCGAGAACCTTTGACAGGAATGGAAATTTAGAAATAGGTCTGTAGTTACTAGGTAAGGTAGGGTCTAAGTTGGGTTTTTTCAGAAGGGGCTGAAAACATGGGGCGCTAGAAGCAGATTGGAACAGTACCAGTGGCCAAGGAGTTGTTAATAATAGAGGATGCTGGGACCGGCTATGCCAAAGACATCCTTCAGGAGGGCAGTGGGGACAATGTCAAGGGGCAGGTTGCAGGTTTCATGGTGGAAACAATCTTTGTAAGGGAGGGTAGCGTGATGGGTTGAACAGACCAGTGAGAAAGCTAGATCATGGGTAGTGGGGAAATGTTCATTCTAATGTCCTCAACTTTGCTAATGAAGAATTTTAAAAATTCTTTGCACTTAACAGGGGACACATCTAAACTAATACTGTGGGCGGGACAAATGACAGAATTTATGGTGCTGAATAAGACCTTGGGACTATGAGAGTTATTAGAAATTAGGTCAGAAAAGTATTTTGCTCTCGCAGCCTTAACTGCATCCTGATCTAGCCTTCCATAGGTCATACCTGGACTTCTTGTAAAGTTCTGGATCACTAGACCTGAATGCCATGGATCTAGCCCTCAGCAGACTGTGAACCTCCCGGTTCATCCACGGTTTTTCGTTTGGGTATGTCTGGTTATATTCTCAAAGGGACACACTCATCCACACAGGTCCTGATGAAGTCGGTGATAACTGCAGCATATTCATTCAGATTCGAAGATGTATCCCTGATATCTTCCAGTCCACCAATTCAAAGCAGTCTTGTAAGAATTCCCCATCTTCCTGGATCATAACTTTGTGATCCTCATCACCAGTGTTGCAGTCTTTAGTCTCTGCCTGTACACTGGGAGTAGAGTATAGGCAGGTGATCTGACTTGCCAAAATGCAGGTGTGGGATGGTACAGGAAGCGTTCTTGATGGTGGTGTAACAGTGGTCAAATGTGTTGACTCCTTTGGTTCCACATTGATGGTATTTGGTCAGAAACTTCCTCAAGCTGGCTTGGTTGAAATCCCCCACAATGATAGGGAAGTCATTAGGAACATCATACTGTTTCGTGACTGGTGCTCAGCCCACCTAGTGCCTGCATGACATTGACCAGGGGTGGAATGTACACCACTGATGATTTTACATAGAGAAGGAGCCAAGCCTTGAGACATGGACAGAAGGAAAGGTGACTGTAGATATGTTACCAAGAAGACGTGAAATCTATCATTCTGTCACAGCAATTTACAAATTATTGACTGAAATTAGGTAACTCAAAGTGATCAAGTTTAGATAAGTGATTCAACATACTTTATATTTTGAGAAGTGACATGCTCCTAAGGCCCTCTGTTAGTCAGGTTCACCTTGGATGTTGCAAGCCAGGGCAGAACAATATGGAGAGCAAGCTGTTGTTTATGACATTTTCTATATGTGACATTGAAGTCATAGACATTGTTGATTAATCTAAGACAATGTAACGGAAAGAATTTACTTACCACAGTAAATCAACAAGACCACCTTGCCTGGCAATTGCAGCTTTCACACGATTAGCAAATTGTACTGCATCTTCACCTTCCTGTGCAACATAAAAAAGTCATTTTAAGACTGTTTTCCTGGGCTGCTCAGCAAGTTACAATGCTTCACTGCCAGTCTGCCAAAATCACTTTTTTTAATGTTGGTCGGAATAATGGGTAAATTTGCACTAAATGAACCTGAGGGAAATTACACCACTTTAAAGGGCTTTGAGAGTCCTTATGAGGTATTCCCTAAAGGTTAACTTGCTGCTGAATTAACGGTAAGGAAAGTAAATTCAATGTTAGCATTCATTTCAAGAGCACTAGAACATCAGAGCAAGGATGTGATGCTGAGGCTTTATAATGCATTGGTCAGACCGCACTTGGATTCTGCTCCATGTCTTATGGTCTTAAATTTAAGCCAGATTATCAGTCATAGCACACCTGATCAGAAAATTCCTGCACAGTAAACTAGATGCAACTAGCAACAGAAAGTGGCTAGAAATTTCAACTATGCAACAACTAAATAACATTTCATAAAACTAAAGCGTGGTGAATATTTCACCAATATTCTTTAATTTTTATACAGTTTAGTCTGATCCTGCCTTCACCAAATACCACTAGAATACTGGGTTCATTAATGACTTTTTATTTACCTGCAGTGCAGTTTGTCTGAAGCTGTAACACTTTATTCTGCCATGTTTTACCCTGTATTACCTCAATGCACTGTGTAATGAATTGATCTCTATGAACAATTCATTATCTACAAGTTTTTCCACCATACTTGGTATGTCTGACAATAAAAAAATCAATTTCCAAGACCAGTTCAGATTTTCAGCTTGCCAAACTAAGAGAACTGAAGTCAATTTAATCCCATGTGCTACATCAGTTATAGCCAGAAGATGACTAAAATCAAGAAACGTTAGTTCATATTTAACATAGATCATTAATCTTAAAATGAATTTGGAATTGTGCATTATCTACTTATTTGGTATTGATAAATTTGGTATTGCATGTGTGAGTTAGAATACCACCTAGGTACATATTCAAATCCGAATGCGTTATCAAATAAAGATGCATTTTGTTTTTAAGTGGTTTGACCTAATAGTGACTGAAGACCCCGTGGGACACCAAAAGAGAAGTTTGAAAGCTATTACTTTTTCTATGCTCACAAAGGTAGGTAACAAAAACATCCTCATCTTGATGGAATAGACACCCCTCAAGTCTGTGGAGCAAGGATTTGGATAACAAAACCAGTTTATTATTTAATTTATAGTGCACAATTAAGGATATTCATGCAAAGTTGTGTCAAATGCAGAGAAACAAAGGGAAGAATAATTATGGAAACGGATACTGACCATTCCAAGATAATAAAAAATGATTCGAGAATGGCCAATTTCTAGGTCTGGCCAAGGCAACAGCACAAGGAGGCCATTAAAGTGAAGATGGTTCAAATACATCTCTACACACTCAGAGAAAAGGGTAGAGAAACTGAAGCCAGAGCTCCCTGGATGACATACAGAGAGAATATGGCAGGAAACAAAATTAATGATAAAAATCAGGCTCATCACTGAAGGTTCACAGGAGAACTAAAGACTGGGAGCACAAAAAACAATTGAGACTAAGAATAAAAAAATAAGCTACAAATATTCAAGACTAGTTAATGTGGTACAGTTAGACATCAAAAGGCATTAGAAATAATGCCACACAATAGGACGTCATCAAAACTGAAGGACATGGAATAAAAAGGGCAGCAGCAGCAACAGGATAGAACATTAGCTACGTGACAGATACGGTGCTGGCAGAAGGCTGGTTCTGTTAAGACACTACAGGCCATTCAGCCCAGTGAATCTATGTTAGCTCTCAGAATAATCAACTCCTCCCCGTATTTTCATGTGCCCTTTTTACCATTCAATTTCACAACAATTAACACACCGACCAGCAGGTCTTTGGATGCAGAAAAAAACTGGAGTATCCTTACAATCAGAGGAAGTACTTACAGCAGTGCTGATCAGATTGAATCTGAGTTGCCGGAGTGGTGATTCTAGAGGTAAACAAACTCAGTGCTGGAATAACTGGGTCTCTTTAAGTACTTTACTGATTAGAACTTGGGTACACAGATTTTATGCAAATATTTGGGCTGGCAGAATGGATAGATAACAAAGGTGCTGCAATTTGAGGTCTTCAGCAATAATGCAGAACCCTGTTGGACAAAACCGACTGAAATTCCTGTCCAAAACGCTGTGGATCCCTGTGCTGGCACTGAGTCAAAGCTTATGCATTTTTCTGATTTTCATCCATGAACCAATTTCCTGTGTGGCATCTTGTCCATGAAGAAGACACAAGAACTGCCATTCCATCATGGCTGATTTATTATCCCTCTCGACCCCATTCTGCCTTTTCCGGTAACCTTTGACTAATCAAGAACCTATCAACCTCCACTTTAAATACATCTAATCACTTGGCCTCCACAGCTGTTTGTGGCAAGGAATTCCAAGACTCACCACCCTCTGGATTAAGAAATTTCTCCTCATCTCTATTCTAAATGGACGCCCTTCTATCCTCAAGCTGTGTTCACAACAATAGCAATGGAGAGGCAAGGAAAGGGTGGTTGAGATAAGTGGTGGCAGAGGCACAGGGAAGGCCTGGTCATGGTAAGCAGAGTTGGGGTCAAAGCAGAGTCGTGGCATCTCCAAGAACAAGTCCCAACACCTGACTGATTTAAGAGCCAGGCTGAATTGGAAAGGGTTGTGTAATTTGTTTTCCTCTCCTCCGCACATTGGATGTTTTGGTCATTATTTTAATGGGTTCTCTCAAGGTTTCTTAGTTTTGTGGTTGTCTGTAAGGAGATGAAGCTAATTGTCTATCTATACTAGCATCTTTCTCGTAATACCATGGGCTCTTATCTTATTTAAGAGCCTCATTTGCAGCACCTTGTCAAAGGCCTTCTGAAACTCCAAGTAAACTTCTACCGATTCTCCTTTGTCTAACCTGCCTGTTATTTCCTCATAGAATTCCAGATTTGACAGGCAACTTCCCCTTAAGGACACCATGCTGAGTATTTGCCTATTTTATCATGTGCCCCAAGTACCCCTAAAACTTATCCTTAATAATGAACTCATCTTCCCAACCACTGAAGTCAGGCTAATTGGTCTATAATTTCCTTTCTTCTGCCTCTCTCCCTTCTTGAAGAGTGGGATGACATTTGCAATTTTCCAGTTCTCCAGAACCATTCCAAAACCTAGTGATTTTTGAAACAGCATTACTAATGCCTACACAATCTCTTCACATACCTCTTTCAGAACCCTGGGATGTAGTGATTTATCTACCTTTAGAACTTTCAGCTTCTCATGCACGTTCTCCTTCGTAATGGCAACTACACATACTTCAGCCCCCCCGACACACCTGAATTTCTGTCAGATTGCTGGAGTGAAGACTGACTCAAGATACTTGTTAAATTCATCTGCCATTTCTTTCTCCCCCATTACTACCTCTCCACAGTGTCATTTGTCAGTGATCCAATATCCACTCTCTCCTCTCATTTCTCTTTATATATCTGAAAAAAAAAACTTTTTGCATCCTTCTCTTACATTATTCCCAATCTGTAAATTTCCACCAACTTTTGTTGCCATATTATATGCACTCTCTTTTGCTTTTATGCTGTCTTAACTTCCTTTGTTAGCAACTGTTGCCTTACCGTCCCTTTACTTTGGGATGTATCTATCCTGCCACTTCTGAATTGCATCCAGAAACTTCAGCCATTGCTGTTCTGTCTAGTGTCCCTTTCCAATCAACTTTGGCCAGCTCTTCCCTCATGCCTCTGTAATTTCCTTTACTCCACTGTAATACTGATACATCTGACTTTAGCTTCTCCCTGTCAAACTGCAGGGTGAATTATATATTATAATCCCTGCCTCCAAAGGGTTCATTTACCTGCTCCTCCTAATCAAATCTGGTTCTTTGCACAACATTAAATCCAGAATTGCTTTTTCCCTAGTTGCTTCAACCACAGGTTGCTCTAAAAAGCCATCTTGTAGGCATTCTACAAATTCACTCTCTTGGGATCCAGAACCAACTTGATTTCCCCAATCTACCTGCATATTGAAATCACATTGCCCTTTTAACATACCTTTTCTATCTCTCATTGTAACTTGCACCCAACATTTTGACGACTGTTCATAACTCCCATCAGGTTTGTTTTTACCCTTTCAGTTTCCTTACTCTACCGACAAAGATTCTAAATCTTCCAATGCTCGTTCTAAGGATTTGATTTCATTTTTTACCAACAGAGCAAGCCCACTCTTTGCCTACCATCTGTCCTTTAGATACAAAGTGTATCCTTGAATGTTAAGCTCCGAACTATAATCTTCTTTCAGCCACAACACTATGATACCCACAAGGTAATACCTGTCAATCACTAACTGGACTATAAGATCATTTACTTTATTCCATATATTCCATGCATTCAAATATAATGCCACTGGTCCTGTATTCATCACTGTTTTCAATTTTGCCTCGCATTACACTTCAGCTCATCTCACTGACTGCAATTTTGCTCCATCATCTACCTATCCTTCCTCTCTCTGCACACAGTCTTGCTACACACTCCATCTACTTGTAAATCAAATGCCCCAAAGCTTGACGGAACAGCAAAAAAGATAAAAGTGTGTGGCAGAAAGTAGAATTATGGCTCTTTTTTGGATGTTTACAACGTTTGCAGCCAGACAGACAAGTTGATGGCACACAGTACAGACATTAATATATGACAGTTATAACAGAGATGTGGCTGTAGGATGACCAAAACTAACAACTCAAAATTCCAGGTATTTGAAGAATCCAAAGAAATAGGCAAAAGGGAAAAAAAGGCTAAGGAACAAGAATGGAAGAGACAGACATTTAAACAGTTAAGAGAATGGCGTAGCAAAATTTAATCCCAACCTGAATGAGGGATTCCAGTAGAAAGACAAAGGATTGCTTTACAGTTTCAACAACCTGCAGTTGATCCAGTTAGCCTGACTTCTGAGTCAGAGTCAGATTTATTAACGACTGAAATTACATGAAATTTGTTGTTTTGCCACAGTAGTACAGTGTAATAAAACTTATTAGAATTTACAAAAATAAGCAGTGTAAAAGAAGGAATAACAAAGTGGTCTCAATGGGCTGTTCAGAAATCTGATGGCAGAGGGGAGAAGTCCTTGAGTTTGGACCCTGGACCTCCTCCCTGATGGTAGAAGCAAGAAGACATGTGAGGGCCTTCAATGATACCTTTCTGAAGATATCCGTTATGGTGGGAAGGGTTGCGCCTGTGAAGAATCTATAATTCTAGCTGAGTTAATAACTCAGGTGCTATTATCTTGACTGCAGGTGCTGTGGAGTTCTGCATGTTATTCCTGCCATCATGTGGATATTCCCCAGGTACTCTGGTTCCTTCCCACATCTCAGAGACGTGCTGGCTGGTAAGCTAAATTGGTCAATGTAAACTGTCCCAATATGTAGGAGATTGGTAGAATCTAGGGGAGCTAATGGAAATGTGGAGAAAAGTTTAAAACAAACTGGATTACTTTAAATGGCTGCTTAATGGTTAGGCATAGACCCAATGGCCAGTTTCTGTGCTGTGTATCTCTGACCCTCTGAGGGCTTGAGTAATAAAGAGACCTCCGGTAGGTTGGGTCTGGTCCTTCCTGAGCAATGGAGGCTGTGATTATGTGACAGAGATGTATAAATTTATAAGATGCACAAATAGGATAGGTAGTCAATGTCTGTTTCCCAGCGTTGGGGAGTCTAAAGCTATGTTCAAAGTTAGAGGGAGGAGGTTTAATGCGCACCTGAGGGGTATCTGGAATGAGCTGCTAAAGGAGGTGGTGGAGGAGGCAGGAGCAACATTTAGAAAGAATCTGGACAGATACTTGAATGAGCAGGGCACAGAGGCACATGGAATTAATACAGGTAAGTGTTATTAGTATAGACAGGTGTGATGATCGGCGTAGACATGGTGGGCCAAAAGGTAATGGCCTTTATCAATCCTTTGCATCGATCTTCACCATGGAGGAATGACTGGGGCAATATTCAGCCAGACAACCTGAGAATTTCAACACGTAATTTGACACCTCCTTGCTGCTCCCCAGATGCTGCTCAACTTGCTGAGTTCCTCCAGCAGATTTTCTTTTATAGTGTTTTTATCAGCATTTCGCTGATTCTATGTGTTTAAACTTGCTGACCAATTTCCCGTGTGGGACCTTATCAAAAGCCTTCTGAAACTCCAAATATACCACAACCACTGCTTCCAGTTATCTAGCCCACTTATCATATTCAAAGAGCTACAGTAGATTTGTCCATAAAACTACAAATGTGATTCATCCATCATAACACATTTGGTAGGAGGAATGAAAAAAGGCAATATTAACTAGAGAGCACAATGCCAAAAGGGGTACAAAAACAGGGATTTGGTGGGACTGTGAGCAAGAAGGCTTCAATGAGACAAATTGCAGAGTCGGTTCAGAAAATGATTAAAAAGCCAACAAGACCTCGGTTTTAAATAGGAATTAGGTGTTCCACAAAAGAACAAAAGATGATACCAAGAGGATTTTTTTTGTTTGTGCAACAAGTAGATGGGGTCAGGAATGTACTGCCAAGGGAGTAGTAGAGGCAAATTCAATTATTGCCTTCAAAGTGAAAAGACAGACATTGCAGAACTATGGGGAGATTGGTTAGGTCGCTTTCACATAAAGCTACAGTACATTCAACAACCTCCTTTCATGTTGTAACCATTCTGATTTTGTAAATATACAGTCAACCAACAGCAGAGATAAATTCTGAGGATAGGTGAGGAGGAGGAAACGTAAGGCAACATATTAAAATAATAAACACAAATTGCCACATATCATCAGTCACTTCTTCAGGTATTATTGTGCTTTAGGCCCTCATCACTTAAGTACCTTTTCAGGGTGCCTTTCAAAGTCATTACCATTTCTGTTTTATTTTATATATTGAACAACTGCAGCCTAAATCAGTAAAGCACGTTAGCTTAAGGAATTGCTTTAATTAGCCAAACTAATGATTGTTTTGCTGTTGGGGTGTATAAATGGTGAACTCACAAGACCTGCAGAACGGGAGGGCAAAGTTTGAGAACTACTGGAGAAATTAGACTGGGGACAGAACGGGGAGGAGTGACTAACTGGGCAAAGGGGCAAGGTTAGCGGGAGAATTAATATTGCCAGCCTGTTCTCTCACATCACCCTCCCACCTCTTCTGGACTGCACAAGGTGGGCAATCGGGAGAGTCTGCCAAGACGTGCTGTCCTGCCTTGTGACCAATGTTGAACAGTTGTAGAGCCAGGTACCATCTCATGATGCATGCATTGTGGTCTTTCATGGAATGGATCCAGGTGAGTGCTTTGTGGTCGGTCTCCAGAACGAATTCTCTGCCAAGCAGGTAATCCCAGAGGCTCTCCAAGGCCCATTTTATGGCAAGAGTTTCCTTCTCCTCAACAGTGGAATATGTCTCCTGCGGTAACAGCTACTGACCAAGGTAGCAATTATCGCAGGAGTCAAGTTATCAACTTTGACTAAGGTACAACACCAGCTGTTCTTTCCCCTGGGCCAGGACTGCTCCAATCCCCACTGCTGAGATGTCGACTTGGATGGTGAATGGTTTGATGAAGTCTGGTGACGACCAGCCAGGAATACAAAGCCTCCTTCAGAGTCACAGAGTCTTTCTCACACTCTTTGGTTCACTGGACCAGATTCTTTGCAGACTTCAGCGTCAGTTCTGCTAGTAGTACTGAGGGATAGAACAGCGATACCATCTTGCTACAAGATGTTCTACTATTGAGAACGAAGCTCATGAAGAGAATTTGTTCTGGAGTCTGACCACAAAGCACTCAACTGGATCCACGCCATGAAAGACCACAACGCACGTATCATGAGATGGTACCCGACTCCCTCACTATTCCATTTCAACATCCGTCACAAGGCAGGTCAGCACATCGTCATGGCAGACCATCTCTCCCGATTGCCCACCTTCTGCAATCCAGAAGAGGTGGGGGTGATGTGAGAGAACAGGTTGGCAATGTTAATTCTTCCGCTAACCTTGCCACTTTGCCCGGTTAGTCACTCCTCGTTCTGTCCCTGGGCTAGTTTCCCCAGAAGTTCATACACTTTGCGCTCTGGTTCTGCAGTTCTTGGGGAGCTCAACATTTACACAGCCCAACAGTAAAACAATTTCTAGCTTGGCTAATCAAAGCAATCCCTTCAATTAAAGTGCTCTACTAGTTCATAACTCGTAAAAATAAGGATCCTAGACACAGACATTCCAAACAGTTTAATTTATTTTCACTTACACCATTACATCAGTTTGTAGACAGCAGAACAGCCCCAAAAGGACCAAGGGACAGTTTGGGGCATCCTAATGCCTATCCTTTTATATTCATCTGAGCTTGTGGACACCGATCTATGGGTTTAACTAAGGCATTTGTTGTGGAATAAAACTGTAGGATGTTACAATCCCTGTTTAAAATGTTTCAATTCTGCATCTAAAGTAATGATTAAGGCCTGGTCATATTGTTATTCCCCCCCACCCCCAAACACCCATCCAGACCAACAGTTGAATTTCCTGGTCCTTCTAGGCCAAGCGAAGGCAGATTTAAACCCTCAGTCTGGTTTTGCTAGAGAGGTGTGGAGGTTAGATTTGACGGTTTGTGAATAGTTATATTGGAAAGTTAAAGACAAAGTGTATTCAGGAAAAAGCCTTTGTATATTTGTAATTTTTTGTATATACATGTTTGCTTTCATTTGTCTATTTATAAATATTTCTTTTTTCATGACTTTTGTGCAGATTTTTCATTTTTTTCACCTGAAAACCAAATAAAACCCCTTGTACTAATGTGCTGTTATGGTTTACTATCTGTTTTTTTCCCCAACTGGTGACCCTTGTCGGGCACACTTAACCACACACAATGTAATGCAAAGTGGCAAGCTTAACCTGAATATCAGAACTGATGCACCGCTAAGCTTAAACCTTGCACAATGAATTCTCACTATGACTGCAGTGTCTTGTTTTAAGCTTCAACAATCTCTATGTCAATCTGCACCCCTATACTGCAGTTACTTTCCCTTAACCTTTGTACAGTATAATCCTTCCCAACCATTCTTATGAACAGTCCTTTGCTCTTGGATTTTCAAGCAGTCCTACTCTAAAGGTTTGCATCTCAGATCAGGTTATTTCTAACCACTTCCCTGTACTATCCTACCATTTCCTTCCTTCTTCTAACTCTACTGCCTAGCTCACAAAATAGACCCAATCGCCAAGCTATTAAGTACAGGGGTGAAACCCAGTGTAGTCTTTTGCTGCCATAGCCCATCCGCTGGACATTTTTTTGTTTCTCTGTAAATTCTACAGACTGTTTTGTGTGAAAACCCCGAGCGATCTGCAGTTCTGAGATACTTAAACCACTCTGTTTGGCACCAACGATGTTCCAGGGTCAAAGTAACTTAGATCACATTTCTTCCCCAATCTGATGTTTGGTCTGAACAAGTACTGAACACCTTGACCCCATCTGAATGCTTTAATGCACTGAGTTGCTGCCACGTGGTTGACAGATTAGATATTTATATTAATTAGCAGGTGTACAGGTGTACGTAATAAAGTGGCCACTGAGTGTAAGCTATCATCCAAATCATTTGAAACTGTGCTGAACAAGTCCACTGACAGCAAATGACTGAAAGATCAGAGATAAACAAGTCCTAGTACTCTGTCTCCAGCTTTCTATAATATTCATAATCTAGGTTGGAATGCAGTGACATGAGGAAGGAATTGTAGGTGATAGATAAACAGGCTGTGTGGTTGACTGTCAAGACAGAAAGCTTTAGACTACAGAGAGGCAGAGACAGCTTATCTGTAGGGTAAAATGTTTTAAATGTATAAGATAAGTGCTTCTAATGTGACTTAGCACTGTAATATCATTGTAACAATGGAATACCACATGGCAAAACAGCAAAACAAATACTTGTGAAGCATCATAAGCCAAGAATGACACTAACAGCAAAGAACGGCTGCGACAAATTTGTGTTTAAAAACACAAAAATACAACTGCAGATGCTGTGGATCAAAGAATAGGAACACAACGCTGGAAGAACTCAACAAGTCAGGCAGCATCCGTGAGAAAAGAGTAGCCAATGTTTTGGGCCGAGACCCTTCATTAGGAAGTCATCCTGACCTGACCATCACGGATGCTGCCTGACCTGCTGAGTTCTTCCAGCCTTGTGTTCCTAAATTTGTGTTTAAACCTTGCAGATTAAAAGAGCAGGGCACTCGTTCTGTGTGTTGGGATATGGGACTTGAAACAAGTAAATTAGGGGCGGGATACCAATTAAAAGGCAGAACAGGGCTGAAATATCTAAAGAGCTACATTAATGAAGCAAACAATTATCAGTGATGGAATGTGAAACATTTCGTGTCAAGCAGTATTACTAACAAGAATGACAAGGCATTGCTCGATCTGCAGAAGAGGCTAAAATAAAATATAAAATGCATTTTTGCAATGATCAGGGATAAGAATCGATAGTCCGCACGTAAGGTAAAAAGTGCAAGTGTATACAGTATAATGAGAGGATCTGTGAGACAAAGAAAGAGAGAAAAAGAGAGGTAGGGGAAGGGGGTGGGGAGAATACACACACACGCGGAGGCAGGGTTAGAAACTACGTAATAACTCTGTTATTCAATACAGCTGTAACCAGAGTGGCCTGTAGTAGTCATGATTATTTTCCAGTTAGTATAAATTAAATTCTGAAAGTAACACAAAATTACAATATGCCATAACTTAAAGGTCTGTTTGGCAGAAGTAACAAATGGAATTTAATAGAGAGAAGGTAATTTGTATGTGGAGGTGAAGCGAGGGAAGGGAATGGAGGAACAAAGGGGTTTCTTAGGCTACAGGACTATACTGATGTGTTGCTTAGATAGCTGAACAAAAGCAGCTAGAATTTAATTGAGTTAAGTGCTGAGGTGTGGCATTTTAGGAGATTAATAAATCTAGGACACGCACAATGAATAGCAGGCCCCAAGGAAGTACGAAGGGAAAGGACTTTGATGTACAAGACAAAGAATCCCTGGAGGCAGCAGCAGCAGGGATTAAGGCAGCATTCATTAGCTGGGGTACTGAACATGGGTTAAGGTAAAACAGCTTGGGTCACTGCTTTGTCCTGTGTGGAGTGGCAGTCACCATATTATAAGATGACACAGGACAAGAGAGGATATTCACCAGAATGTTGTTTGGGGTGGAACATTTCTAAGGAGTAGCTAGATTTGCTTTACTTGAAGCAGGGTAAGTTTTCTATACAGCGGTATACAAAATTGAGAGGATTATAGATAAGGTAGATAATAAGGAAATTTTTCCCATAGAAGAGATGTACAAGTTTAAATTGAGGGGAAGGAACTTAGACTGATTTGAGGAAGACTGCTTTCATCCAGAGGAAATTGTGGAGACAGATGTTCCCACAACATTTAAAAACTTGAATCACCAAGGTTATGGACCATGTGCTGGAAAAATGGGATTAGTATGCATCCAGACCGGATACTTTCTTTGGTGCACACGTAAAGTTGGTGAGGTTCATAGCCTCCTGAAGAAGTAGAGACACTGGTAAACTTTCTAGGCCATGGTGTCAATGTGGTTGGACCAGGGCAGGCTATATACTCCTAGGAACTTGAAACTCTTACCCCTCCCAACCTTCACACCACTGATGTAGACAGGAACATGTGCACCACGCCCCTTCCTGAAATTAACAACCAGCTCTTTTGTTTTGCTGACATTTAGTAAAATGTTGTGATCATATTATGTTACTAAGTTCTCTATCTCCTTCCTACTCAGATGCATTGCTATTTGAAAATTGCCCCACTATAGTAGTGTCACCTGCAAACTTAGACATGGAGTTGGCGCCAAACCAGCCGTGCGTGTATAGGGAGTAGAGTAGGAGGCTAAGAACACAGTCTTGCAGAGCACCAGTGTTGATAATGATGGTGGAGGTGCTGTTGAATGATAATTGTAGTGCAGGTGTAAACCAGAAGACAGAACTGTCCTTCTAGACAGACAGGAAAAACTGAACAAACATGAAATAGCAACACCCATCTTTGCAAGTGAATAATGTAACATCAATAAAAGTGTTGAACAATGCAATAACACAGATGAAAGTAATTAGCAAGTAAGGTTAAACCTGCACAAATGTGAAAACTGAAGATAATTAGAAAACTGGGATACAATTGGTCTCTGGTGAAGGGATTTAACTAGCAATTTTCTAAAGAAAAAAAATGGTGCCCTGTGGCGACCCACTTCCCAGCACACTCGAACCAGTTCACAAAGCGGCGCGCGCCGGCATTGAGGCCGGTCCCAAAGAGGGCACCAAGCCTGCTCATCAGCAAGGGGAAAAGCCCGCGCGCGGGACGGGACTGTGAATACGCGCCCCCTACAGCATTCCCGCCTGGGGAGGGCGGGATCAGGAAGGCTTTAAAGAGAGGCCGCGAAGTTTGAATAAACCTCTTTTGTAACTGCAGCTCACCGACTCCATGTCATTATTTCAGCGCTGCGTGTAGCACACCGCTACAATTGGTGACCCCAACGGCCCAAACGATATTTGGACCGGAGATGAATGACGCCACATCTGTTCATGCAGTTTTGTTAAAACTGCCAAGCTCCTGGACGCTGCGACCTCACCTATGGTTCCAGCAAGCAGAAGCCCAATTCCACATTCGGCAGATAACCTCGGATGCCACACGTTACTACTACGTGGTGAGCTCCCTCGACCAGGAGACAGCCGCCCAGGTTGAGGAGTTCATACAATCGCCCCCAGCAGATGGCAAATACACAGAATTCAAAGCCTTGCTCATAAGGACTTTCGGACTCTCACGGCACGAGCGAGCTGCCCGCTTACTGCACCTGGATGGTTTGGGGGACAGGCCACCGTCGGCTTTGATTAATGAGATGCTATCCCTGGCTGGAGGTCACAAGCCCTGCCTCATATTTGAGCAGGCATTCCTGGAGCAGCTGCCCGAGGGCATACGCCTGCTGCTGTCCAACGCGGATTTCAGCGACCCTCGGAAGGTCGTGGCCCGGGCGGACGTGCTGTGGAAAGCCAAGAAGGTGAGTGGGGCGTCCGTCGCAAAGATCACCAGGCCACACTCCCGGCAGCAAACCAGACCAGGCCCGGCCGCAGAGCCCGCTAACCCCAGAGGCAGGGGTGAGGAGACCGACAAACAATGGTGCTTCTACCACCAGCAGTGGGGCGCAGAAGCCCACCGCTGTAGCCCGCCCTGCAAGTTCCCGGGAAATGCCAGGGCCAGCCGCCGCTGATGGCTACGACGGCTGGCCATCGGGATAGCCTCCTGTATGTCTGGAACAAGCAGTCGGGACGCCGCTTTTTGGCCGACACCAGAGCCGAGATCAGCATCTTACCTCCGACGAGTTACGACACCCGCAACAGAAAACCGGGTCCCACCCTGAGGGCCGCGAATGGCAGCACAGTAAGGACCTATGGCACCCATACGGTGCGGCTACAGTTCGGCTCCAGCCGGTTCATGTGGGACTTCACGTTGGCCGCCGTAGCCCAACCACTCCTGGGAGCGGATTTTTTGCGAGCTCACGGCCTACTGGTCGACCTGCCCAGGAAGAGATTGGTCCACGCTGAGACCTTTCAAACGTTCTCCCTGGGCGAAGCCCAGTTGCCAGCCCCACACCTAGACTCCATCACGCTGTCCGACAACAACTTCACCAGAGTCCTGGCGGATTTCCCATCGGTTCTGGCACCACAGTTCACGGCAGCCATGCCCAGACATGGCGTACAGCACCACATCCCGACACAAGGACCAACCCTCCACGCCCATGCTTGAAGGCTTCCCCCGGACAAGCTCCGACTGGTGAAGGAGGAGTTCAAGAGGATGGAGGAATTGGGGATCATACGGCGGTCCGACAGCCCATGGGCCTCCCCCCTGCACATGGTGCCCAAAGCTACAGGGGGCTGGAGACCATGCAGCGACTACCGCAGGCTGAACGAGGCTACAACACCGGACCGCTACCCTGTGCCGCACATTCAGGACTTTGCAGCAAACCTGCACGGCGCACGGATCTTCTCCAAGGTAGACCTCGTCCGGGGATACCATCAAATCCCAATGCATCCGGACAACATCCCCAAAATGGCACTCATCACCCCTTTCGGCCTTTTCGAGTTCCTCCACATGCCGTTTGGCCTAAAGAATACCACACAGACATTTCAGCGGTTAATGGACGCGGTGGGACGCGACCTGGACTTCGCTTTCATCTATTTGGACGACATCCTCATAGCCAGCAGCAGTTGTCAGGAGCATCTGTCCCACCTCCGTCAACTCTACGCCCAACTGAGTGAATACGGCCTGACAATTAACCAGTTCGGGTTCGACACCATTGACTTCCTGGGCCACAGGATTACTAAAGACGGGGCAACCCCTCTGCCTGCCAAGGTAGACACGGTCCGCCATTTCCCCCGACCCAACACAATCAAAGTCCTTCAGGAATTTGTGGGTATGGTGAATTTCTACCACCGCTTCCTCCCTTCAGCTGCCCGAATCATGCGCCCCTTGTTCGCCCTGATGTCAGATAAGGGCAAGGACATTACCTGGGACGAGGAGTCCGTCGCCACTTTCATTAAAACCAAAGAAGCCTTGGCAAACGCCACGATGCTAGTGCACCCCAGAACGGACGTCCCTACCGCCCTCACAGTGGATGCATCCAACACGGCAGTCAGTGGAGTGCTGGAACAACTCATCGAGGGTCGCTGGCAACCCCTGGCATTTTTCATCAAACATCTACGACCACCCGAGCTCAAATACAGTGCTTTCGACCGGGAACTGTTGGCGCTATACCTGGCAATCCGACATTTCAGGTACTTCTTGGAAGGTAGGCCCTTCACCTCGTTCACGGACCACAAACCGCTTACCTTTGCGTTCACGAAAGCATCCGACCCCTGGTCGTCCCACCAGCAGCGACATCCGTCCTACATCTCCGAATACATGACGGATGTCCGGCATGTCTTGGGAAAGGACAATGTCGTGGCAGACACCCTCTCCCGCCCTAACATCCAAGCCCTGTCCCAGGGGGTAGACTATGAAGCACTGGTGGAGGTGCAGCAGGCAGACGAGGAAATCCCTAGTTACAGGACTGCAGTCTCCGGTTTGCAGCTCCAGGACTTCCCCGTAGGCCCAGGTGAGAGGACCCTACTCTGTGACGTCACCACCGGCCAACCCCACCCCGTCGTTCCGGCAGCCTGGCGGCGACGCGTTTTCAACTCCATTCACAACTTAGCGCACCCCTCTATCAGGACAACCGTCCAGATGGTAGCCAACAGGTTCGTTTGACACGGACTCCGCAAGCAGGTCAGTGAATGGGCCAGAACGTGCATGCACTGCCAAACAGCCAAGGTGCAGTGGCACACCAAAGCTCTGCCGCAGCAGTTCCACCCCATCCGCCGGCATTTCGACCACATTCATGTGGATATCGTGGGCCCCCTGCCAGTGTCGCGCGGAGCATGGCACCTCCTGACTATCGTAGACCGGTTCACAAGATGGCCAGAGGCGGTCCCACTCACTGACACCACCTCCGGATCTTGCGCCCGGGCACTGATTGCCACCTGGGTGTACTGGCCCACATTACCTCCGACAGAGGCGCCCAGTTCACCTCCAGCCTGTGGTCAGCTATGGCCAGCCTTTTGGGGACACAGCTGCACCACACAACTGCCTACCACCCACAGTCAAACGGACTAGTGGAGAGTTTCCACCGTCACCTGAAGTTGGCTCTCATGGCCCGCTTTAAAGGGCCTAACTGGGTGGATGAGCTCCCCTGGGTCCTGCTTGGAATCCGCACGGCGCCCAAAGAGGATCTGCACACCTCATCAGCCGAGTTGATGAATGGCGCACCCCTGGTCATCCCAGGAGAGTCCATACCAGCCCCAAGGGGGCACGAGGAAGAACCCGCAGCAGTCCTGGGCAGACTACGTGAGAGGCTCGGTAACCTGGCCCCCATACCCACTTCACAGCATGGGCAGAACCTGACCTGCGGACCCAAAGACCTGCAGAACTGTAAGTTCGTTTTTGTACGATGGGGTGGACATCGGGCACCGCTACAGCGGCCCTACGAGGGGCTGTTTACGGTGATTCGAAACAACGGGTCCACATTCGTGCTGAACATTGGGGGGAATGAGGAGGTTATCACGGTGGACCGACTCAAACCAGCCCATGTGGACTTGGCGCAGCTGGTCGAGATTTAGGCACCACGGCGCAGAGGCAGACCTCCCTAACAGAGTCCGACCCAGACTGTGGACATTGGGGGGGGTGTATCGCCGGTTCTGCGGGGGGGGGGGGGGTTCTTTGGTGACCCACTTCCCAGCGCACTCGAACCGGCTCACAAAGCGGCGCACGCCGGCATTGAGGCAGGTCCTGTGAATACGCGCCCCCTACAGCATTCCCGACCAGGGAGGGCGGGATCAGGAAGGCTTTAAAGTGAGGCCGCGAAGTTTGAATAAACCTCTTTTGTAACTGCAGCTCACCAACTCTGTGTCGTTATTGCAGCGCTGCGTGTAGCACACCACTACAGCCCTGTCTTTTTCCTTTCCTCCTCTAATCTGTTTTGTTGTTCCTTTCTGTGCCTTGTGCATCAGATGGCATTCCTTACTATTTCTTTAGTACTTCTCTGTTCCTTACGAGGCCGAGTTGTTAGTTCAACCCTCAACCCAGCACGGATGGAAAGTGTGCAAGAAGCCAGCCAGATTCGAACCAGGACCACTCGCCTCGAAGTCCAGTGCAGATGCTACCCCACAGGCCAGCTATTTAATCGGTTAAGTCTAACATATTCCTGTACAGTTTTTTTTTAAATCCCAAATCAGAATGAATTAGGAGGCCTAATGAGGTTTGCAGTGCCTCAGACAAATTCATGCAACAAATTAAGATTAATTAAGACAGTCAGACGTACAGAAAGCAAGAACACACTGATTAAGTAGTCTGTTAACACTGACTATCCTTAGCACATGAAAAGCAGACTCCTTTTAACCTTATAAAACCCATACTTAGCATTTTTAGGGGAGAAGAGCAAAGAAAAATCTAAAACAATAAAACATAAGAAAGTGGAAAAACAATATTCCCAAAAGACACCATTCCCTCCTTCATACGAAACAAGATGTTACCTCTCGCGTCATTGGTGGCAGATACCAGACACTGCAGACAATTGCCCAGCTCGTCATCATCCTCAGCAGGTAGTTCACCATTCCATACTTGCTGCTATTCCAGAAGGCTTCTCCAAACAGAGGATCATACTGGCAAGAAAAGCACAACACAGGGATGGAAAAAGGCAGCACATCAAAGCACCAGCTTAATACCTACCCTTTCACCTTTGAAGCTATAACCTAATTAAAGTCCATTTGGATGGATTGGACTGGGAGTCCCTTCTAACATCAATTCGTAGAAGAAAACAGAATCATTTGATACTGTTACTGCATAGAGTTTTGGTCCCCATATTTAAGGAAGGATACACATGCATAGGAAACAGTGCAGAGGAAATTGATGAGATTGACTCCTGGGATGAAGAGATTGTTGCATGAAAAGTAAGTTACAGATTCATAGATGTAGCATGGAAACATGCTCTTTTGTCCATCAAGTCTGCATTAAACATCAAGTACCTTTTTTTTTAAACATTAATCCCTTCTTTTTATTTGTATACCTTTCTGCCTTTGAATACCCCTGTCAGCCTATCCAACCTCCCCAGATTACACCACTCATCTAGGGCAATTTATAGCAGCCAATTAAGCTACCGACCCACATGCCTTTAGTACGTGGAGAAACCAGAGCACCCAGTGGAAACCCATGTAGTCACAGAGAGAACACGGACAGTACTCCAGGTCAGGATTGAACCTGGGTTTCCCTGGGTTTCTGGCACTGCAAGTCAGTAAGCTCTCCTAGCTCTGCCACTGTACTGTCCCTGAGCTGAGCGTGGGTTGGTGAGCTACACTTAAAGCAGCAGAGAAAGAGAGGTGATTTGTATAAAGATACTGACTGGGTCTGACAAGGTGGATAGTGAAAGTAGGTTTCCCACAAGTGGGGATATCTAGAATTAGATAGCAGAGCTTCAGAATCAGGAATCACCTTTGATGAGATGAGAAATAATCTTTTTAGAGGACTGTGAGTCTTTGAAATTCTCCACTCCATGGAATGTTTGAGATAGAGTCATTGAATATACTCAGAACTGACAAGATATTTGAACTATGAGGGAGTCTTGTCATGTGCCCACTTACATGAACTTTGTTGCCTTACCTTGATAGCAACAGGGTAGACGGTAGCTCCAATTTCAAAACTGCCCTTCTTGAACATCATAACAGAGGTATTGTTGATACAAGTTCCTGTGGAGAGGAACAGAGTAAGGCTAGACTGTTGCAAAATTGGATTCCCATAGGGCATAAACTGGAGGAGACAGCTTGCTCAACACACTTACTTTTCATGATTTTATCTCACAATTACTTGAAAAACCCTATATTTTGTTTTTTTCACTGCTTTACACAGATGTAATTGAATCATTCTTGTATCTTTTTAAAATATGTTTCAGTTCATAACCATCTTGACACATTTTGTGTTACACCCATAACTGCTGATTTGAAGCTGTAATCATAAATCCAATGGAAAATGGCATCAACCCGAACTAAACTCACTGGTGGCTCAGGTGCAATGGTTTTCAAAACACACAGTGCATGGTGAATGACATCATATTAGGTGAATGTGTTTTGATGGTCCACATGACCCGTTTTCCAGAATGATATTTTGACAGATCAAAAAAAGACAAACAATTGGAGGCCATTTGGCCCTTTATACCTGTTCTGTCATTCAATCGGCATACAATTACCTAACTCCACTTTCTTACAGTAATTTTGTTCCTCTTGATCAGAATCAGGTTTAATATCACTGGCATATGTCATGAAATTTGTTAATTTAGCATCAGCAATACAATGCAATACATGATGATATAGAAAAAAGTAAATAAGTAAATCAATTACAGTAAGATATTATATTAAATAGTTAAGTTTAAAATGGTGCAAAATCAGATACAATTTTTAAAGAGTGAGGTAGTGTTCAGGGCTTCAATGTCCATTTGGGAATCAGGTGGCAGAGGGGAAGAAGCTGTTCCTGAATCACTGAGTGTGTGCCTTCAGGCTACTGTACCTCCTTCCTGACAGTAACAATGAGAAGAGGGCATGTCCTGGGTGTTGGGGTCCTTAATAATGGACACCGCCTTTCTGAGGCACCGCTCCTTGAAGATGTCTTGGATACTATGCAGGATAGAACCTAAGATGGAGCTGAATAATTTTACAACCTTCTGCAGCTTCTTTCAATCCCATGCAGTACCCTGACTTGTCTCCCCCCCCCCCCCCCCCCCCACACCAGACAGTGAAGCAGCCTGTCAGAATGCTCTCTACGGTACATCTGTAGAAGTTTGAGCGATCTAGGTGACAAATTAAATCTTCTCAAACTCCAAATGAAATATAGACACTGTCTTGCCTATTCCTATTCCTATCTACAATTCTGCTGATTTGGTTTGAACATGGTCAGCAACTGAATCTCTCTTTGGTAGAGATTCAAATGAGTCCAGTCAGGATCAATACAAAAAGAACAGACTCATTGGATAAAGAGTGGTACTAGGACAGGAGAAGTGATTATTAGCAGATTTTTAAGTTCAGCAGCGAGTGGCTGACTATAATCAAGTGCTTAAGATATACACGATGCTGTCTCCAGACAAGAAACACTCCATTCCGATGCATTTCTAATGATATTTGGGGAGTTCAACCAAGCTTGTTACCAATTACCATTTACCCTGAACATAAAACCTGTAGCACCAGAGATCCCAACGCTTTAGACCACTGTTATACTAAGAATGCATAGTGTTCCATGCCCAGACCACATTTTGGTAAATCTGATCACCTGGTTGTCCTTCTCCTACCTGCATACAGGCAGAGGCTAAAGAGCAAAGCTCCAGAGATTAGGAAAACAAAGAAGTGGTTCCAGTAGGCAGAGGAGCGGCTATGGGATTGCTTCGAGTCTGTGTTCAAGGACTCCTCTATGGATCAGAATGAATACACCATAGCTGTCACAGACTTTATTAAAATAATTGTAGACAAGTGTGTCCCCATAAAATCAATCAGTCTTCCCCAACCAGAAGCCCTGGATGAACCAAGAAATCCACAATCTGCTAAGGGTCAGATCAGAGGCATCAAAGTCTGGTGACCAAGATGTCCAAGTACGATATCCAGAAAGCCATCTCACAGACGAAGTGGCAATTCCAGACTAAACTTGAATCAACGAAGGAGGCTTGACAGTTGTGGCAGGGCTTGAATGTTATCACCTCTTATCAAGTAAAATCAAGTGACAGGTGATAACAGGGCTTCGCTTCCAGATGAGCTCAATACCTTCTATGCTCACTTTGATGGTCAAAACATGGAGGAACCGTCACAAACTCCCACAACCCCAGATGATGCTGTGATTTTAGTCCCTGAGGCTGATGTGCGAGCAGCCTTCAGGAGGGTGAACCTATGAAAAGCATCCAGCCTGGATGAGGTACCTGGCCAAGCACTAAAGACTTGCGCTATTCAACTGGCTGGAGTGTTCACTATGATCTTCAATCTCTTGCTTTGGCAGTCTGAGGTACCCACCTGCTCCAAGCAGACTTCACTTTTACTGGTGCCTAAAAGAAAGTGGTAACCTGCTTTAATGACTACCGTCCAGTAACACTTCCATCAACAGTGACGAAAGTATTTTGAGAGATTGTTGATGAACTTCTGCCTGAGAAGCAATTTGGATCTGCTCCAATTGGTCTACTAGTGCACCAGGTCCACAGAAGATGCCATCTCATTGGCTCTTCACTCAACCCTAGAACATCTGGACAGCAAAGATGCATACATCAGGATGCTCCTTATTAACTACGGCTCAGCATTGAATAGCATCACCTCAAAACTAATCAATAAGCTTCAAGACCTTGACCTCAATACCTCCTTGTGCAATTGGATCCTTAATTTCCTCACTCACAGACCTTAGTCAGTTTGGATTGGTAACAACATCGCCTCCACAATTTCCATCAGCACAGATACACCACAACTCTTAGCCCCTGCTCTTCACGCTTTACACTTATAACTGCAAAACTAAGCACAGCTTCAATACCATATTAAGGTTTCTTCAAAGGGTTCAAAGTACCTTGAGTTTCGTCTGCTTACAGGCAGTCACAAAGCAAGAAACCTGAAAGAACCCAATTTTAAAAAAAGAACAATGCGTAGAGGAAGGAAAAAAAACAAGTCATGCAAACAATAAAAGCAAGCAACAGCACTCAGAATCAAGCTGAGTCCATAGACCTGGAGCCCGGAGCAGCTGGAGTAGGTCCATAACCTCAGTCTCAGTTCGTCATACAGTGCGGCAAATCGCAAAGCAACTGGAGCAGTCTTTCAGCCTCAGTGTCATGAAGAGTGATATAAATGTCGCGGAAGAACAAACAGAATCGCCCTGGCCCTCCTCTCCGGTTCCAACACCCTGCCTTTTCAGAATATCTGAGCCAGCATTTATATCATCCAAACAGTGGGTCATCCCCTGCACTAGGACCCAGGTTCTGGTCTTGCTATAGTGATATGTTCAAGGACTGCACCCTGCTGTCCAGCCCAAGGCTATTCTCAACCTTTCCAAATCGGCTCAGCACTTAAATCAATCCAGCCTCGCTCCTGGTTTAGGTGGATGGACTCTGAAACTCCTCCACACCGACTCCTCTCTGATTCACTCACTCCAACTCCATCTCTGACTCTGACACCGACCGCCTCAGCCATGCCAACCAGCACGGTTCAGTCCCACCTTTACACGTCTCTTCATTGTTTATTGTAGACCAAATTAAACATGTTGACGTATCAGCATATGGGAGGGAGATTGAAAATTTGGCCGAGTGGTACCACAACACCAATAGGTGCAGGAGTAGGCCATTCAGCCCTTCGAGCCAGCACCGCCATTCAATGTGATCATGGCGGATCATCCACAATAAGTAACCCGTTCCTGCCTTCTCCCCATATCCCTTGACTCCGCTATCTTTAAGAGCTCTATCTAACTCTTTCTTGAAAGCATCCAGAGAGCTGGCCTCCACTGCCTTCTGAGGCAGAGCATTCCATAGATCCACAACTCTCTGGGTGAAAAAGTTTTTCCTCAACTCCATTCTAAATGGCCTACCCCTTATTCTTAAACTGTGGCCTCTGGTTCTGGACTCCCCAACATCGGGAACATGTTTCCTGCCTCTAGTGTGTCCAATCCCTTAATAATCTTATATGTTTCAATCAGATGCCCTTTCATCCTTCTAAATTCCAGTGTATACAAGCCCAGTCGCTCCAATCTTTCAACATATGACAGTCCCGTCAACCCGGGAATTAACCTCTTACTCAATGTCAGCAAGACCAAGGAGCTGATTAGGTAGAGAAAACCAGAGATCCATGAGCCAGTCCTCATTGGAGGATCAGAGGTGGAGACTTTAAATTCCTCGGTGTTATCAATTCGGAGGACCTGTCCTGGGCCCAACACACAAGTTCACCTATGAAGAAAGCATGTCAGCTTCCATGGATGTTTGCGAAGATTCAGCATGGCATCTAAAACTCTGACAAACTTCTGAAGATGTGTGGTGGAGAGTATACTGACTGGCTGCATCACAGCCTGGTATGGCCTTGAATGGAAAAGCCTACAAAGATTAGTGGACAAGGCCCAGTACATCGCAGGTAAATCCCTCCCCACCTTTGAGCACATCTACATGAAGCATTGATGCAAGAAAGCAGCACTCCATCATCGGGGACCTCCACCACCCAGGTCAGGCTCTCTTCTCACTGGGGCTATCAGAAAGGTGGTACAGGACCCTGAGGATGCACATCACCAGGTTCAAGAATAGTTAATACCCCTCAGCCAACAGGCTCTTCACTCAACTTCACTTCATCACTGAAATGTTCCCACAACCTATGGAGTTATTTTCAGACTCTTCATCTCAGTTTCTTGATATTTATTGCTTATTTATTTATTATAATTATTTCTTTCTTTTTCTATTTGCACAGGTTGTTGTCTTTTGCAAACTGATTGAATGCCAAAGTTGGTATGGTCTTTCATTGGTTCTATTATAGTTACTCTATCATGGATTCATTGGGTAACTGCAAGAAAATGAACCACAAGGTTGCAAATGGTGACATACATGTACTTTGAAAATAAATTTACTTTGAACTTTTAACTTTTGAACTGTTAAATTTCAGGATGATCTTCTGTATTTCAGATTGTCAGTCCTGGATGTTCTTTCATCTCTGAACAGATCACACTGGATTGAGAAGAATGTATGACAGAAAGCAGTCACTGGTTAATGAGGGGCTCAAGGACGTAGTTACAGACAGATCTGAAGTACTGCACAACAAACTTAAAGAATTAAGAAAGTTTGGAAGTAGGACATCTTGCAATATTTCTCAAATTATTCCTCCCCCCCCCCCCCCCCCATCTGCTTTTGAACAGGAAAGGACAGGAGGATTAACAAGACCATTGCTGAATTGAAGATGTTAGAAATGGAAGAGGAATTTTACTTTTCAGTCCTGGCCTCTATGGTTACTCAATGGTCCTCACTAAGTATGGTAAAAGTATTGGGGAGTGTGCTCAAGTAAGATTTTTCTAAATAATACAAATATGGTTTATGTTATGTTTTGCAACTCTAAAGCATAAAACTAACTGAAAGGAGCCAAAAATAACTGTACATTTCATTTTTACTTTAGCAAGCTGCGCACTTACAATGCAGTGGTGTGATGATATATGCCATTCACGTACTTTTATATATAAACCACAATGAATTATGTAAACCACACCCCTGCCTGCTTAGCTATAAGCTCCAATTCACTATAGAATGCATCTCAACTTGTATACATATACAGTACTGTAAGCAAAATTCTTATGTACAGATGTATAGGTAGGGCACCAAAGATTTTTGCACAGTACTATATTTGTCAACATGGAGCAGAGAATGAGTTTGTAAATCTGGCGGGAGCAAAGGATGTTGGGAATGACTCGGGTGGAGCACTGCGGGAGGGCGTGGGACAGGTGGCAAAGGAGTACTGGGGTGGAGGGTGGCATGAGTGCAAACATACCCAGCCCTGAGACACAAGACAAGGTCATTTGATTCCAAACAATTAGGTTATTGATCATTACAGAATGTCTCACTGTTGCTTCCTGCTCCCTCTCCTCTGCTCTTCATTTCCCGTTTCCCAACCATGATTACCCTCTCTCTGCACCCTTCCCACTCTCAGTCCACAATAGAGACCCAAATCAGAATTAGGTTTATCACTCGTATATTGTCATGAAAGTTCATTTTTCTTGGCAACCATACAGTGCAATATATAAAATTTCTACAAAATTCTTTGGCGCAATATGTATGTGTGAAGACTTTAGCACAATACTGTAAATACGGAATATATACAGTATACTACATAATACAACTACTTTATAGACATCACAGCATAATAAATTTTAAATTGCCCCATTCAGGCATAAAAATTTAATCACTGTGGAGGATTTCTTACTCTTGTGTAATAACAGCTTTCCTGACAAGAGGGTGGGGTGGGAGAGGTCACTCTGCTTAGCAAGTGAGACTTATGGCTGTGAAACAATCTCAGGTTCTCTGACCTTCCTCATGGTGGACGTAGGAGTTGACTCTGGGGCTGCCTGAAGTGATTCTGATATTGTAATACAAACATTACTGAAATATTAAATACACAACAGTCTGGACCCATTGTTTACACTTCGATTGCAAGCAACAGAGGCAGAAGCTGGAGTGAAAATAGTGTAGAGAATTCAAGGGGCATTTCCAGCTGAAATCTGAAATTGGAGAGCCTCTGCCTCCACCACTGGTGAAAAATATTCTCCTTCAGAACCCTTTTAAATCTCTTATTTTATTGTATTGTCGTATCTGAGGTTGAGCTACACGGAGAGTCGGATGTCAGACTACTTAAAGATAAAACATAGCCTGCACTGGCAGCCCAAGCCACTCTGCTTCAGACCTTCCACGGATGGAACAGATGCACAGAACACAGAAAATCCTCTGCATTGTGCAAGTTGAATCCATGACCATCCTACTTTGAATGAGAAGCGACAGCACGCTGTTATGGACTTTCAAATAGCAGGGAAGGAAAGGGAAAGGAAAATCCGCAGTATGATTACAGAGAAAAAGAATTATTCTGCAAGATTTTGCATATCTATTTATCAAATGCGATAAAGAAAATGACAACAGAATTCCTAAACACCACATTTTCTCCAAACATCGAGCTACTGTTCCACTAATGTAGATTTAGATCAATTAGATCAGGAGGTAGAAGTTTTAGTTGTTAGTTCTGCATCGGGGAGGAGAGGCTGTTTAAACTAGAATTGTAGGTGGATGGGAACCAGAGTGCCAGAACAGATAGTTCTCAAGGCCTCAGACAAAGTCAGGAATCAAAAGGTTGAGCGTGGAGCAACTAATGTCCTGAGCTGCGTATATTTCAATGCAAGAAGTATTGTCAGAAAGGCAGATAAGCTCAGGGTACGGATCAACACCTGGAATAATGATATTGTAGACATTAGTGAGACTTGGTGCAGGAGGGGCAGGGCTGGCGGCTCAATATTCCGGATTCCATTGCTTTATACGCAAAAGAGAGGGAGGGATTGAAGGTAGGGTGGTGCAACTAGTCAAGAAAAATCTCACAGCAGTGCTCATTCAGGACAGACTGGACAACTTGTGAAGTAGGGCATTATGGGTGGAACTGTGTAATAAAAAAGGCATAACTGCGTTAATGGGGCTATATTACAGAGCACCCAATAGTCCCAGGTATTTAGAGAAACAGACTTGTAGAGAACGCAGACTGTTGCAAGAAACATAAGGATGCAATAGTAGGTGATTTTAATTTTCCACATATTGACTGGGACCCTCGTTCTGTAAAAGGGCTAGATAGGCTAGAATTTGTCAAATGTGTTCAGGAAAGTTTCGTTAATCAGTCCTAATGACAGAATATGTAATACTTAATCTGCTATTAGGGAATGAGACAGGATGGGTGACAGAAGTCCGTGTAGGGGAACACTTTGCATCTAATTGCTATTAGTTTTAAAGTAAATATGCAAAAAGATAGGTCAGGTCCGGGGCTTGAGATCCTAAATTGGAGAAGAGTCAATTTTGATGGTATCACAAAGGATCTGACAAGTGTGGATTGGGACAGGCTGTTTCCTGGCAAAGGTGTACTTGGTAAATGGGAATCCTTCAAAAGTGAAATTTTGAGAGTTCAAAGTTTGTAAGTGTTTATCAGAAGATAAAGATAAGTTAAAGATAACAAGTGTAGGAAGTCTTTGCTTTCAAGTTATTAAGACCATAGTTAAGAAAAAAAATGGAGGTGCATTGCAAGTATAGGCAGGTAGGAATAAATGAGGTGCTAATGGAGCTCAAGAAATTCAAGAGAACACTTAGGAAAGAAATCAGGAGGGCTAAAAAAAGACATGAGCAGACAAGACTAAGCAGACAAGGTGAAGGAGAATCCGATGGGATTCTACAGATATGTCAAGAGCAAAAGGATAGCAAGGGACAAAATCAGTCCCCTGGAAGACCAGAGTGGTAATCTCTGCATGGAGCCAAAAGAGATGGAGGAAGATCTTACATGCATTTTTGCATCTGTATTTACTGAGGTGACAGACACAGTCTATAGAAGTGAGGCAAAACACAGCCTCTGTACAGATTACAGAGGAGGAGTTGTTTGCTGTCTTGAGGCAAATTAGAGTGAATAAATCACCAGGGCCTGACAAGGTGTTCCCTTGGACCCTACGAGAGGTAAGTGTAGAAACCCCCGGGGTCCTAGTCGAGATATTTAAATCATCCTTAGTGACAGGTGAGGTGCCAGAGGATTGGAGGATAGCCAATGTTGTTCCACTGTTTAACAAACGCTGTAAAAATAAACTAGGAAATTATAGGCTGTCGAGCCTGACATCAGCAGTGGGTAAGTTATTGGAAGGTATTCTAAGGGACTGGTTATGAGTATTTGGATAAACAAGGGCTGATTAAGGATAGTCAGTATGGCTTCGTGTGTGGTAGGTTGTGTCTAACCAACCTTAAAGAGTTTTGAGGAAGCTACTGTTGTGGTAGTTAATAGCGCTATTCTTATGCCACTGACACATGGAAGGAGTTCACATACTGCACAAGCAGAGTTATCAATAAAGTTCAGTTGAATATGCTGCCTGGTGCTGCGCTAGTGTGCTCTGCACTCTCCCTCATATCGAACACAACATGATGTCGACATGGTTGATGGGTCAATGAATTCAGGCTACAGACCAAAGGAGACTCCCAACAAGGAAGAATTTGCAGTAAGTCTTTTCTAGTTCGCATTATCTATGGGAGGAACTTATCAGTCTGGACTGCCTACGCTAGTTGCTAACTGTGTGCTCTGAGGTTGAGCTGAGACCTGGCCAGGATTGCTAGGCAACACCTTCGAGTTACACCCAAAAGTGGATTGCAATAATCTGTGGGCCATTAGCCTGGGGAAGTACAGAGACACAGATAGAGCAGAGAAGACTTTTGGAGTTCAAATAAATAAGAAATAAACAAACAGGAAAATGGGGCAAATACCTGTAGTACCTGCATCTGTTTACCTAATAAAGCCCCCAAGACATTTGATTTCTCCAAACCATGGATCTTTGAGAGATGGCTCAAACACTGGGAGATTTAGGGTTGCAAGAAAGCTCACTCAGGATTCAGAAGAGCATCAAGTAAATACACTGATATACTGCACAAGTGACAAAACAGATAACATCATGGGTGGATTAGGACTGACAGATACTCAGGAAAAGGAGTACAAAACAGTGCAGGACAAATTGAAAGAACATTCCACAGGAAAGCGAAATGTGATGTATGAGAGGGCAAAGTTCAACCCAGAAAACAGGAGCCAGATGAAAGTGTAAATCTGAGAGGTGAGAGGGATTGTTGTCAGGCTACTAGACATCAAACTGTCACAGAGATTTCAGTTGGACACAAATCTCACAGTAGATAAAGCTATTATTATAGTCAGGCAGAGAGAGAATATTTGGCAGCAACAGGCAGATGGAGGTAGCATTTTGCTATAGGGATGCTTTTCAACAGCAGGAACTAGAAATCTGGTCAGGATTGATGGGTAGATGAGTGCCGCTAAATGACAAAAAGATCCTGCATAAAATCCTGCTAGCCTCTGCCAAAAAGCTTAAACTGGGGAGGGAGTTCATCTTTCAGCAGGGCAACGACCCAAAGCACACTGCCAGAGCAACCACGGAGTGGCTTCAAATGAAGAAAATTGATGTCCTTGAGTGGCCCAGTCAGTCCTGACCCTTATCCAATTGAACATCTTTGACAAGATCTCAAGATTGCTGTCCACCGCCGCTTCCCAACTAACCTGATTTAGAGGCTGAGAGTTGTTACTTTGCAACCGTACAGAGTGGGTGCGCTTCACCTAAATGCATTTTGAACAGAAGGCAGAGATAATAATTTTGCAAAGTTTAGGGAAATGTTCAAGGTAAATTTATAATCAAATTACATATGTGTCACCATATACAACTCCGAGACACATTTTCCTGCAGGCATACTCAATATTCCCAAGAACCATAATAGAATCAATGAAAGTCCGCATCCGGGGTGGGGGGGGGGGGGGGAGCAAACAACAAACTGTGCAAATACAGAAGAGATAAGTAAAAAATATAAAGAATACAAGATGAAGAGTCCTTGAAAGAATGAGTGGGAAATTTTAAAAGGGTTGAATTTATAAGATACACCAGCAGAGGAATCTAAAGCACAAGTTTGAAAACATAAGAGGAAAAAGAATCACATGCGGCATTACAGGAATGCAGGAAGTCTCGTTCCTAAAATGTTTCTTCTAAGTTGCTATCTAGAGTACAATACAGTTACTTTAAAGCAAGATTATTAACTAGACCAAATTATGATTAAAATTACAAATGTCCTATTGAGAAACAGTATCTGAATACATTACGGTGGACATAGCACAGCTAGTAATGCTATTTGTATTAGGTGGATGCTGACAGCAATCTCTTTGTTCTACAGGAATCTAGTTGACTTGTAGATATATTTCATAGGTAGGGATGAAACCCATGCTTTGGACATGGTGATGCCTCAGGATGTGAGGGAATTATCTTAATTCTAACCCTAACTTTACTTTTTATATATCTTTTAAAAAACTCCTGGAACCTCCTTTTATATTAATGACACCCACAAAATGCTGGTGGAATGCAGCAGGCCAGGCAGCATCTATAAGGAGAAGCGCTGTTGACGTTTCGGGCCGAGACCCTTCGTCAGGACTAACCGAAAGGAAAGATAGTAAGAGATTTGAAAGTAGTGGGGGGAGGGGAAAATGCGAAATGATAGGAGAAGACCGGAGGGGGTGGGATGAAGTAAGAGCTGGAAAGGTGATTGGCAAAAGTGATACAGAGCTGGAGAAGGGAAAGGATCATGGGACCCAAAACGTCGACAGTGCCTCTCCCTATAGATGCTGCCTGGCTTGCTGTGTTCCACCAGCATTTTGTCTGTGTTGTTGTTTGAATTTCCAGCATCTGCAGATTTCCTCGTGTTTGCTTTTTATATTAATGGCTGGTTTACCCTCATATTTAATCTTTTTCTCCTTTATAAGCTTTTTCAGCTGTCCTCTATTGGCTGTCAAAGACTTCCCACTAATCTATGCCATATTGTATGCCTTCTCTTTTGGATTTGTGTTGTCCCTGACTTCCCCTATCATCCACATTTGCCATATCCTCGCCCTAGTGCGCTTCTTTTCTGGGATGAAACTTTGCTGCGTCTCTCAAATTACTCCCAGGAATTGCTGCTCCACCCTCTTCACTGCTAGGATCCTCTGGCCAGCCTTTCCGTACCTCTGTAGTTACCTTTGCTGAACTGTAATACTGTAACTTCAGACTTCACTCTCTCTCTCTCAAACCAAACCCAAAGAGTTCCTTCACCTTAAGCTCCCAGATCCAGTCTGCTTGTTACACAACACCAAACACTGCCTGTTCCTAGTGGGGAGGCTGCTCTAAAAACCCACCTCATTGAAATTCCGTGAATTCCTTTCTTTGTGGTCCACTTATTTTCAGTCTACCTACAGACTGAGGTTACCCTAGACCACTGCAATATTGCCTTACATGCCTTTTCTATTTCCTAGCGTATTTTGTATCCCATATCCTGATCACTATTCAGAGGCCTGTACATAACTCCCATTAGGGTCTATTATTAATGCAGCTTCTCAACTCTACCCACGTGAGGAGATGACAGCAAGATAGAAACTGGCAACAAAATAATTACTTGAATAAGACTGAAATAGATCTAATCCACAGAGACTGGTGGGGCTCCGAACAAATGAGATGCAGCCTCACGAGACTCCGATGGAGCTTTACAATGTAGAATGATTTCCCTCGCAAGGGAAACAAGAAAAAAGACAGCATTTTACTTCAGGGGTCTCCCATCTGAAAGATGAGGAGGACCGCATTGTCTCAGAGGACCACAAATTTTAGCATTCTCTAACCCAATGAGTCATTGATGTTGAGTCAGTATATACTGAAGGCTGAGTAGACTTTTTGACTGTACTGGTATCAAAGCTTATGGGAAGGAGACAGAACAGCAGAATTGAAGTCAGGATTTTATTAGCAATGATCTGATTGTTTAATAGAGTAGGTTAGAGACATTAAAGCCTGCTCCTGCTCCTATTTCTTATATTCCTAAGGTTTCAATAGCTGTCGGAGCACTGAACAAAAATTAATCCTGAGGGACTTCTAGCTCATAAAGCTCAGCTAAACGGGCCCTTCAGCAACTGACTCATCAAAGAGGTCACTGATCTAATTTCAAGATATTCCACCTCATATCTCATTAAATTTTGTTCTCCATAACGCACATAAGAAGTTGTTTACAAGTACATGGAAAGACTATTTGTTCCCATTCTACTTTAACAGCCTTCACTTACCTTCTGGGAATATCAAAATCGGAAGCTTAACCTGGTCTCTTACATGTTCACTCAGTCTGCAGAGATAAAAAAAAAGAACAGAATTGGGCAAAAGAAAGAAAAAATAGCAAATATAAAATTTCTATTGGCTCTCTCATGCCCTCTAAGAACATAAGAGTAATTTTCTATGACTCTATGCACAGAAACAAGCCCTTTGGCCCATCTAGTTCATGCCAAACTATTTCAACTGCTTAATCCGATCAATCTATGCTGAGACTACTGCCCCCATACCCCTACCAACCATGTACCTATCAGAACTTCTCTTCAATGTTGAAACCTAGCATGCATGCACCATCTGTGCTGGAAGCTCATTCCACATTCTCACAACCATCTGAGTGAAGAAGTTTCCCCTCAAGTTCCCCTTGAACTTTTCACCTTTCACCCTTAACCTACAACCTCTGGTTGTAGTCCCAGATGTACAACTCAAGAACTTCTCCAGACCAGGCAACATCCTTGTAAAGTTTTTCTGGACTCTTTCAACCTTATTTACATCTTTCCTGGAGGTAGGTGACCAAAACTGCACACAATACACCAAATTAGACCTCACCAACATCTTATACAACTTCAGCGTAACATCCCATCTCCTGTATTCAATACACTGATTTATGCCCAATGTACCAAAAGCTTTCTTTATGATCCCTATCTGCCTGAGATGCCACTTTCACTGAATTAAGGACCTGTATTCCCAGATCCCTTTCCTCTACCACACTCCTCAGCACCCTCTGCAAATTTGTTCCTCTAAATCCCATAGGTGGTCTGTAAAATAGCCCCATTAATGTGGTTATACTTTTCTTAATTTCTCAGTTCCACCCATAATGCCTCACTAGAAGAGTTCTCCAGTCCATCTTGACTGAACACTGCAATGACATTTTCCCTGACTAGTAACACCACCCCTCCTTTAATTCTTCCCACTCTGTTGAGTCTAAAACAACAGACAATGGATCAACTGGATCTTGGAGCCACTAAAGAGACAGTGAATTTTGAGGATAGCTAACTCCTTTTGGACTAACAGGCAACATTATTTGATCTAACACAGTAAAAATTAAGCATGTTCTGGCAACTTACAAATAAGTTGGACAGTAAATCCAAAGGACTGAAAAGTTACCAAATACTCCTCACCTTCTTGCAACTAGATTGCGATCTCTGACTTCTGATCTCTCAAACCAGATATGAGGACAAGCCTTGACCATGGCTCTCTGAATGACTCCCATCAGCCCACCATGAATCTGCCCAACCTGTTCAAACAAAATCCAATCACACAAACAGGGTTAGGAATGGGCTCATTTCTTCAGGTAACAAGTTCTATTTATCTGACTGACTACTTTTTCTCTTCCTTTCCCAACCTATTATAGATTTTTCTGACAAGTAAAGAAAATAACCTTTATCTTCAGATTGTTTATTGTTTTAGGGAAAGGAGAAGCAACACTGCTTATGTGAAGGGAATGAGAATTTTAGAACCCAGAGTAAATTGTTATATTTACAGTATGTCTTGCACTTCAAAAAAGATACAGTAATTCGTTTTGCATTAACTTGCAGGGAACTACAATTATCATGACATCCATCCCCACAAGAAGAATTACAATAGAAAAGTTGTTTTTTGATATTATTGGTACGGGCAGATCTACAACTCTGTCAGGAGCACTCAGGAAATACATACATTTTAGTAACATTCCAGGTTCTTTGGTTATATCCAGTTCATGTGTTCAAATTCCCCATCCCCTGCCCAAGAGTGGAAATTCTACCGATTCAGCC
Source organism: Hemitrygon akajei (assembly GCF_048418815.1). Classification (NCBI taxonomy): domain Eukaryota; kingdom Metazoa; phylum Chordata; class Chondrichthyes; order Myliobatiformes; family Dasyatidae; genus Hemitrygon; species Hemitrygon akajei. Next base: position 188,570,586 of record NC_133124.1, on the reverse strand, counting down.
AAGATGATCTTAGTACCATGGAAAACCAAGAAGTGGTCAACTAAAGTTCAAAAGTCTATTGGATGTATTCTAGACAAAGAAGCATTAGAGAGAAAGGTGACACTGAAAATAAATAAATGTGAAAGATTTGCCATATATACTGTCATGGATGTCCACTCTAGTCTTATCCTCTGACCTTTCTGAAACTCACACAGAATTAAATGCCAACCACTTCACAGCTAGAGTAAGATGCTATTCATTTTCTGAGCACCTTTAAAATTATACTTTAAAAAAACTGAAGAAAACAATTTTAAAAATATTCATCACATTCAAACTCAAATGTTACTCTAATAGTGTTGCACTAACCACTACATTACCATGGCGCCTTAAAACCTGTAAGGCTAATTAGTGTTTTTAAGTAATAACTAATCATCTGAAACCAGAGGGCACCTCTTTAATCTGGAGGTTCCAAAGAGAAGCTTTTTTCATCCAAACAGTAGCTGTGATCTGGAAAGCACTGCCCAAGAAGGTGGAGGAGGCAGGTTGTCTCAACATTTAAAAAGGTACATATTTGTGTGAACATTTGAATTATCACAGCATAAAAGATTATGGAAAAGGCTGTGGTAAACAGAACTATGACAGAGCAGTATTTATGGTCATTATGGACATGATTGGCTGAAGAGCTTGCTTATGTGCTGCATGAATCCATAATCATAGATTTTAAATAACTGGAAATAAGATTGACAAGGCTTTATTTAAAGTTGTCAGGATATGGAATGCTTAATCTGGGATAGAATTTGATTCTGAAAACAATTTGAAACCCACTTGGTTCAAGAGCCAGCAATGAGTTAAAATGCTTTTATTCAGTTTACTGACAAAGGCTGGTATGCACCACGTAGACCATTTACTGAGCAATATAAGAATATGATAGATTGAAGATGACAATATCTTGAAACAAAGTGGCTAGTTTTAGAATCCAAGGTACATGGCATTATTTACATCTGTTCAGCTTTTTACATGGATCTGTACATGGAGAATTACTCACCATAGCGTAGAAGCCATCACTAGCCAGAATGATAACATCAATTGGAGAAGTATGATTTGCAACACATATACCTCCATTTTTGGGTCTGTTTTCACTGTCAAGGAAATACACAAATATCACTGGAAAGCTCAGTGTCTGCAGGTCTGTGCAATATCTTGCAGGCTTACACACTGTAGCCAGCCCCTTCTATTTCACATACAGGCTGGGATAAATATTTATTGTTTATCAGTCTTTTAGTCTTCCTCTGATCCAGCAATTGCCCACAGCATCTTTCTTCCAGAAATCTCACCTTTTCTTTCCCATCCACTAATTATAAAACAACTCTGCTTCCTATTCATTTCATACAGAAATGCGCCTGGGAAAAGCTTTAGAGAACAACAGATGGCAAATGGCCAGAAACAACAAAAGATATCTCGAAAAAAACTAAGACAAGCAAGGAGTTGGAGAATTGTAAAGGGCAATGACAAGGTGGTATTAGGAGTTGTTACTGATTTATTTTTGGGATCTGGACATTCCTGGTTAGGCCACCATTTATTACCCACCTCTAAGTGCCGTTGAAATGTTGTTATAGAGCTGCCCTGTTCAACTGCTGTGGTCTTCTGGTGAAAATATGCTTGTCATGCTGTTGGGAATGGACTTCTAGGATTTAGATCCAGCAACTAAGAATAGCAATGTTTCCACATCAGAATAGTGCGCAACTTGGAATACGATATTCAGGTGGCATTTCCATTCGTCTGCTGTCCACGTCCTTTTTCTTTAGCTTTGGAGGCTTTGGTTTGGGAGGTGCAATCAAGGTGGCTTGGGTAAGTAATTGCAGTACATTTTACACAAGTTACACACTGCAGTCACAATGTTGTAAATGTTGAGTGGCTTTGTGGGCTATCAATTGAGTGGGCTCCTTTGTCATAATAGTGTCTAACTTTTCAAGTATTATTGAAGCTATATTCATTCAGCCAAAATGCCATTCCATCACATTCCTGCCTTGTGTCTTACAGATAGTGTAAGTACTTTGGAGGGTCAAGTGAGTCTTTTTTGATTTGTCCTTGTAGCCGCTATATTGTTGTGGCTGACCCAGAGTTTCTGGTTAATGGCAATCTCCAGAACGTCGATGGTACAATATTTTGATATTAATGCCATTGAATATCAAAGTGGTCAGACTTTTGTTCCAGTAAGAGATAGCCATTGCCTAACACTTTTGGGGTATAAATGTTACTTATCAGTCCATGCTGATGGAGTTTAGATCTTGTTGTATGCAAGGATGGATCACTATTTGGTGAGGAGTTACAGATGGAATTGAATACAGAACAGCCAATGAATTTCCTGTGTCACCAATGACACAGCTCAAGCTGGTTGGTCTTAGATACTGTCCTCAAGAACTGCAGCACTTATGTCCTAAGGCAGGACTTCCTCATGATTTCCCTGTGTACAACATACAACTCTAATAAACAGAGTCCTTTCCTCAGGTGCCCATAATTTCAATTCTATTTGGACCTCCTCCCCACCCCCAATGCCACAATTGGTCAAATATTCCTTTGTTGTCAACCGTAGTCACACTTGTGTTATCTCTGGAATTCAACTCTTCCATCGAGGTAAAGAAGCAAAATGCAAAGTGCACCCCGTGAACTAATTTTTTAGCGAGTAAATGCCACCTGATGAAGCCATCTTTGGCACCTGGCATCACTCTACTGGTGACTGAAAGATGTGTTCTCTTTCTTGTTATCACACCATACCTGGGCAATATTCCACACTGTCAAGTATATTCCAATGCTTTAATTGTGTGGAACAGCTTGGCTGAAGCACACTCAAGCAGACAACTTCAATACAGTATAATATAAAGGTGCTATCACTATAGGCCTCCCAATTAGCAGCTGGAGATGTATCATAGCATGATACAAAACAACAGGGTTGTTGTAATAGATGATGCAAACTTCCAATATTAACAGGAACTCCCATAGTGCAAAAGACATAGATGGGGTAGAATTTGGTAGGTACATCCTAACAGCATTCTTGAAACAATATATAGATATTCCAACAAGGGAAGGGGCCATACTACAGTTGATATGGTGAATGAGCTTGGTCAGGTGATTGAAGTTTTAGAGGGGGTGGAATTGGGAACACTGATCATAATTCTGTAAGCTTTAAGACAGTTATGGATTAAGATAAGACCGGATCTCGGATAAATTACTAAATTGGGAGAAGTCTAATTACTATAGTATCAAGCAGGAACTAAGGATTGTAGCTTGAAATATCTATTTAAGGATAAATCTGCATCTGACGTGTGAGCAATTTAAAGGCTGGCTGGTTAGAGTTCAGGACAGCATTTTCTGTGAGAATGAAAGCATGGCAAGGTCCAGGATTCTTGGGAGACAAAAAAGATATTTCAAGTTTTGTCAGAAAGAAAAAAAGAAGCATATTTTAAGGCTTAGAAATATAAAAGCAGTAAAGAACTTATACAAGAATCAGGAAGGCTAACTGAGGCAATGAAATAGTAGAATTAAGGAGAATCCCACAGCAATTTATTATAAGCAGCAAGAAGGTAGCTGGGGAATGGATAGGTCCACTCAAGGATAAAAGTGGGAATTTAAGTGTGGAGGTAGAGGAAGTGGGTGAGTTCCTAAATAACTAGTTTGCTTTAGTTCACCAAAGGGCATAGATAACGGTGAGATTCTTGGGCAAGTCAATATCAAAAAGGATATTTTGATTAAGCTTGGAATGTGCTGCCAGGGGAGGTGGCAGAAGCAGTTACAATAGCAACGTTTAAGAGGCATTTAAACATACACATGTGAACAGGCAGCGAATACAGAACAATCCAGACTACATGCAAGCAAACGAGATGTTGCGCTGTGGTCATGGTTGGTTCAGACATGGTGGACCTGTTCATGTTCTCACATACCGTTCTATGTTCTCACAGATACTGCATGTTGTCTGCTACATCCACTGTCTCAATTTTTACTGATTCAAATTGGCTGAATATAGGCTTCTATCGTGGTGAAGAACTCAACGGGATGCTCAGGTGGATCTTCTCAACAAAGCTAGCTAAATATGGTGTCTTTTTTCCCATAGAATACTCTGCAGCTTTGGCACTGGTACTGTAATAATGTACTTGAAGCTTCCTGCTCATCCCAACAGCTTATTAATTATCCACCATTCACACGATGTGGCAGGGATGCAGAGCTTGAACCCGATCTGTTGGTGATGCTAATTCTATCTCACACTGCCTCTGTTTAGTTAAGTCTGCTGGGCTCATGCGATTCTGTACTCCGTATTGATCCCTGGCTTGGGAGTACTGCAGAATCAGTACGTGTCAGACCACAAGGTCGTATCATGGTGGTGTACCTTTCTTTTCCTGATGGGAATTCACAGCACCTCTCGGATGCTCAGTTTTAAGCTGCTGATGTGTTCACCTCATTTAGTGCAACCATACTTTTATACAACATGTAAAAGCATGTCCTCAGTATGAATACAGGGCTTTGTGTGGCAATCACTAGAAAAGAAAGTAACCACAGGAGGACACCACACAAAAGTTTCATAGTGATGGAAAGGACAAAGGTAGTAGAGAGATCTGAAGGGCAAGAATCTTGAGAAACAAAGATTATTGAGATACAAATAAATTTAGGTGACTAGAACCAGCTTCCTGAGCAACTTGCAGAAGGACGTCAAGAGAGGTGACATATCAGTCTGAAATTTTGAAAGAGACCACTGACATAAGATGTTAATATTTTTGCAATTCATTGATTCAGAATGACCTGCCAAGCATTGCTGCGATTTTCTGTTTTTAATATAGGTGGTAAACAATCCTCATTTTACAAATTCTCAGTATCTTCCATTATGTTTGTGGGATGCAATGCACACATTTAACATAGCATTTCTAATAGAACAATACAGCAAAGTACAGGCCCTCTGGCTCACAATATTGGGCCAACCTTTTAACCTAGTTGTTCCTCCCACATAGCCTTCCATTTTCTTGTTCATCCCATCTAAGAATCTGTCTCAAACTCCACCCCAGACAGCAGGTTCCACGCACCTACCACTCTGTAAAAAAACCTATCTCTGACATCCCCCTATATTTTTCTCCAAACACCTTAAATTTTTGCCCCTTATATTACTTATTTTCACCCTGGGGAAAAGTCTGACTGTGCACTCAATCTATGCCTTTTATCATCTTGAGTGACCTCTATCTAATCACCTCTCATTCTCCTTTCAAGAGAAAAGCCTTAACTTGCTCATAAGATATGCTCTCTAATTCAGGCAGCACCCTGGTAAATCTCCTCTGTTCCCTCTCTAAAGCTTCCACATCCTACCTATAATGAGGTGACCAGAAATGAACACATTTCCAAGTGTGGTCTAACCAGAATTTTACAGAGCTGCAATATTATCTCTAGGCTCTTGAATTCAACTAATGAAGTCCAGCACACCATACACCTTCTAAGCCACCCTATCAACTTGCACTACAACTTTGAGGGATCTATGGGTATGGACCCCAAGATCCAACTGTGATTTAGACAATGAAATTGATGGCTTTGTGGCAAAGTTTGCAGATGATTCAAAGGTAGGCGGAGAAGTAGGTATTGCTGAGGAAGCAATGCGATTGCAACAGGACTTAGACAAATTGGAAGAAGGGGCAAAAAATGGCAGAAGGAATTGTGTTGGGAAATGTATGATATGCATTTTAGTAAAAAGGAATAATACGGACTATTATCTAAATGGGGAGAAGGTTCAAACATCAGAGGTCCAGAGTGACTTAGGAGTCCTCATGCAAGACTCCCAGAAGGTTAATTTACAGATTGAGTCTGTGGTAAAGGCAGCAAATGTAATGTTGGCATTAATTTCAAAGGGAATAGAATATAAAAGCAAGGAGATAATGCTGAGCCTTTATAAGACACTGGTCAGGCCTCACTTGGAGTATTGTCAACAGTTTTGGACTCCATTTCTCAGAAACGATGTGTTGTCATTGGAGAGAGTCCAGGAGGTTCACAGGGATGATTCAGGAAATGCAGGGGTTAACATATGAGGAGCATTTGGCAGCTTTGGGCCTGTACTCACTGGAATTGAGAAAAACGTGTGAGGATCTCATTGAAACCTACCGAATGTTGATAAAACTAGATAAGGTGGATGTGGAAAGGATGTTTCTTCTGATGGGGTTATCCAGAACTAGAGGGCACAGCCTCAGAATTGAGGGGCAACCCTTCAGAACAGTGGTAAGGAAGATTTTTTAAGTCAGAGAGTAGTAAATCTGTGGAGTGCTCTGCCACAGACTGTGGTAGAGGCCAAATCTGTGCATATATTCAAGGCGGAAGTTGATCATTTCTTGATCAGTCAGGGCATCAAAAGATATGGCGAGAAGACAGCTTACAGAGTCGAGGGGGATCCATGATCAGCCATGATGGAATGACAGGGTAGACTCAATGGGCTGAATGGCCTAATTCTGCTCCTATGTCTTCTGGTTTATGCCTTCTGTGGGCAAGCCAATTCTGAATTCACACAGCCAAGTAAACCATGCCTCCTTGCTTTCTGAGTGAGCCTACAATGGGGAACCTTGTCAAATGCCTTACTAAAATTCATACACACCATATATACCGATCTGCTTTCGTCAATTTGTTTTGTCACTTCTTCAAAGAATTCAATCAGGTTAGTGAGGCAAGACCTGTCTCCCACTAAACCATGCTCACTATCCCTAATCAAACAATGCTTCTCAAAATCCTGTCTCGAAGAATTTTCTTCAAGTTTTCCCACCTCTCACTGATCTTTAATTCCCAAGAGTTTCCTGTATCTTTCTTGAACAAGGAATGACATTTGCCACCCTTCAATCATTTCGTACTGCTCCTGTGACCAGTGAAGACACAAAGGTCATCGGCAAAAGCTCAGCAACCTCCTCTTCCCTCAATTTCCACAGTAAACTGGTGTATATCCCATAGAGCCCTGGGGACTTATCCTAACATTTTTCAAAAGTTCCAACATGTTCTCTTTAACATCAACATGTTTCAGTACATCAGACTGTTCTATGCTGACATTTGTTAAGTAACTTCTCACTGGTGAATACTAAAGCACAGTATACATTAAGGACCTCCTCTACCTCTTCTGACTCTAGGTATGTTTCCAACTTTGACCCTAATTAGTCCTAGCCTCACTCAAGTAACTCTCATGTTCTTCATGTATATGTAGCTCTTCTATGTCCATTCTTAAGGTCCTCCCTGGCTACCTTGTAACTCTCTGGAGCTCTGCATGATCCTTGCTTCCTAAACTTCAACTATGCTTCCTTCGTCCACTTGACTAGATGTTTCAGATCACATCAGCTATGGTTCCTTCACCCTACCATCATTCCACAACCCCCAGCAAGCATTTTCGAAACAACCTCCTCATTTCTGCTTCCCTGAGTACATCTGTTTCCAAAAATCTGCCTCCAGATCTGTTTTTTTAGTGTCTCTGCTGTTACCGGAGGGTCTACAGAATACTCTCAATAGAGTATTCGCACCCTGTTTCTGACTTCCACCCACACCGACTCAGAAGACAATTCCTCCACAATATCCCCCCTTTCTGCAGTTGTGATACTATCCCTAATAAGCAATATCACTTCCCCACCTTGTCCCTTTTTAAACATCTAAATCCCAAAATACCCTGCAGTTAATCCTGCACTTGTGACAGCCAAGACTCCATAATGGCTACATCATTTTAAAATCTGCCTCCCAATCTGCATCTCTGTTCCTATTGGGAAGGTTCTATAGAAAAATCCCGTATAACTACGGATCCCACAATTACATACACTGCAAAATTAAAGAAGTATTGAAGATGAACTCTAGCTCTCAGTACAGGTCTTCCTTAGCTTTGTACAAACAAGTATTTTGGAGACCGGCAAGATGCATATGCCAGTTGCTGCGGGGCTACATGCATTCTTACCCTGTGGGAACTCAGTTCACGGCCACATTTCTGAACTGCAAACTATCTGGGTTACGAACACTTCACAGAAACAAAAGTTGGGGAGGACCTGTATACTCAAAGGGGAAGGAATACAAGCTAGCAGGTGATAGGTGATACCAGGTTAGGAGGTGGTAGCTGGATGGGGGTGGATAGGTAGAAGTGGTAAAGGGGTGAAAATAAGGAATCTAATAAGAGAGGACAGTGGACCATAGAAGAAAGAGAAGGAGAGCAACCACAGGGAGGTGATGAGCGGGTGAGAAGAGAAAAGGCTGGAGAGTAACCAGAATAAGAAATGGGAAAAGACAGGAAGGGGGAGGAGAAACTACCCCAAGTTAGAGAAATTGATGTTCACGCCGTCATGTTGGAAGGTACACCGACAGAGTATGAGGTGCTGCTCCTCCAGCCTGTGTTTGGCCTCAACATGCCAGTAGAGGAAGACATGGGCAAACATGGCAGAGTGGGAATGGGAAACTGAATTGAAATGGGTAGCCACTTCTGCCCAAAACAGGGTTGTTGTTTATAGATACTGGTAAAGTAGCACTGATATATTTAAAGTAATTCTACTCTTTAAAAAGCTTGTAACTTAACTTGTCCACACAACTTTATGCTAGTTCTTCAAATGTTCAACAAGCTTAGCGCTTCAAAACTAAGATAGCTTTAAAAAAAACAATTTCCTTAGTTATTAAAGTTACAGAAATGGTCATATATTGTACTTGAACATGATTACGATGGAATTGGAATAATTCATGAAACATAACCATGGGAAAAGTGTATGCAGATGGAGTAAGAGCAGATTTATTATTTATTGCTCAAAATACTGGTGTCCATGTTACGAGTTTACCTTATCAGCTGTTCCATTTCTGCTGACCTACTTTTGTCCTGCACACCCCGTCTGCACCCAAACCCAGTCCACACTTAAGTTTAAAATTCTTATTCATACTGTCAAATTTCTCTTTCTCAATCACACCTACCAGCTGTACAGCCATGTTCCTTCAGTTCTAGCACAATGATCTAACCACTGACGGCCCAACTGCTGACAGTCATATGTTCAGCTGTCTTACCCTAGACTTTAAACTGTTTCCTTGAATATTTCCTTCTCTCTCCTTACTTATGGTTTTAAAATTCTCTACATTGACCTTTAGATCTTAGCTATTAGTCCCAAAATTCCTTTATTTGGCATGATGTCAAAGTTTATCTGATAATACAAATATTACAACACTTGGGGTGTTACATAACTTTAAAAATGATAAGTGCTGATACTTACAGTGCTGCAACAAAACACATCTTCCTTCTATCTGGTTTCCATGATAAAATGTGCAACTTATTAAACTACTGACTCCTATTGCCAAATGAAATTCAAGTACCCAGTTACAAGTAAATTTTGGGATAATGCCACCTACTATGTTCAGCACTATATACCAACCTGTCATGATAATGTATAATTGCAGTCAGCGCTCTCACGCAGATCCTGTAGCACATCAAGTGTACATGTTTGCTCAAAAAGTCCTTCAACCTAGGCAAAGAGAAAATTGAAGAGAGGGCACAATTAATACAAGTTAGTAGATAAGTTTCTGAGGAATGAAAAATTTTAAACTTCCCCTTCAAACCTTTCAGAAAATTTTCATTATTCTTCTCTTAACCAGATTCATCGAGATACTACAGTCAATTCATAATGAATCCTGTGTCAACACAGTCTTTGAATCATCTTGGACTGTTGGGCCGTAATGCTGACATAAAACTGCATTTAGGCTTAGCACCAAGCTGACAAGCCAAATGGTCTCTGAAAAACTTCTTTGAAATGTGTATCATTTAGATATTATAATCTCTCGCACCCCGAGTTTCCACTGACCACTGGAAAATTGGATGAAAAGAGGTAGCTAAAATAATAAATGCTAATTATGACTCAAAACCACAAGACGTAATCCCCTCCAATTTGATTCTGGAAAGGCATTAGTAAATTAGATGTGTTTTCATCACAATTCAATTGTTTCACAGTTTCATTGCCTACATTACTTTTTCAATACCAGATTACTCAATTAATACAACACCAGAGCAACACAGCATGGACACAGGCCCCTGAACAGCTGTACAAGGTGTCCCAACTCTTATACTCAATGCCCTGACTGATAAAGGAAAGTGCGTCATATGCTTTTTCATCACTTTGTTCTTGTGTGTCACTCTAGATCTTATCCCTTGTCCCTCATAATTTTATAAACCGTTACAAGGTCAACTCACAGCCTCTTTTTTTTTCCACAAAGGGAATAAGCCTAGACTGTCTGATCTTTCCTTATAACTACATCTGGTGTAGATTCAAATCCTGGTGAACCTTCCCCTCACTATTCCTGTTATACCAAACTTTCCCATAGGTTAAGCAACCAGAACTTATATTCAATGCCTCACCCCTTGGAAGCAAGTGTATCACCTTTACACTCTCGTGCTCACACGTCAATGAATGCTGAAATGTAAAGACCAATCATCTGTGCTTGTTTCTTTGGCAAGGAGTCCTGAACCACCACTGATGACCCCCTCTCCAGATCCCCTCTTAATCATGGACACTCCAATCTGGCCTTTTACCTCCCTTGAACATTCCATTTTCAACTGCCAATGTTATTTCAACTGTCTTGAATTCTCCACATCTTACTCCAACCTCATACTCTCCACTCAATCTGCACCTATCCCAACCTTGTCATCAAACTCACAGAGAAGAACAGTGCCGTTTTTATCTAGTGGACTGACATCTACCTTACCAAGGCCAGACACGACTCTTGGTATCTATCCCTGGACCATGTCACCACCAATGTATACCAGCTGACTGCCTTTCAGACCAGAGATCTCATCGCTTCAGGGTATTTTCCTTTCACTGCCTCCAACCGGGAGTCTAGTGTAGCTTTCTCTGTGTTGTTTTTTTTTATGTAGTTCAGTCTAGTTTTTGTACTGTGTCATGTAACACCATGGTCCTGAAAAACATTGTCTCATATTTACTATGCACTGTACTAGCAGTTATGGTCGAAATGACAATAAAAGTGACTTGACTTGACTCAACTTCACACCTCCTGCATCTATATCTACACTTGACCCCTGAATGTACCTCCTCATACCCTTGCTCTACCCTGTCTCTCCTTGGGCAGTCCCTTTCCATCTACATCCTGCACATGTATACACCTCTGTCACCTATCAGAGGTCTCAAGGCTTCTTCCTAGAACACAGAATCAAGCAGCCTCACTCCAACACTCTCATCAGTCTATCATTAGGAGTATGGGAGATTTGGTATGTCAGAAAACTGACACCCGACTTGGTTCACTACTTAGCATCAGATCTAGTTGGCCTATCTACATATTGCATTAGGAATCCTTCCTGGACACCTTAAAAATTTACCTCATCTAAACCTTTTGCACTCAGGAGGTGCCAATCAATATTAGGGAAGGTGAAGTCCCTCATGACAGCAACACTGTTACTACTGCACCTTTCCATAATGTGCCTCCCAATCTGTTCTTCGGTGTCTCTGTCGCTATCTGGGGGCAGGGAGAAGGTGGCATAGAGTACTCCCAATAGAGTGGATTTCTCCCTTCTTGTTTATGAGTTCACCCACATGGACTCAGAAGACGATGCCTCCATGTCGTCCTCTCCTTCTGCAGCTGTGATACTATCCTTGATCATCAGTGCTACTCTGCCACCTCTTTTGCCTCCCTCCCTATCCCTTATGAAAGATCTAAACCCCAGAACATTGAGCAATCATGCCTGCCCTTGTGACAGCCACTTCTTTATAATGGCTCCACAATGCTCCACATTCACCACTGTTACTGATGATATGTGTTGCATTAAAACAGAAACACTTCAACGCATCTCACTGACTGCAATTCTGCCCTACCAACTGCCTACCCTTCCTCTCAATTTCACTAATGTTGCATCTAGCATCTATTTGTAGACCAACTGCTCCATTCACTGACCTATCACTCTGGTTCCCATCTCCCTGCCAAACCAAAAGTTTAAACCCTCCCCAACAGCAACATCTGCCCGCAAGGATATTGGCCCTCGTCAAATTCAGGTAAAGCCCATCCTTTTTGTACAGGTCATATCTTCCAGACGAGATCCCAATGATTCACAAATCTGAAATACAGCCCCCTGCACCAATTCCTCAGCCACACATTTATCTGCCAAATCAACATATTCCTATTTTCACTTGCACATGGCATATGCAGCAATCCAAAGGTTACTACCCTTGAGGTCCTGCTTTTCAGCTTCCTACCCAACTCCCCATATTCTCTGTACACGACCTCATCCCTCTTCTTACCGATGTCGCTGGTATCAATATGTACCACAACTTCTGGCTGCTCATCCTTCCCCATTAGAATGCGGTAGACATGACCTGAGACGTCCCTGACCTTGCCAACAAGGAGGCAACATAGCATCAAGAGTCTCTTTCACATCCACAGAATCTCCTGTCTACTCCCCTAATTAATCAATCCTCTATCGCCATTTCCCTTCTGAGCCATAGAGCCAGACTCGGTGACAGAGACCCAGCCCCTTGGTTCACTACTTAGCATCAGATCTAGTTGGCCTATCTACGTATTGCATTAGGAATCCTGGTTAATTACTCTCCTGGTAGGTCATCTCCCCCCACCCCTTCCTCACCCCAACGGTATCCAAAGCGATATGGCTGTTATTTTATGGGAGTTATTCTGGTAAAAGGCCCATGACTTTCATTGTGTGCTGCGTCTGCGAGGCTGAGTCGGGCAGAGCCATGGAAATCCATAGCAGGGGTATTCCCTTCTGCTGCTGGCGTGGGATGGCGAGTCTGTCGGGACCCTGGGGACTTGTGGAAACTGTGTGGTGGTTTCTTTGAACTTATAGTCCTTTTAACATCTTTGGACTATTTTTACTGTGCCCATGGTCTGTATTTTTATCAATTATGCGATTGTTTGCACTGTTGTAACTATATGTTGTAACTATGTGGTTTTGTGCAGGTCTTGTAGCTTTAGTTTTTGGTCTTGTTTTGTCTGGTGGATGTGGAGCTCCTTTCTGGGGAATGCGCTAGACGGTAGCGTGATATTAATACGCAGCAGCCTCTCCGGACTCTGGATTGGGGATTGCCAAACGTTATGTGGATTTTCTGGTGTAGTCTGTTTTACCATATGCTTTTGTGATATCATTCTGGGGGAACGTTGTCTCATTTCTTAACTGCATTGCATTTGTGGTTTCTAAATGACAATAAACTGAATCTGAATCTGAATGACTAGTGGTATTCAGCAGGGATCAATAATGGAATATTTGTTGTTTGTGATATATGTAAATGACTTGGATGAAATGTAGATGGGTGGATTAAGAAAGCTTGTACATGATACAAAGGATTAGTGGCATTGTGGTAGTGTAGAAGCAAGATCCTACAGAAGGATACAGATCAGTTTCAGATATGGATGAAAAAATGTCAGATGGGAATTTAATTAGTCAAATGCAAATCTATCTCTTTTGAGAGATCAAAAATAAAGGGCAGTATATTGTTAGTGGCAAGACCCTTAACAGTGTTGACTAAGGGATCTCAGGGTCCAAGTTCGTAGCTCCCTGTAAGTTGCTACACAGGTTTATATGGTGGTTAAGAAGATATATGACATGCTTGCCTTTCTAAGTAGAAACATTAACTTATGCTGAAGTTATGCTGCAGCTTTATAAGGTTCTAGTTAGGCTAAATTCTGGTTGCCTCATCAGAGGAAGGGTGTGGATATTTGGGAGAGGGTACAGAAGAAAGGATGCTGTCTGTTAAAAAGAGAGGTTGCAGAGGTTCAGGGCAGATCTGATAGAGATTTATAAGATTTTTAGAGCTATAGGCAGACAACTGGTAGCTTTCTCCCTAGGGTCAAAATTTGTATAGCATAGGATATGCAATTTCAGGTGAAAAGGGGCATGTTGAAAAAAGATGCATGAGCAGTCAGAGTGGTGAGTGGAATACACTGCCAGGGGTTGTGGTGGAGGCAAATATGATCAAGGTGCTCAAGAGTCTTAAGTAGGCACATGGATGTGCAGATACTGGAGGGACATTAACAATAGCAACAATTAGCAGCAGCCGAGTTCATGGCACCATGGGTGGCTCTGCGGCACAGGAGGGAAGGAAAAGGAGTGGGAGAGCTATAGTGATAGGGGATTTGATTGTAAGGGGAACAGATAGGCATTTCTGAGGCCGCAAACGAGACTCCAGGATGTTATGTTGCCTCCCTGGTGCAAGGGTCAAGAATGTCTCTGAGCAGCTGCAGGACATTCTGGAGAGGGAGGGTGAACAGCCAGTGGTCGTGGTACACATAGGTACCAACGATATAGGTAAAAAACAGGATGAGGTCCTACAAGGTGAATTTAGGGAGTCAGGAGATAAGCTAAAAAGTAGGACCACAAAAGTAATAATCTCTGGATTACTACCAGTGCCACGTGCTAGTCAGAGTAGAAATAGGAGGATATTTCAGATGAATACGTGGCTTGAAAAATGGTGCAAGGGGGAGGGATTCAAATTTCTGGGGCATTGGAACCAGTTCTGGGAGAGGAGGGACCGGTATAAACAGGACGGTCTTCACCTGGGCTGGACTGGAACCAATGTCCTAGGGGGAGCATTTGCTACTGCTGTTTAGGAGGATTTAAACTAATGTGGCAAGGGGATGGATACAAGTGCAGAGAGACAGAGGGGTGTAAAATGAGGGTAGAAGCAAAAAGTAGTAAGGTGAAAAGTAAAAGTGGCAGGCAGGCAAATCCAGGGCAAAAAGCAAAAAGGGCCACTTTTCAACATAATTGTGTAAGGGCTAAGCGTGTTGTAAAAACAAGCTGTAGTTCCCCAATGTTACTTACCATTTTTGCTTCTTACACTTACATGCTGACCTTGAACTCTTATTTTCTTGCATCTCATCAGATGTTCCCCCACAGTAGCTGCTCCCGATCTAACTATCTCAGGTCCTGTCCTATACGATCATCTTCGCACAGTTTAGGGGTCTATTTCAAGGACCAATGTTGACATTTTCCCTGATGACTTTGAAAATTTGTGACTTAAGGTCACTGTTTCCAAAAGATCCCCCACAGGCACTTCCATCACTTTTCCTTCCTCAAATCCCCAAGGCAAGATCAAGTAGGGTTAGTAGAATTCTATACATACTGTACCTCTTTAATACACTCTTTGGCATTTTACAAGATCCAAGCCATGCCCTCACACTGCAACCCCACACCCTCCTGCATTTGTCTAGCCATTGCCTACACTTTTGCATTAAGCCACCATACCACTATTGCTAAAAGAAAAATCACTAGTACCAAAATGACAGTGATGAAAATTGGTATAAACGCATCTACAAAATCTGCACTATTAACAAGGAAAGCAACATTCTTACCATCCATTTGGTAAATATCCCACAATGGTTGTTCCAATCACTAACATGCTAATGCCAGTGATAGCCAGGGTAACCCTAAAAAAAATGTTGCAATTAGACCTACAAACATTCATAATTTTATCTTTCTATACATTTTTCATTCACATCCTTTTGTGCAGTCTCTCTTTAACAAAGCCTATTCATAAACAGTGGTACCTTGATGATTTACCAGTGAGCTGTCAGCTTTTGTGGCACCATGTCACATTAAAGCATCAGCGACTAAGAAACAGAAAAATGAATAAAATTAGAGGCTGTAAGATTATAGACTAAAAACATAAAAGGAAATGAAAAAAGAGCCTCAGAGCCACAAGAAAATCTGTTTCACTTAATGCTAGTGCAGAAACTCATCCAAAACAGTTATTATTTTAGCATGGATTAAGTAACCACTTTAATCACATCATAGAACATGTAATCAGCCAGTGTAATTATCAACAGTTAATGGTCAGGCTTTAAATATCATTATGATAAAGTCTCATAATTGATTGATATTTCACTAAATCATAAAAAAACTGAATGGAACTGTCTAAGACATATTCAGAAAACCCTACAAATACAATGCTGTGTTCACTTGCAGATAAAAACATAATTACTTTCACCAGGGAGGAGATACAAGAGCCTGACGACCCACACTCAACATTTTAGGAACAGCTTCTTCGCCTCTACCATCAGATTTGGTACTAGTTTATTAGATACAGTGAAAAGCTTGCTTTGCATTTCTGCAGTCCATGAACACTAGCTCACTATTCCTCTTCTGCATCTTATTTGCAAAATATATTTAATCAATATTTATTTATTATTGCAAGATACAGTATTTTTTATGTTTTACCACAAAACAAATTTCATGATACATGTATGTCAGTGATAAGAAACCTGATTCTGAAGCAATACTACCCAAAATGTTAATAGCATGGATGGCTGCAGATGGCAGACAGGAGAGGATGGAGCAAAGTACTGTCCAGTGTGAGTACATAAAATATTACAACACTGATAAAGGTTAAATATAAATTACAATGGACAATTGGGGAACCTTCTTCGGAGTTCAGAGGGAGTGGGATTCATTTCCAGGATTCTTGCAGAAGTTAAAACAAACATTCCAGCTCTTACAATATTTTTGCTGCAGCAGAATGGAAGTCTATATCATAATCTGACTCCATCAGCCTCCTGTGAACTGCAAGGACCTGACAGTCCTGCTTTCATTCAAGATCCAATGAACAATACAGGCCAACCAAGCATCTCTTGCGGCAATGTTTGTGTCACTATTATTTTAATCTTTAAACAGTATATTGGATACGGTTAGGATGAGCTCAAAGGGCTCAAAAAATAATGGGGGCTTGTAAGATATGTATTGGAATATAGATTGAAAATTCAAATTGACAAGGGCAATCTAAAAGACAAGCTCAGGTTGTGTGTTCGAATGGCCTCTTGGAACAATATATTGATAGAGCAATACCAGAGCTGTCTCAGATCTGTTATTATGCAGTAAGTAATGGAGTATCCAACCATAGAATTCTACCTTCTATGTTTAAATGAATAAAGTGCACATTTTGACACCTCTTAAATGCTGTCAGCAACTCTGCTTCCACCATTCCCTCTAGCAGTTCATTTCTAGTACTCACCATTCTCTGGGTGAAAAAGTTCCTCCTCAAATCTCCTCTAAAGCCCTTCACCCTTACCCTAAATATACAGTGACTTGAAAAAGCATTCAGCCCCCACAACTATTTTCACATTTTACTGTCTAATTTTCTTAATGTTAAAATATACTGCAGGAGGTTTTTTTCTGAGCTAATCTACAAAACATTGTGCATCATATCAAATTGAAAAGTTCCAAAATATGTCAACAATCTAATAAAAATTAAAAACCAAAATTGTGAGGCTGAAAAAGTATTCATCCCCTTTGGAATTACTATGCTAACGTTCCTCAGGTGCAATATACAGCGTTACTATACCAATTCACCCAATTTGTTGATGTAGAAAATTGGAGGATCACCTATTTTTACTGAATTCATAAGAATAAATACCCCTTCTTTCTGTAAGGTCCAACAGTATGGTAGATTTTCAACAGACAAAATCAAAATGAAAACAAAAGAGCATTCAAAATAAGACCGGTCATAGAGAAGCAAAATCTGGGGAAGGATACAAGACCATCTCAAAGGTACTGAACATAGCTCAGAGCTCAGTGCAGTCCACGGTGAAAAAGTGGAAAAATATGAAACCACACCCAAAAGGGTCAGGCCACCCCTCTAAACTTAATCACCAGAGAAGAATGGCACTTGGAAGAGTCGCTACTGACGGCAACAGTCACTCTCAGTGCACTGCAGAAGTCAGTGGCTGTAACTGGAGATGAAGTTCATGGCTTCACAATCTCTTAGACCTTGCACAAAAAGGGTATTTATAAGAGTGGCAAAGAAGCAGCCCTGGCTAAAAAAAAGCATATCCTTGCCCAGAAAGACTTTGCAAAGTGTCACTTAGAAGATACTGGAAAGATGTGGATGAAGGTCTTCTAGTCAGATGAGTCCAAATTGGAATATTTTAGACTTAACACTAAGCAGTGCATGTGGTGAAAATCTAAGACTGTGTAACACCATACCTATTGTAAGGTATGGTGAAGGTAGCATCATGCTATGGGGATGCTTTTCAGCAACAGTGACTGGAAATCTAGTTAGGATTGATGGGAAGGTGAATGCTGCTAAATACAGAGAAATCCTAGATAAAAACCTGCTAGCTTGTGCCAGAAAGTTTAATCTGGGGAAGAAGTTCATCTTTCAGCAGGACAACAACCTAAAGCACACTGTCAGAGCAACTATGGAGTGGCTTCAATTGATGTTGTTGAGTGGCCCAGTCAGAGTCCTGACCTTCACCCAATCGAACATCTCTGGCAAGACTGTTGTCCACCACTACTCCCCAACAAATCTGGCACAAGCTTGAGCAATTTTGCAAGGAGCAATGGGCAAATATTGCTCCATCATGTTGTGTAAAGCTAATAGAGACTTATCTAAAAAGACTACTGCCTGTAATAACTGTGAGAGGTGATTCAACTTAGCAAAGAGGAATGAACACTTTCGAACCACTGACAATTCAGTTTTTGAATTTTTATTTTTACATGCTTTACAATTTTCCCTGTCTTTTGGGTTCTATTGCAGAAAAAAGGAGCATATGATTCACAAGTTAAAGTTCTCAGTTAAATTGATCAAAATCTCTGGTTGTAATATTAATTTATGTGAACAAAAGGTTGGGGGCTGAATACTTTTACAAGGCACTGTATATCTGCTAGTTTGATTCATCTCTGACACAAGGAAAAACTTCCTGTGGTCTACCTTGTAATATTACATTTCTCAATTATATCCTCTTTCCAGGAAAACAAGATCTACCCAACCTGACCAGTCTCTCCTTATAACCGAAACATTTACTCTAGTATTCAGAGCTGAGATGGTTGATGCCACCTTTCTTTAGATAAAAGGAGACTTTAGTTGATGGATAGCTAATCTTTGATTTCTACTGTTTTCAATCTTACTGAGGCTTCTTGTGTGGAACACTCCTTCAAATCTCCCTTGATGTCAAAGTAAAGTTGCTCTCACATCCTCCCTGGAATTCAGTTCTTTTGTCGATGTTTAATCCAAAGCTATAAGACCTAGAGCTGAGTGGTTAGCAATCAATGAACAAGTTCTGGTGAATAGTGTTGTCCCACAGCACTTTCTTTCCTCATGCTAATGACTGACAGCAAAATGGTTGGACAGCAATTGGTCTGAACTTATACATTCTCTATACATGACATAACTAAGCACATTTCCACACTACGCAACAGCTAGAGAGGTAGTTCCAAGCACTTCAGTTTTGCCCCTACACTTTTCTTCTCATAGTAGGGCACATATCAATGGTAATGCAGCAAAACGTCAAGAGGCTATCACTGAGAAGGTGTTTCTAGGAACAATCTCTTCCTCTTAGTTGTTTAACTCTTTACCAACTTGTGACCAGATGTAGTTGGACTGCAGCGCTTCGATCCAATCTGATGCTTTGGGACACTTGATCGAATATTCCATGCAACCTTTGCTGCTTAGCACATTACTTCACACATAAATGCCCTTTTCACACACTCACTGAGTTAACCCCTCATTCTTACATATACTCAGTGGTGGTCCCGGTATGCTTTGTGACATCCAGGGCTGCTCAGTCCTCTAGCTTAATTGCAATGGAAGAGAGGGAATGTATCCAACCATGAGATTGCGGCAGAATGTGATTCTTCGGTTGCTGATACCCTGCTGTGACTCATTATCAAGCTGTATTGAGTCACTATACCCATTTAGAATCTCCCATTCAGCTCAATAACGCTGCCTAGTAACATGAGAAATTAACCAGTTCAAAGATGGGACTTTGCAGACACAAAGAGTGATCAGAAATGCCAACGTGCAACTCGCCTCAACACTTGTCAGATCTGTTCCGGTAATTAATCTTCAGGTCTCAGCCAGCTTCAATGATGATGCTACTGAATAACTTATGGAAGTAGTCATTGAAGTTCTGACTTACATACAAAGATTAAAATAAAAATAGTGAATCTGTTCACTCCTTTATAAAAATCTTTCTTCTTGTCATCATGAGTTTTATCTTCACTCCCATAAGCCAGTTCTATCATGCATTTCCTAGTTCCCATTTAAAGCTATCATTAAACCTCACATTAGTGTTAGCAATATAGAGTTAATCTGGATCATTAATTGTGATGCAAAGCTTGATTTCTCAATACTAACCCATTTTCCCTTTAAAACAAAGTAGCAGCCACCAAAATATTTTGCACTGCTTCAGTATATGCACTGTCAGAGGGCGGAGCTTAGTCAAGATGGTGCTAGACAGTGACTCCTTTGCTTGCATCTTTGGAAACAGTTCTATTTCCATCTTTAATATCTCTATTTTTCCCTTTCAGGTTTCCTTTGAAGACCCTGACCTGGAGTTGCACACTGACTTCGGTTCTTTGCAGGAATGGGACCCGCTATCAGGGTGTCACAACTGGCCATTATCCGACATGCCAAGGGCGCGGCCTAAGAGCTTAGCTTGCCTTTGGAGGCCTAGGATCTCAGGGCTCTGGAGATGGGCGGATCGAAGGTCAGTGTCCCAGACCAGTGTGTCATGGGAGCTGGAAGATCTTTGGCTGTGTGCCTAGAGATCTGAGATCCTTGAAACAGAGCTTGGAAAAAGCCATGCAATGGACTTTTAACATCGTAAACTAGTGAGTTGTTTATTATGTCTCCCTTCTGGCTGTGAAACAAAGACATCTCTTTCTCCCTTATTACGGAGAGAGAGAGAGAACCTGTGGTATGTTGAATACCAGGTGAACGTGTAGTCTTTGGAGTACTGCAAGAATGTGTCTTTGCTGTTGCTTTTGCTGCACGCTTGAGTGCTTGGTGGCGGGTGCCGATGCTTTTTTTTTGCTAGTGTAAGAGAAGGGAGGATCGCTGTTTGCTGCTGCTTACAAGTGGGAAGGAAGAGAGCTGGTGGGGGGGGATGCTTTGGGGTTCTAACATTTAACTGTTTTTGTGGATGGCTGGGAAGAAAAAGCATTTCAGGATGTATTTTGTATACATTTCTCTAACATTAAATGTACTTTTGAAACCTCTGAAATTTACAATTGAGTGTGGAAATCTAAATGCACTCCAAGATCCACTCTTCTAGTGTGACAATTAAAGTCTTTTTCCATCTCTTCCATTCTTCTGCTGAAATCCAGGTGTCAACACTAGCTACCTTCAATGTCAAAGCTACGGAAGAGGAATGGAATACAGAAAATCATAACAGGAGATAATATGGCAGTAGGTTGCTCAGTCCCAGGGCAACTTATTCAAACGTGCCATCCATATGTATGTCTGCCTAGAGATCCTAATCTGAACAAGCCAAACCCTTAGTGTTTCATAAAAGCTACTGAAATAAATCAGGAGAAATTCCGAGAATCTGCAAGAGCATTTAATATGCACGAAGTCTCATTCTACCAGCAGGTGTAACGTGAAACAATAACATATCACAAATATATACCTACCTCAATGGAAGTAGAAAGCAGTATCGTACAAAAACACCCAGTCCCCAGAGGATAGTCAGTCGAAGGCTAATATATTGAAAATTATTATTTGTTCTTGTCAACAAATTCCAAGATTCTAATTCCTCAGCAGAAAATCGTTTTGTTACTTCATCATCCACAATAGTCTCGACACCCTTCCTACAGAAGTAGAAGATATCAGACATTTCAAATTCTCGACTGTCCAGGGCTCTGTTGTTGCCACTCTGCCTCATCTGCTTTATTTCCTCCTCCAGAGATGTGGGTTCTTTCTTTATAATCCCTGTAATAGAAAACAAAAGTGTCGCTTTTGCTGGTTGGAAACATGAAAAACTTCTGAACTAACTTGCACAGATCACACATACCTGAAGTGTGCTGCCATGAGATTTTTACTGTATGGCCATTGACACCTCCCACTTACGAGCAATTAAAATCTTTTTCACTTTGTTCTTTTACATGTTTTTATTTAAAATGAGATGTGTGTGCACCTGCTTCCAGAAGGGAACAAAGCCTGTGAATGTGAACTGCACCAAACTGAAGACTAACAGTGACCTCACTGGCTTTGCCAGTGATATGAACTCTGAAAGTGCTAGCACTGGCAAGGTCAGCAGCTATAATGCTGTACAGTGGCTAGGTAGGACATTTCAGAGTCAACCACATTGCTGTAGGTCAGGAGTCATGCATAGGCACTTCCATTGGCATTATTTTTAAAATTCAGATGATTAAGTGAATTAAAATTCCACATATAAAATTCCTCGTGCCTAAATGACTAGGCATTTAGTCATCCATGGTTGCACTTACATCCATCATCATGAAGTGTTTCGAGAGGCTCGTCATGAGGCATATCAAGACCCTGCTGCCCCCTCACTGGACCCCCGGCAGTTTGCGTACTGTCCCAACCGCTCAACAGATGATGCCATTGCCACCACCCTCCACCTGGCCCTAACCCACCTGGACAAAAATGACACATACGTTCGGATGCTGTTCATAGACTTCAGTTCAGCATTCAACACAATCATCCCTCAGAAACTGATTGGAAAGCTGAGCCTACTGGGCCTGAAAACCTCCCTCTGCAACTGGATCCTAGACTTCCTGACTGGGAGATCTCAGTCAGTCGGGATCAGGAGCAGCATCTCCAACACCAGCACACTGAGCATGGGGGCCCCCCCAGGGCTGTGTGCTCAGTCCACTGCTGTTCACTTTGCTGACCCACGACTGTGCTGCAACACACAGCTCGAACCACATCATTAAGTTCGCCAATGACACGACCGTGGTGGGTCTCATCAGCAAGAACAACGAGTCAGCTTACAGAGAGGAGGTGCAGTGGCTAACAGACTGGTGCAGAGCCAACAACCTGTCTCTTAATGTGAACAAAACAAAGGAGATGGTTGTTGACTTCAGGAGGGTACGGAGCAACCACTCCCCGCTGAACATCGACGGCTCCTCGGTAGAGATCGTTAAGAGCACCAAATTTCTTGGTGTTCACCTGGCTGAGAATCTCACCCGGTCCCTCAACACCAGCTCCATAGCAAAGAAAGCCCAGCAGCGTCTCTACTTTCTGCGAAGGCTGAGGAAAGTCCATCTCCTACCCCCCATCCTCATCACATTCTACAGGGGTTGTATTGAGAGCATCCTGAGCAGCTGCATCACTGCCTGGTTCGGAAATTGCACCATCTCAGATCGCAAGACCCTGCAGCGGATAGTGAGGTCAGCTGAGAAGATCATCGGGGTCTCTCTTCCCACCATCACGGACATTTACATTACACGCTGCATCCTCAAAGGAAACAGCATTATGAAGGGCCCCATGCATCCCTCATACAAACTCTTCTCCCTCCTGCCATCTGTGAAAAGACTCCAAAGAATTTGGGCTCTCACGACCAGACTATGTAACAGTTTCTTCCCCCAAGCTATCAGACTCCTCAATACCCAGAGCCTGGACTGACATCTTGCCCTATTGTCCTGTTTATTACTTATTGTACTGCCTGCATTGTTTCTGTGCACTTTATGCAGTCCTGCGTAGGTCTGTAGTCTAGACAGACAGACAGACATACTTTATTGATCCCAAGGGAAATTGGGTTTCGTTACAGTTGCACTAACCAATAATAGAGTAGAAATATAGCAAAATAAAACCAGAAATAATTAAATGATAATAAGTAAATTATGCCAAGTTGAAATAAGTCCAGGACCAGCCTATTGGCTCAGGGTGTCTGACACTCCGAGGGAGGAGTTGTAAAGTTTGATGGCCACAGACAGGAATGACTTCCTATGACGCTCAGTGTTGCAACTTGGTGGAATGAGTCTCTGGCTGAATGTACTCCTGTGCCTAACCAGTACATTATGGAGTGGATGGGAGACATTGTCCAAGATGGCATGCAACTTGGACAGCATCCTCTTTTCAGACACCACCGTCAGAGAGTCCAGTTCCACCCCCACAACATCACTGGCCTTACGAATGAGTTTGTTGATTCTGTTGGTGTCCGCTACCCTCAGCCTGCTGCCCCAGCACACAACAGCAAACATGACAGCACTGGCCACCACAGACTCGTAGAACATCCTCAGCATCATCCAGCAGATGTTAAAGGACCTCAGTCTCCTCAAGAAATAGAGACGGCTCTGACCCTTCTTGTAGACAGCCTCAGTGTTCTTTGACCAGTCCAGTTTATTGTCAATTCATATCCCCAGGTACTTGTAATCCTCCACCATGTCCACACTGACCCCTTGGATGGAAACAGGGATCACTGGTGCCTTGGCCCTCATCAGGCCCTCCTAGTGTAGCTTTCTCTGTGTTGCTGTTATTTTTTAGGTAGTTCAGTCTAGTTTTTGTACTGTGTCATGTAACACCATTGTCCTGAAAAACTTTGTCTCACTTTTACTATGTACTGTACCAGCAGTTATGGTCAAAATGACAATAAAAGTGACTTGACATTGTTTTGTGGGACTGAACTCTAGCATTTTGACTGTTAATCTAAATCTCTGGGTTGCTAAACATCCAGAATTTCTGATTCCCTTCCTCCACAAGTTGCCATGGCCTTGTATTTATTTAAGCAACACAAAACAAAACGCTGGAGAAACTCAACAGGCCAGGCAACATCTATGGAAAAGAGTCAACAGTCAATGTTTTGGGTCAAAACTCTCATCAGGACTCAGAAGCAGATGGCATTTTTACGGAAGACAGGGTGGGAAGTGGTATAGCCCAGGGAGCTGTGAGAACAAAGGATATCAGGAGATAACCTGTCTTCAGTGTTGGAGACAGAGAAATCGAGGAAGAGGAGGGAGATCTTTATTGATGTACAGCGCAGAATAGACCCTTCGTGCCACACCACCCTGCAACCCATGATTTAACCCAAGCAAAACTACAGGACAATTTACAATGGCCAATTTGCCTACCAGTATGTCTTTGGACTGTGGGGAGAAAACGAAGCACCCAGAGAAAACCCACGTATTCTACAGGAAGGACGTATAGACGCCTTACAGATGAAGTTGGAATGGAACTCTGCACTCCGAAGCCCTGAGCTGTAATAGCGTTGCGCTAGCCACTAAACTACCATGGTACTCCACGGGCACCCAAAGTTGGATAACCACAACCAATATTCTAATGGTGCCTTCTCTATTAGAACATTAACACAAAGTACACTGCAGATGCTGGGGTCAAATCAACACATACAACACGCTGGAGGAACTCAGCAGGTCGGGCAGCATCCGTGGAAACGAGCAGTCAACGTTTCGGGCCGAGACCCTTCGTCAGGACTGAAGAGGGAGGGAGCAGGGGCCCTATAAAGAAGGTGGGGGGAGGGTGGGAAGGAGAAGGCTGGTAGGTGCCAGGTGAAAAACCAGTAAAGGGTGTTATGATCCCAGCCCCCTCCTTCTTGAGAATCGCAAGATCGCTATTAATTGGGGTCTTGGACCCAGGAAATGAGAGAGAATCCTCAGCCAGACAAAGCAACGGATTTGGCCATTGTTTCTTGGAGACACCTTTGTGGATTGCGATCCTATGCTATGTGCCAGCTCTCAGGGCAACGTGAAATGGGCTACGTGCACACCCTCGGGCAATGTGGGCTGGGGATTGCATCACCCCACCCTGATTGACAACTACAACCCTGCAAGTCAAGATAAAAGAGGGGCTGCAGGGGGCAGTCCCCTAGTGACGCACCAGAAGGAGACACCATCGCTCATCACTCCCGTGATAACGGGAAGCTATTCGGAAGCCACGTATGGTCCGTTTCCCCTGGCCTGGGGAATGGGTGGCTGATAACACCGAAAAGGACTTTGAACTAACAACAGGGAACCCACGTTCCCGATTCAACGGTTTGCGTCCTAAAAGACTGGGCAAGTTTCTTTTCTCACCAAAAATCGCTCTCTCTCTCCAACAAGTGAAACCCAGCGGTCCCCAAAAGGCTAAAGCCTGCATGAACTGGAGAGACTTTCATATTTCCATCGGACAATATTTTTACCCCTAGACAAAACGATAGAGCTACTTCTAATTGATGATTATTACTATACCCGCGCTTTAGATTGAGTATTGACAACGTATATTATCTGAATGTTTGTATTAACCTTACTTTTGTGCCCCTTTATAAATAAAAACGTTTAAAAATAGTACCATCAGACTTCAACGGACCTCTCTATCTTTGCTGGTAAGTGACCCAGTTACGGGGTTCGTAACAGGGGAAAGATCAAGGGGTGGGGGAGGGAAAGCAGGGAGGAGATAGGCAGGAAAGGTGAAGAAGGAATGTAAGGGGAAAGCACTATGGGTAGAAGAAGAAGGCGGAATCATGAGAGAGGGAAACTTGGATGGGGGAAGGGAGGAGGAGGGAATTACCGGAAGTTGGAGAACTCGTTTCACTCTGCCTCCTCCTCCAGCTGCCTATCACCTCTCTCATGATTCCGCCTTCTTCTACTACCCACAGTGCTTTCTCCTTACATTCGTTCTTCACCTTTCACCCAAGCTTATTACTGCAAGACTGAGGCTTGCAAAATTAATGATCACCAGCAGAAAGATAGCAGTAGTATAGGGTTGTTGCTCACAAGGTGTCAGTACTGGAGACCACTGCTGTTGTTGATATCTATTACTGACTTAACATAGGTAGTTCGAACAAAATTTCCAAATTACAGATGATACAAAATTTGGAAGTATAGTGAATAGTAAATATAATGATAATAGACGATGAGCAAACAAGAGGCTGGCTGAATAGATAAATAAGTGACAAATGAAATTTAATATAGCCAAGAGATAAGTACCATATCATGGCAGATTTTTAAAAAATGAGAGACAATACAGGCTAAATTGCAGTTCTTAACTCAGTGCCCGAACTGAAGGTCTAAGTGTATAAGCATATAAGTTCTTGAATGTCATAGAAAATTTGGAGAGACTGGTTACTGAAGCATATGGAACCTATAAACAGAATTAAAATGTGTCAAATCAGGACAATGAATACAAGCACAACTGAAGTGTATGTTTAGTCCTAGTTACTGCATAGTGTGTAAGTTCTAGAGAAGGTGCTGATTGATTCCCAGAATTAGATGTCTTATTGTAACGAGACTTGGAGAAGCTGAGGTTTTTCTCCTTCAGGAAAAAAAGTGAGATGAAATTTCAGAGGTGAAGAAGATTATAACTGGTTTAGATAGAGTAAACAGAGGGAAGCTGTTCCTATTTTATTTCTTGATGGTCCCTCTGAATCAACTTGACTTAATAGTCCCATTAGTCTATAGTACAAGGACCTGCAAACAGATTTGCAGTTCTGAACAAAAGGCGCAAAGGCAATGTGAAGAAGAATACATTTCAAGTCAAGTCACTTTTTATTGTCATTTCGACCGTAACTGCTGGTACAGTACATAGTAAAAATGAGACAACATTTTGTTCAGGACCATGGTGTTACATGACACAGTACAAAAACTAGACTGAACTACGTAAAAAACAACACAGAAAAAAACTACACTATAGACCTACCCAGAACTGCATAAAGTGCACAAAACAGTGCAGGCATTACAATAAATAATAAACAAGACAATAGGGCAGTAAGGTGTCAGTCCAGGCTCTGGGGATTGAGGAGTCTGATAGCTTGGGGGAAGAAACTGTTACATAGTCTGGTCGTGAGAGCCTGAATGCTTCGGTGCCTTTTCCCAAACGGCAGGAGGGAGAAGAGTTTGTATGAGGGGTGCGTGGGGTCCTTCATAATGCTGTTTGCTTTGTGGATGCAGCGTGTAGTGTAAATGTCCGTAATGGCGGGAAGAGAGACCCCGATGATCTCAACTGACCTCACTATCCACTACAGGGTCTTGCGATCCGAGATGGTGCAATTTCTGAACCAGGCAGTGATGCAGCTGCTCAGGATGCTCTCAATACAACCCCTGTAGAATGTGATGAGGATGGGGGGGTGGGAGGTGGACTTTCCTCAGCCTTCGCAGAAAGTAGAGACGCTGCTGGGCTTTCTTTGCTATGGAGCTGGTGTTGAGGGACCAGGTGAGATTCTTAGCCAGGAATTTGGTGCTCTTTACAAGGACAGAAATTATTTGGTTGACTTTAAATCACCACCATACTACTCCAATATACCATAAACCCAATAAAGAATAAAATGAAATAGATCACCCTGCATTGGCCTCAGCAATGAGTTCAAACATGACAAAAATTGCACCCAGCCTAGGCAAAAATCTGTGTCAAACATCTAGGAACTGGTGTCCAAACTAGGAGACATATTATGCAACAATCTGATATAGTTATCTTCAAAAAAAAGTAATCTTGCAGACATGATGTCTTCTCAGCATCTACTCTGTTCCACCAGCAGGTCAGACCCACCGGAGGCTCCAGCAGTGGTGCATCAGCCTCAGAGAGTGACATCACAGGAGCATCAAGACTGTGGGAGTTTGTGATCGCTGCTCCATGTTTTGACAGTCTAATCCTTCACCTTAAATCTATGTACTCTAGTTTTAGACTCTACCAGCTTGGGAAAAAGCAGGTGATCATCAATTTTTTCTAAGTCCCTCATGATTTTATTAACCTCCAAGGTCACCCATCAACCTCCTATGTTTAAGGGGAAACAGTTTCAGCCTATGCAATGGATCCTTATACCTCAAGCCTTCAGGTCCCAGCAACATCCTTCTGAAATTACTTACGTTGCTGGATTTTTTAAAAATGGAGTATGATTTAGCTACTGGAAAGACAGGAGTTGATTTGGGATCATCAACATGGAGTTCACATCTTATAAATTTGATTAGTTTTTTTAAGGTATTAATCGAGAAGATCAATGAGGGCAAGGTGGAAGACATAGCCTATAAAGACTTCTGTAAAGCTTTTGATAAAGTTTCATACAGTATGCTGCATGGAAAGTTAGATTGTATGAGATTCATGGGTAGCTAACTAATTGGATAGGAATTAGCTTGACGGTAGGAAGCAAAGGGTAATAGTTGAAGATTATTTTTGACATGAGATGAGCTGCCAGGGGAAGTGGTTGAAGCAGGTGCATTAACAACATTGAAAAGGCACTTTGTCAAGTACATGGATAGGAAAGGTTAGAGGAATACGGCCAAATACAGGCACTTTGGGTGTCCTGGTTGCTAGGGACCAGGTGGGCCGAAGGACCTGTTTTCATGTTGTATGGCTCGGAGCCAAACAAATACGATCTCCAGATAAAGGCTCACCATTTACTCCTTACATTCAATGGTATTCAACATCCTAAGTGATCTAACTGATCAGAAACTCAAATGATCCAGTCACATAAAGAGCACGTCAGAAGGTAGCAGTGACAGAGCGTATCATGTACAAAATGCACAAAGGCAAATAAGGATGGGTAGGAAAAATTGGTTTATCCAAAGCCCTGATTCTGAAAAATTAATAAAGAAACCAAAACGGAATTCACTGGAATTGAAAGAGAATCAAGCCAGTGTCTTCAACAAAGAGGAATGAATAAGAAAATAATCAGATCAACAGGATTAGAGCAGTGAACAGGAATGAACCAATGATGCTTTCATGATTTCATGCTGCCATGATTTCATGAGGTGAACAGTCTCATAACGATATAATTCGATGACTCATAGTTTTGGGAAAGGTTCAAAACCAACTGAACTCATATGCAGTATAAACATGAGAATGGTTGAGTGATAGGCGGATCTACACTGCACATTCCTCAATTATTACAAATTCAACATTCAGTCTGACTTGGTACCTAATTCCTCATCATTGAACAGAACACTAAACTCCCGCACAAATCAATCAAATTCAGCTTTCGACTAACCCATCTCTAACTTTAAAGATTGTTCAATTGATAAGCCCTTGTTTCTTCAAAGCAGCACATTGTCAAAATAGCAGTCCATTTAGCATCTGGCACTCACCATTAGAGTTAGTCTTATAGATCAGGTGCTTTCTTTCACGGACTCCTCTTTCTATTCGCAGTGTTGCCCACTGAAAAATAAAACAGAGACATCCACTGACAAGTGTTCCATAATGAAAACAAAGATCTGTTGCAAAGACACTTAGATTGACAAAACAATTACAAAGGTAGAAAACAAAGACAGAAATTTCATCTGCTTAAACATTGTGTTTTAACTACTGACCAGGCCCCAAATCTACTGGAACTGGTAGCATTAATCAGAAGGTCTGATGAAGGATCTTAAACTCAAAATGTAAAGTCTTTCTCTTTCCATAGATGCTGCCTAACGTTGGCTTTCTAGGTAAGAACATATATACTCAATTCTTACTGATCAACGATATGGCAATGCCTAACTCCACCGTTTCTGCTCAACATGAATAAATGGTGGTGTAGTGATTAGAGCAATGCCACTACAGCTCAGAGTTTAATTCTGGTATCCTCTCTCAGCAAGTTTGTACATTCCTACCCATGCACGAGGGTTTCCTCCCACAGTCCAAAGACACACTGGTTAGTATGTTAATTGATCACTATAAATTGTCCCGTGATTGAACTTACACAACTTGGTAATATGCAAAGATCTGCTTTTCAGAAAAGATCAAGTAGAGTTTATTGGCAAATGCACTATTCCACAGGCTTAGCATAAAACTTAATTGCAGCAACATCACAGGCACACAGCATCATATAAGAAGCATTCATAAGAGAAACAAATTAAACATAAATTATATACAATTCGTACATGAAGAAAAAAATTCCAGAGTGGCTATAGTGTTGCTAAACCCAATTGGCAATTAGGGCTTTGCCAGTTAATCCAAAAACAAAATGGTTGAGCTGTCCTTGAACCTGGTGGGTATGGGTCTTCAGCTCTGTACCTCCTGCTGGGTAATAGTTGTGAATGGATGGTATAGCTTGAATTGTGGTAAATCTTCAACAGTAGATGTTACCTTCTTGAGACAGTGCATCCTCTCGATATGATCGATGGTGGGGAGGGATATGCCAGTAACGTATTGGGCAGAGTCCACTTCTCTCTGCAGCTTCTTATGTTCCCGTGCATTCGAATTGCTGTATCAGATGATGATACAACCAATCAGGATACTTTCAATACTACATCTGCAGGAATTTGGTGACAATCCTAACTTGTAAAGAAAGAAACTGGTCAAGAGATATTGGTCCTGATGAAGGGCCTTGGACCAAAACATCAACTGTTTACTCTTTTCCATAGATGCTGCCTGGCCTGCTGAGTTCCTCCAGCATGTTGTGTGCCAAGAGATATTTCATACTGAGTTTTGCTGGGCACTGTATGGTTCCATACTTGCTACAAGATTATGGCAGCACTTGTCCACCTAATGTACTATGGACAACTGCTGCTCCAAGCAAAGGCATTGGTGCATTTGATGAATCAGTTAATCAGTGTTAAAAATAAATCTATCTTCAAGGTCATACGATGACAGAGTTTGCATTGTTTTTAATTTAAATCCATTTGTTGCATAATGACATAGTCATGTCTACTCTGCCTTTATCTTATAGATAAACAACATATTTTCTGCACAGGATATCATTGAAAAGTGTTCAAGAAAGGGAACCTTGGGTGATTTACCCACAGCCCAGAAGCCATCAGCCTGGCTGAGATCAGGGAATTCGGTGAAGACCCGACATCAAACGTTTCTGACCTATATGGCTCAGAATCACTTTACCTACAAGTCCTGGATGGATTTCAACATTAAACATTGATGGCACAACATAATCTCAGCAATAAATAGCCACCACCCCCAGTGAAGCAATTTAACAACTGTGGAGTTCCAACATTTTGGAATCCTCACAGCTGCAAATCCCTCACTGTTCTAAGAATGCTGGACAATTGATACTTCAATTCATCACAGCATTGGAGAAAAGAATTTTGAAACTGACAAGTACAGCCTGTCCATAAATAGTGCAAATGAAACCTTGGCTCAGAGGTTGCTCTCCCATTTCTTACTTGTGCAGCTTGCAAAGTTGCGTTCCCTATCAGCCAAGTACAACAGCAAGAATTCGAAGCCAAGACAGTAAATATATTAGCTGACAGAGAATGCTGACTGGATGCTCACTGCTTTCGGTCTTGTAACAGTTATACAGGGCCCATCACGAGTAAAGCCCTCCCCACCACTGAGCACATCTACATGGAGCATTGTCGCAGGAAAGCAGCACTCCATCATCAGGGACCCCCACCACCCAGGTTATGTTCTCTTCTCACTGCTGCCATCAGGAAGTTGTTACAAGATCCTCAGGGCTTGCACCAAGTTCAGAAACAGTTATTACCCTTCAACCATCAGGGTCTTGAACCAAACATCACTTGCCCATCACCGAAATGTTCTCACAACCTATGGACTCATTTTCAAACACTCTACATCTCATTTTCATGATATTTATTGCTTATTTTTTTTGTATTTGCAGTTTGTTGCTTTTTGCACACCTAACTGATGCAGTCTTTCATTGATTTCATTATGGTTATTAATCTATTATTGATTTATTAAATATACCTCCAAAGAAATGAACATCAGAGTTGTATATGGTGAGATACATGTACTTTGAACAGTGCGTAAATATTACAAATCATGACTAGGTTCAATGAACTACAGTAAACCCCAAGATGAACTGTACAATTCAGATTATTGTAAAATACTATTGCACCACGAGCTTTGAAAAGGTCAGAGTCATTTAGCGACTGCATCCAATTTCACCACCTCAGTTGATGGCATGTTCCAAATAGCAACCACACTATGCTTAAAACAAACATACCACTCTGATCCACTCCTACCTCTCACTTAAAATTATGCCTTCTTGTTTTTGATACCTGAACTCAGCATACCTCTCAGAGACAAAGAACAAAAACCATTCACACACAAGATTCCACAAAATAATTATTTTAAAATTTTTATTTAGAGACACAGCACATTAACAGGACCTTCTGGCACAATGAAACCGTGCTGCCTAGTAACACCACGTGGCCAACTAACCTAGGAACTTGTACGTCTTTGGAATGGGATGGAAACCAGAGCACCTGGAGGAAAACAACACGGTCCTAGGAAGAATGCACAAACTCCTGACAGACAGTGGCGGGAATTGAACCTGGGTTGCTGGCACTGTAGTAGCGTTATCTTAACCGCTACACTACCATGCCACCCAATTCTTTGGCTTTTTTATTTGTGTTGAATGACCAGTTCACTGTTTTTTGTGTGTGGTATAAGTCGAGGATGGAATGCTGGTCTAGATTCAGAGATAATTCTTCTTCAAATATTTTCACCATCATTATCATCCAGCTGTGCAAGTAGATAAAGCTATAATAGCTCATTGCAAATACACTGAAACCTTGGTGTGGGGTGAAGGAGCGGAGAAAAGGAAGGAACAACAATTCTCAAATGAGACTAGAATACTTGAAACACTTGAGAAAGCATTTGCCATCAGTATATTTCCAGCCAGACAAGTAATAACACAATAGCGTATCTAGTTCCTTGGAACAACATGGACCAATTTCTTACATAGAATAGTTGAGAAATTGTCATTGAAGTTTGTGTCGTTGTGGAAAGTAATGAAAGAATTATCAATTGTGAGGACATACAATTAGAAAGAAGCAAATTTTAATGAGACAAGGAAGTATTTTAGCTCAGTTGGATTAAAAATTAATCATTGAGAGGTATAATATTAAAACAGTAAAAAAAAGTTTTCCTGAAGAAATTGCTTTTGATACAGTCTAGATAATGATCCCAGATCAATAAAAGGATACTCATACCTTAGATGACCAAATGGAGAAAAAAAAAACACAAAAAGGAACCAGCCCTCTAAATCCTTACATTGTATCTAACATTGTGCCCAGAATGTCTAATACCTTGACAAGAAATTCTCAAATGTTGGGAAGGTTAAATCACTGGCTTAAAATGCCATTCCCTCCCTGACCATTCCCTTTTCTGTCCAAAGCTTAGAAGTTGACTATTAGTAAGGAATCCAAAAGCACAACATTTCATATGGCACTAATATGACATAAAAAATGCTGTAAATCGGGGCAATGAAATGTTTGAGTGTGTATGGCCAAATTGGTGATAATTTTCTAAAAAAAAAAATTCTTCTGTGTGCCATGGTGATTTTGAGCAGAGATTAATGATAAGTAAATGAAGCATTTTAGAAAATCTGTTCAAAAATTATTAATAGCAAGCTTTTAAAAAGACAACTGAGAAATAATATTTCTAAATAGTATTATTATTGTAATCTTTTATATCCAAATACTAATGTGTACACCCAGTCTGCAAGATATTCAGAACATATCATCCAACATCACATGTTCTTGAAACTGTCTTTCTGGTGCCAATCTAGCATGAGAAAACATCCCACTACTCTTGGGTTGTAAAAAAAATCTTTCACTGCTTCATTTGGCAGTAAAGATAATCATTTTGGATCTCTTTATTATGGGTGGGGTTTTGATATAAGCTCAGAAAATTTTGAAAACGAGCATTTGCAGAAAAAAAGAGGTGGTGAGAACAATGGGAATGTATATGATATGACTGAACCCAGGAGAGAGAAATGGAGCAAATAATGGTGATGCTGGCTTAGACAGGCAGCTGAAGATGTGTCAAAGATAATCTATCTGGAGAAGATTCAATTAGAAGAATATGAATGAAACAGTAAGATACGAAACACTTTAGTGACAGGAAATCTGTAATAAAGAGAATGCTAGTCCGGATGGCATCCCTAGAGAGAGAGAAACTTCGTTAACATTTACTAGGTGATCACTACATAGAACTGTACAAACTTGAAAGGCTGATTATCTGAAACTGATGAATATTCAGAGGGCTTTAACATTCCTGCTCCTCAAAATGATATTAGGTTTTGTTGGAATAGTCAAGACCAAATTTTGAGAAGTCAAGATGAGTTGTGGTAGACAACTGAAACGACAATCATTGCATTCAACATAGCAGGAATAGGAAGACAGAATAGAATTTAAATATTGTTATTAGATAAAGAGAAAACTCAAGATAAAGGCAGTAGTCAAGTCAACCAGTGCAGAGAGGATACATTCTGGGTTTGTGGGAAGTAACGGTAAAAACTGAATGGCTGTTCAGAATCTTTGAATTTGTCCTGGACAAGCAGGGATACCAGACGAATTGAAGACTCAAAATGTTGGAGCTCAGTCCAACGAGGGGAGATTAACTACATGCTAGTCAATTGCATCAAACATTTTTTTTAAATCCAGAAAATAAAGGGTTTAACTAGTGATAGCAGCAATTTAAATGGCGATTGCATAATCCCTGCACTGCATTTTCACTGTAGCTGTTAAAGTTCAGTTCATTGTCATTCAATTGTATACATGTATACTGGCAATCAAATCCACATTCCGACAAAGGTGCACAACATAGTACATATAATTCACACACATAACACTAAGTAATATTACCTCAAATAAATTAACATGATACAAGTTAAAAAATGAACAGTATAACACTACTGGCACTTCATACATAATGAGATGGGTGGTGAAAGGGAGTTTAGTAGTCTCATGGTCCAGAGAAAGAAGCTGCTTCCCATCTTAACAGTGCTTGTCCTAATGTTACAGTACCCCCTGGATGATGGTAGGGAGTCAAAGAGATTGTTGGATGGATGGAAGGGATCACTGACAATGCTAAGATCCTCTGAGCAGTCCTCACAATCCTTTATAGGGACTTGCTGCCAGATCCCTTGCAATTCCTGCATGAGGCGGAGGTACAGCTGGTCAGGACACCATCAATGGTACTCCTGTAAAAACTGGTAAAATTGATGGTGGCCACTTTGAAGCCTGAGGGCACAGTGGACCGGTCCAGAGATGTTGAAGATCTCAGTTAACTGAGCTGCACAATCCCCCAGCACCAACCAGGTATGTTACCAGGTCCCGCAGCTTTACATGGGTTGCCTCTAGCTGGTGTCTCCCTCACAACAACTGCAGCCAGACAAAGCACCTGCTCTTCAGGTAGAAGGGAGAGTCCTCCTTGCTGGCACATCGTTCTGCAGTTATTGCTTTACCTAGTACCACCTCACTGCATTGTGTGATACATTGTTCTGTATGAACAATATGCAAGACAAGCACATGTATCAAGGTAGCAGGCTACCTCAGTGCATGTAACAAATAATAAACCAATTTCTAGACTTCACATTTCATTCCCTATCAACTTCATATATGCTTTACATCTCAGAGAAATGTTTTGAGTTTTATACCTAAAACATCTTTGACTTACTATCTATCCTTAATGTCAATATGGCTCGGAATGCTGCTGTTGCTCGCTTTTATTGTTTGCTGGTTTGTTTAGTTGTTACATTCTTCCTCTCTGTACATTGGTTTTTTTAAAAAAATCGGGTTCTTTGCTTTGTGACTGCCTATAAGCAAATAAATCTCAAGGTTGTATAATTTATACATTCTTTGATAATAAATGCACTTTGAATCTATCCATCTCTGGAGTGCTGGAGACCGAAAAGAAGTTTATAAGATTACGAGAGGCATAGATAAGACTATAAGAAACTTTTTCTCAGGGTAAAAATGTCAAGTACTACAGGACATGTAGTTTAAAGTGAGAGGGTAAAAATTTAAAGGAGATGTGTGCGCAAGATTGTTTTTGTTTAATAGAGTGGTGGGTGCTTGGAACAGGTCACTGTGTGGAGTGATGGAAGCAGATATGACAGTGGTGTTTAAGAGGCTAAAAAGTAGACAAGCAAGATCGGAAATAGAGGGATATGGATCATGTATAGGCATTTTCAGCATTGTGTTTGATGCTAACATAGTGGGCTGAAGTGCTTGTTCATACACTATAAACATAGAACAGCATATTATTGTCTCCAGGCAGTTAGTACCAAAAGCATCATTTATGAATGTCGCCTCCAGATTCAAACATTTCAACGATCTCTTTTCTGAAGGATTACATTTCTCAAAACCATCCACAATTAACAGTCCTACAATTTAGGAATACAGTACTACAGGATAAGTGACAATATCAGGGAACATGAAAAGGAAAAATACTCATACAATGGAAGGTTCTTCTTTGATTCCAATTAATAATCAAAGCCTCACCACACACATTCATTGCAATAGCTAAATGCACTGAATTACACAGCATATTGAAGATACAATCAAATTAGCCAGCCCCTTGTTTTTTTTTAACCTTATCAGATATACCTGTACATTACATTCCCTTTGGCTGGGAGCAATATGGGAAAACATTCTATTCAAATAATTAATTCAGCTAGCATTACTGAAAATTAAAAATAATTTTAAAGTGCAATTAAAAGTCAGATCAAGCCTTAAAATCACATCAAGGGCATCTATCAATTCATGTGTATTTACATCGGCTCCAGTTGAATCTGAAGGGACAAGCAGCTGTACACTAGCAAAAAAACCTGTAGAGAAATTCATCTACACAGGAAAAATGGACAATTGATGCTTCAGGTCAAGACCCTTCATCTGCACTGCTTTTGTCTTCTGAAATAGAGACAAAGATCAATAAAATGAAAAGTATCAGAAATGGTCCAAGAAATTTGCAACACGTGCCCAAACTCTCCCAATTCAGTCCCTTGAAGCCAGGAAACATTCTTGAAATCTTTTCTGCACTCTTTCCAGCATAATAACACCTTTCCTAGAACAGGTGACCAAAATAAACCCCTTCACAAAATTCAAAGTGTGACATCATCAATGCCTTGTACAACTGTTACATCATGTCCCATACTCTATACCTTGACTGGTGACAGCTATGTGCCTAGCACTTTCTTCACTAGCCTGTCTACCCGAGCCACCACTTCCAGCAAACTAAATGCTTGCTTTCATCTGTTCCACAGCACTCCCCAAAGCACTACCATTTAATGCCCTGACCCTGGTTTGACTTCGAAAATGCAACACCCCACATTCATTTGGATTGAACGCCATCTGACAATCTTCGGTTCGCTTATCAAGCTGAACAAGATACTCTAGTAATTCATAATATCATTCTTCACTATTTACATTACCACCTAGTTTAGTATCATGTAGTGTGAACAAAGGCCTTAGCAATGATCCCTGTGGCATACTACTAGTCATAGCTCTCCACTCAAGAGAAACAACGGTCCTCCGCTCCCTATGATCAAGCCAAATATTAATCAAGTTAACTGGCTCTCCCTGGATTTCATACGATCTAACCTTCTAGACT
The DNA here is from genome assembly GCF_048418815.1 of Hemitrygon akajei. Taxonomy (NCBI): domain Eukaryota; kingdom Metazoa; phylum Chordata; class Chondrichthyes; order Myliobatiformes; family Dasyatidae; genus Hemitrygon; species Hemitrygon akajei. The sequence goes on along the minus strand of NC_133124.1, from coordinate 188,532,691 downwards.
AGCTTACTCTGTGGGCCACGTCAAAGGCCTTGCTAAAGTCCATACAGACAAATCTAATAAAATTATTAGATACAATTTCCCATACACAAAGCCAAGCAAATTAACCCTAATCAAATCACGTCTATCCAAATGTTAGACAATAGGTGCAGGAGTAGGCCATTCAGCCCACTGAGCCAGCACCGCCATTCAATGATCATCCACAAACAGTAACTCGTTCCTGCCTTCTCCCCATATCCCTTGACTTCACTATCTTTAAGAGCTCTATCTAACTCTTTCTTGAAAGCATCCAGAGAATTGGCCTCCACTGCCTTCTGAGGCACAGCATTCCATAGATCCACAACCCTCTGGGTGAAAAAGTTTTTCCTCAACTCCGTTCTAAATGGCCTACCCCTTATTCTTAAACTGTGGCCTCTGGTTTTGGACTCCCCCAACATCGGGAACATGTTTCCTGCCTCTAGCGTGTCCAATCCCTTAATAATCTTATATGTTTCAATCAGATCCCCTCTCATCCTTCTAAATTCCAGTGTATACAAGTCCAGTTGCTCCAATCTTTCAACATATGACAGTCCCGCCATCCCGGGAATTAACCTCGTGAACCTACACTGCACTCCCTCAATAGCAAGAATGTCCTTCCTCAAATTTGGAGACCAAAACTGAACACAATATTCTGGGTATGGTCTCGCCAGGGCCCTGTACAACTGCAGAAGGAACTCTTTGCTCCTATACTCAACTCCCCTTGTTATGAAGGCCAACATGCCATTAGCTTTCTTCACTGCCTGCTGTACCTACATATTTACTTTCAGTGACTGATGAACAAGGACACCTAAATCTCATTGTACTTCCCCTTTTCCTAACTTGACACCATTCGGATAGTAATCTGCCTTCCAGTTCTTGCCACCAAAGTGAATAACCTCGCATTTAATGACATTAAACTGCATCTGCCCACTCACCCAACCTGTCCAAGTCACATTGCATTCTCCTAACATCCTCCTATTTCACACTGCCACCCAGCTTTGTGTCATCTGCAAATTTGCTAATGTTACTTTTAATTCCTTCATCTAAATCATTAATGTATATTGTAAATAGCTGCGGTCCCAACACCAAGCCTTGCGGTACCCCACTAGTCACTGCCTGCCATTCTGAAAAGGACTCGTTTCCTGACTGCCAACCAATTTTCTATCCATGTCAGTACCCTACCCCCAATACCATGTGCTCTAATTTTGCCCACTAATCTCCTATGTGGGACCTTATCAAAGGCTTTCTGAAAGTCCAGATACACTACATCCACTGGCTATAATCTGTTAGTATATCCTGTCCCCCAGAACCCCACCATAAACTTACACATCACCAACGTCAGGCCCACTGGTTGTAGTTCCCTGGCTTGTTTTTGCTGCCCTTTTTAAATGATGGCACATTAGCCACCCTCCAGTCTTTTGGAACTGCACCTGTGGCTAAAAATGAAGGAAATATCTCCAATGGGCCTCACTAGGTCTGAGGGGACACATCGTCAATTCCTAGGGATTTATTCACTTTATTGCGCTTTGAAACCACCAATACCTTCTCCTTGGTAACTTACTTGTGGCCCATTTGTCTCAATTCCTTAGCATCCAAGATCTTCTTCACAGTAAAAACTGATCAGAGAAATTCATTAAAAAAAAATCACATCTTTCTCCTCCGGCTTCAAACATAAGATGGCCATGTTGATCTTCAGGAGAATCTACTTCCTCTACTCTCAATAACCTTTAGAATCTCAAGACTATCCAAAACCCTGCCTATTAGATCCATTTTATTCCCTCTTCTTGTCCTCCTGATTTCCCTCTTAAAGTACCCCTATACTTGTACACAAGAGTCACCCATTCCCAATTGACTAAATCCAATATACAGCTTCTCTTATTTCCCAACCAAAGCTTCAACATCTCTTGACAACCACCATAGCCTAAATTTGCCAGCCTTGGCCTTCAACCCAACGGGATATGCTGCCCCTGGATTCTTGACATCATCACTTAAAAACCTCCCACTTTCCACTTGTCCCTTTACCTGCAAGCAGGCTCACACAAGACCCCAAATAATATCTCCAAAATTTGCTCTGCCCCAGTTTAGGTCCTTAATAATTTGTGGAACCATCCTATCTTCATTCACAATTCTATTAGCTTTAAAATATTCATGTTCACTGGTCCCAAAGTGATACCTGACTGACACTTCTTTCATTTGCCCTACCTCATTCCTCAGGAGGGAGTTCAATGATGTGTTCTCTATATATTAAGGAAACATACTTAGACACTTTTAACAATTTCCACCCCACCTAAGGCCTTTGCACTGTGACTGGTCCTGTCAATAACAGGAAAGTTAAAATCTCCCAGTTCTACTACCTTATTATTACCACCTTTTGAAATCTTCCTCTATTTCCCCTAATTCCCATTGATAATGAGAAGGCCTATAAACAGTCCCATCAAAATTGTCATCACATTTTTATTTCCAAGTTTTACCCACATCTTAAAGATGAACTATTGACCTCAATCTACCTCATCATTGTCCTTGTGCCTTATCTTATCATCCACAGGCATTGCATTTTCTTTGTAACTATTACACTATAGTCTACATTCTCCTACGCTTTTCCCTTGTACTACCTCAGAAACTTATATTTGGAAATGCATAGATGTTTGCTAAATTGCATCGTGGTAAATATCAGAATAATAAACCAATACCAATAAAGTCTCACTGAACGATTCCCTCCAAGAATATCCTATGTTCTGAAGCGCTCCCTCATCAAAAAGGCATTGCCCCTTTCCTCGGTTACCTGGATCTGTCATGGGCCAGCATTGTAGTGCATGGTCAGCACAACGCTTTACCGTACCAGTGACCCAGGTTCAATTCCTGCCGCTGCCTGTAAGGAGTTTGTGCGTTCTCCCCATGACTGTGTGGGTTTCCTCCCACAGTCTAAAAGATGTATCAAATGGTGGGTTAATTGGTCATTGTAAGTTGTCCTGTGATTAGGCTAAGGTTAAATCGGCAAATGCTGGACGGCACGGCTCGAAGGGCCCGAAGGGCCTATTCCATGCTGTAGGCATGCATTAGTCTCAAGAGACCATGGATTTGCGCCTTGGAAAGTTTCCAGGACGCAGGCCTGGGCAGGGTTGTATGGGAGACCGGCAGTTGCCCATGCTGCAAGTCTCCCCTCTCCACGCCACCGATGTTGTCCAAGGGAAGGGCAAGGGCCGATACAGCTTGGCACCGGTGTCGTTGCAGACCAATGTGTGGTTAAGTGCCTTGCTCAAGGGCACAAAGTGCTGCCTTAGCTGAGGCTCGAACTAGCGACCGTCCGATCACTAGACCAATGCCTTAACCATTTGGCCACACGCCAACACGTTGCTGTATTCCAATAATAAATACTGTAACTGGAATAGTCAGTCCTGCTCTTTTGTCAACCATACTTACAAAGCCAATCCATGCCATGAGCTTGTCCACCTCATGTATTAAACATCTTGCACTGAAATAAATATAGTTCAAACCACCAGTCTCTCCTACCTCTTTGCTGTGTCCCAGTTATCCTGTCTGCTAAACCTACTCACACCGACTGCAATATGTCCCCCTGATTTCTCAGGTCTCTCTCCTGCTCATCCATAAGTGAATTTACATTCATTTACATGCAGTGCTTAGTCCCCTCAACACCACTTTAAGTGAAACAAATTAGCTGTCTACTAGCTTCTTTGATGGTAGAAATCTTAGGAGAATGCAAATATGGATCATCTATCCTTCATTTCTGACTGAAAGCAGATGTCAATGCTTCAGCTTCATCTATGGCACTCAGTTGCTTCAACCTGTTGTTATGGAGGATGGAATATTCTTGGAGGCTCTTCTGCACAGCAGCCGTAAGCATCCATAACTAGATGTATTATGACCTGAGCTTTGTTCTGAACTAATGACTGTGAGATCACTTAGGTTTTTCCAATCCATCACGCTGTTTGTGTGTACTAGCATAGAGTTCTATATTGCAGCTTTGCCAGTTTGCCACCCCTTTTAATAGGCAACTCTAGCATTAAGGAACCATTCATGTCAGAATTTAAATTTTGATTTATGTTTAAACAGATTATCCGGTTGCAACTTCAGTGAGTAATCTTGATCAGGACTCAGTTATTACTGAGCCAAAGTAGGCAGTGTCTGCAGATAAAAATAGGCAGATTTTAAATCCTTCTTCTAACAGGCCGTGGAATGGTTCAGAAATTCAATCCAAAGCATAAATCTATTCTGAGTTACAAATGTGGCACCGTGGCTAGATCCTGTTGGTCACTGAGTTATTTATATTCAATGTCTGCTCACAACAAAATATCAAGGACTGCTGCTGCAAATCCACCCCTTTAACAACATCAAAGAAGGATGTTTATATAAACCTTGCCCAGTATGATGGGTTGCTCTACAACACAACCAGTTATAACACTGCCAGTCCACACTGATCCACGCACTTCTGCCTACTGCGTCCTCACTACCATTTGCCCATATACATGAGCTGATTATTTCTCTTCTATTTTGTCTTTATCAGAATCAGACTTTAATCGCCAAGTACCTGTGCACATACAAGGAATTTACTTCCGGCAGATGTTGTCTCTCTGCTCACAACAATAATAATGATAAATATAAATGAAAATATAGATTATACATACAGGTAGTGCAATCCAAGTAATAGTTAGCCGACAGTTAACCGGCAGTTAACTGTTCAGCAAAGTGACCGCAGTAGGGAAAAAACTTCTCCAGTGCCTATTAGTCTTAGTCTGGAGGGATCTGAAGCGCCTACCAGACGGAAGCAGATCAAACAGTCCGTGCGCAGGATGGGAGGAGTCCTTTATGATGTTCCCCGCTCTCTTCTTCAACCTGGAAGAGTACAGGTCCACAATAGAGGGCAGGGAGGCTCCAATGTCAAGTAGACCCAGAACACAAAGAGGCTATCTCATACAGTACCAAGTTCACCAAGTTCACATGCCACCAGTTTTGCATTTGTAATTCGAGGACAGACCAGGAACTCCATACTGGGTGAATGAATATTTAATCCATCCACTAAAATTTCATTTGATGCTTTGAGTCTGTTTAGACCCCTACACTTGAAGTAAGCTTGTTTTTGACTGCAATTAACTACTGGTGCTATTAACTTGGTCTGTAGAACTCCTCCCTGTGGCCGCATGAATTTCTTCTGGGTGCTCTGGTTTTTTCCCACATCCCAGAGGTGTACAGGTCAGTAGGTCACATGAATGTAACTGGGTGGTGAGGGTACGTGGTCCCAGAAGGGCCTGTTACCATGCTGCAGCTCTCAATAAAAATACATTCTTCAGTAACAGCCCCACCTTTGAGTTCCATGGGTACCAAGTGGCTTTTGTAGACACTACCACAAGTAAAGCAGGTGGCTTTTGACAAAACAGCTGGGAGTGGTTAGAGCTCTTGCAAACACTTTTCCATTGTTTGTGCTTGGTTTCCACGTTTCATCAATGCTTGATTCTATCGTAGCACTGGGATTTCCCATGAGCTAGCATAGAAGTTAAGGCTTTGACGATGTCTTTGAAGCATAGCTTCAATCATCCTGAGATAGTTTGGAATGGCTACGCTGAGAATAGCACACTTGCTCAGAAATCTGCTGTCCACAAGACCATAATCCAAAGGAGCAGAGCTAGGCTATTTAGTCTGTTGAGTCTACTCTGCCACTCAATCGTTGCTGATTTATTTTCCCTCTCAACCCCACTTTACTCCTCTTTTTCTCCCCTGCAAGTTTTGACTCTCTTACTAGTCAAGAGCCTATCAACGTCTGCTTTGAAATATATGCCATGACTTGGCCTCCACAGCTGTCTGTGGCAATGAATTTCACAGAATCATTACCTTCTGGCTAAAAATATTCATCCTCATCTGTTCTAAAGGGGTATTCTTCTATTCTGAGGCTATGCCCTTTGATCCTAGACTCTTCCACTATTAAAATCCTCTCCATATGCACTCTATCTTGGCCTTAAAAATTTGATAGGTTTCAATGAGATTCCCCCTTGTTCTTCTAACTCCAGCAAGTACAGGCCCGGAGCCAGTAAATGCTAGACATACCAGACCCCTCCATTCCATGTACTTATCTTAAATGTCAAAATCGAAACTGCATCCACCGCTTTTGCTGACAGCTTATTTCACACTCTCACCACCCTCTGAGTGAAGCTTCCCCTTTATGTTCCCCTTAAAACCTCTCATACACTCTCATAATTTTGTGTACCCTTATGAAATCTCCCAACATTCTCCTACACACTAGACAATAAAGACTTAACCTACTCCACATTTCCCTGTAATTCAGGTCATAAAGTCCAAGAAATATCCTTGTAAATTTTCTCTGTGTTCTTTCAATCTTATTGATACCCTTCCTGTAGGTAAGTTTACAGAACTGCAAATAATATTCCAAATTAGTTCTCACTAATGTCTTATATAACTTCAACATAACATTCCAATTCTTGTACTCAATACTTTGATTTATGAAGGCCAATGTACCAAAAAGCTCTCTCTCTACAACCCTTTGTTGTCTGACAAATGCCTTATAAAGCCTCAACATTACATTCTTGCTTTTACATTGTAGTTCACTCAAAATGAATGCTAATATTGCATTTGCCTTCCTTACTACTGACTCAACCTGCAAGTTACCCACTGGAGAATCCTGCATTTGGACTCCCAAGTTCCTCTGCACTTACGATTTCTGAATTTGCCTTATAGTCTATGCCTTTATCCCTTCTGTACTGTACACAATCTGCCACTTCTTTGCCCAATCTCCTAATCTGTCCAAGTCTTTCTGTAAACTTCCTGCTTCCACAACACTACTTGCTCATCCACCTATCTTTGGATCATCTGCAAGCTTAGCAACAAAGTCATCAATTTCATCCTGCAGATCGTTGTGAAAAGTAGCAGACCTGATACTGACTGCTGCGGAACACCATGAGTCACCTTCAGCCAAGCAGAAAAGGTCCCCTTTATTCCTACTCTTCACCTTCTGCCAGTCAATCAATCCTCTATCCATGCTAGTGCCTTTCCTGCAATATCATGAGCTCTTATCTTATTTAACAGCCTCAAAAATGGTACCTTGTCAAAGGTGTTATGAAAATCTAAGTAAACGATGTCCACTGACTCTTTTATCCTGCCTGTTATTTCCTCAAAGACCATGCTAACTTCAGCCTATTTTATTGTGTGCTTCCAAGTACCCCGAAATAATTGACTTTAACATCTTGCTAACTACTGAAGTCACACCTATAAGTTCCTGTCCTTTGCCTTCCCCTCCTCCTTAAAAAGTGGATTGACATTTGCAATTTTCCAGTCCTCCAGAACCATTCCAGAATCTACTGGATTTTGAAGGATCACTACTAATGTCTCTTTAACTACCTCCTTCAGAAACTGGGGTGTAGTCCAGCTGATCCAGGTTACTTACCTACCTTCAAAGCTTTCAGCTTCCCAAATTCTTTCTCCTTAATAATCGCGACCACACTCAATTCTGCCTCCTGATATTCTTGAATTTCTGGCATACTGCTGGCATCTTCCACAGTAAAAACTGACACAAACTACTTATTAACATTCGTCCACCATTTCTCTGTTCTCCATTACTACCTGTCTAGCAACACTTTCCAGCGCTAAACCCTAATCTCCCTTATTATATATCTAAAAAATCTATTTGGTATCCTCTTTTATATTATTGGCTAGCTTAATTTCATATTTCATCTTCTCTCTCCTTATGGCTTTTTCCGTTGCCTTCTGTTGGATTTTCAAAAATTCCCAAATCTCTAGCTTCTCACTAAGTTTTGCGATATTATATGCCCTCTTATTTGCTTTTGCGTTGTCTTTGTCTTTCCTTCACAAACACAGTTGCCTCATCCACCCTTTAGAATATTTCTTCTATGGGATGAAGTGATCCTTCACCTTCTAAAATACTCCTAGAAACTCCAAGCATTGTTGCTCTGTCCCCCTGCTAGTGTCCCCCTCTAATCAACATTGGTCAGCGCCTTGCTCGTGCCTCTGTAGTTACCTTTATTCCACTGTAGTAGCAATACGTCCGATTTTAGCTTCTCTCAAACTGGTGTGAATTCCATTATATTATAATCAATGTCTCCTAAGAGTTCATTTACCTTAAGCTCCTTAAACAAATCTGGCTCATTACACAACACCCAAACTAGAATTGCCTTTTCCCAGTAAGCCTGTCTCCAAGCTGCTCTAAAAAGCCAGTACATAGCATTCTACAAATTCCTTTCCATGGAATCCAGCACCAACCCGATTTTTCCAATATACCTATAAATTAAACCCCCCCCCACCCCACAAACCATTGTAACATTGCCCTTTTCTGTCTCCTATTGTAACTTGTGTCCCACAACCTGGCTATTATTCAGAGGTCAGTATTATTTAAATAATACCAAAAAAAGTAATGATGTTTGGAGGGAAGAATTTGCCAAATTAGTATAAACATGGATTTTAAATATACAGATGTTACATGTTATTTATCATTATTAATTTAACTGCTATTATAGAAACCTAAATTTGATCTGTTTGAATCTTTTTTAAATAAGCAAAAATACCCATTTTAATAACTATTAATGAAAGTAGTAACTGAAAACTGTCACTCCATTCTACATCCTGAACTGAACCAAAAAAGACATTCCAGTACCATAACACTGCTTAGCATAGCAAGCATAGGTTAAAAGCTGATTAAGTTGTGTCATGGCGTGGTACACTGATGATTTTTGCAAATTTTTCAAACCAACTTGTCACGCATTTCCCATAATCAGACAGTAAAAACAATCAAGCTGTTGTCAGTAAGTTTAAACTTTGTACTTGAGGAGGTCGGAGTTTAATTCCAGCGCCATTCTGTAAGAACTCTTTGCAATGCGTGGGTTTTCCCTGAGTGCTCTAGTTTCTTCCCACAGTCCGGGTAGGCTAATTGTTCATTGTAAAGTGTCCTGTAATTAGGTGTTGGGGTAAAATCAGTTGTAGGGTTGCTCAGGCAGTAAGGCTCAAGGGGCCCACTCCACGCTGTATTGCTGTATCCAGAGATACCGGCCACGTGACAGATGCACTGCTACCTGGCTGGTCAGTAGACACACCACATGCCAATCAACATTTGGTCCCTCCCAACTAATCAATGCACACCTAAATTATTGGTCACCTTAATTGGATTAACTCGCCCAGCCCCATGCTTTAAAAGGTGAGACTTGCCCTTGGCTAGCCTGCTCTTACAGACCACCACATTGGAGGTAAGTGCATTGATTTATGTTTGGGAAGGTCTATTGTTTGTTCTGGTAAGGGAGCCACAGCTATCCAAGGTCAAGGGGGATAGCTGTCGTAGTGCTTTTCCCTTGTTCTTTGTTTGTGTAACTGTACCCTGTCCCCACACCGCTTCCTGTGTATTGTAGTTGCTTGTGTTGACCTGACTTCTCATTGTAAATAAATTCCTTATTATTAAAACTGTGTGTCCAGGCCTCTACTGTTGAGACTCAAAGAACCAGTTATTTTCCATCACAACATTTGGTGCTGCAGAGCAGGGTCTCATAGGTTTTGGCTGGACACAAGCACAGAGGATAATGTTCTAGAATAAGGGGAAGAAAGCCAGTGCAGGCACCCAGGATAAGATCCCCGGGTGGGCTGATGAAAGGGAGGGATTTGAGAGTCTGGCCAGCATGCTGGCAGACCATGGAAAACCAGTGGACTGGTCTGAGCAGTTAGAGCCCTGTGGAGAGAAGCTGGGCCATCATGTGGTCTCCCTCCTGAAGGAATCAGGGTTCCCCAAAGCCAAGGGGAGTCAAAGGGGTGCCTTCTGGTTGTTTGCGTCCCTGCTGAGACGCCAGGTTAGAATTACTGATCACCTGCAGCACTTGTGTGGTCAGAAGGACAGGGAAATTGAAGACCTCAGTCAGCGTTGTTGCACGCTGAAGGAAGCAGCACAGGCTGCCCAGGCCCGAGCCAATGACCTTGAAGTTAGGGGAACTGAACTTGCCTGTCGCCTCATAAAACTTCAGCAGGCCAGGGCAGCCCGTCGGTCTGGCTGGCAGCCGGACCCACTAAAGATTCCAGCCTTAGTCCAGTGTGGTGACAAGCTGGACGCATGGCTGGGTGATGGGGACATCTGGCTGGATAGTGATGACGAGGGGGTGCCCGAGGAACCAAGGTCCCACAACCACCCTTCCCCCTTCTCACCCGAACGGCGGCAGAACTGACAGCTGTCAGGATGGTCGCCCTGCAGAACCGAATGGCACTGGACTACCTACTCGCTGCTGATGGTGGAACGTGTGCAGTGGTTGGTAAGGAATGCTGTACCTTTATCCCTGATGAGTCCAGCAACATCACTCACTTGGCCGCTCACATTCGGGACTCGGTGGCTAAAATTCAAAAATCAAGGGACCAGCTCCTCCAGCACAACACCTCATGGGGCAATTGGTGGCCGTTTGGGTCCCTAGGGGGGTGGTGGGCAACTGTCATTCACTGGTCCATCGCACTCATTCTTGTAATCATAGCCATTTCTATACTATGTTGCGCATGCCAGCTGATTAAGAGTCTCTGCATTTACTTAGCTGCTCAAAATTGGTTATTTCTGGTATATGTGATTTTTGTTCCACCCTCTTATGTGTGTTGGCTATGTGGTGTGTCTTCTGAGGGGTGGAGTGTACCCAGAGATACCGGCCACGTGACAGATGCACTGCCACCTGGTTGGTCGGAGGACACACCACATGCCAATCAACATTTGGTCCCTCCCAACTAATCAATGCACACCTAAATTATTGGTCACCTTAATTGGATTATCGCGCCCAGCCCCATGCTTTAAAAGGTGAGACTTGCCCTTGGCTAGCCTGCTCTTACAGACCACCACATTGGAGGTGAGTGCATTGATTTATGTTTGGGAAGGTTTATCGTTTGTCCTGGTAAGGGAGCCGCAGCTATCCAAGGTCAAGGGGGATAGCTGTCGTAGTGCTTTTCCCTTGTTCTTTGTTTGTGTAACCGTACCCTGTCCCCACACCGCTTCCTGTGTATTGTAGTTGCTTGTGTTGACCTGACTTCCCCTTGTAAATAAATTCCTTATTATTAAAACTGTGTGTGTCCAGGCCTCTACTGTTGAGACTCAAAGAACCAGTTATTTTCCATCACAACAATTGCTAAATACATAAATAACAGAACTCGGGTCAGGCAGCATCTATGGAGAGGAATAAACTTTCCAAAGGTACTGCCTGACCTCCTGAATTCCTCCAGTATTTTGTCTGTGTTACTCTAGATTTCTAACATCTGCAGAATACCTTGTTTACCCTTTTTCACATACTGTTTTGCGATAACAGCAGGGGAGCCCTACAAATGACAATGCATAAATCTTACTAAAATCTAGTGGTGCTTTTAATTAGCATTGTCTTTTCTCTCACATATTTCTAAACACCACACCCAGAGCGTCATAAAGAATCGAATAGAACATAGAACAGTACAGCACAGAACAGGTTCTTCTGCCCACAATGTGGTGCAGAACCAAATAAATTAGTCATCAAATGGCCAACTACACTAATCCCTTATTCCTTCACAATATCCATATCCCTCTATTTTTCTCACATTCATATGCCTATCTAAACGTCTCTAAAAAGCCCTAAAAAGGCACCACCTCAGGCAGCATATTCCAGGCACCTACCACTCAGTATAAAAAGCTTCTTTAAAAAGACCCCCTCTCACCTTAAATATATGCCCTCTGGTAGTACTCCACAGTGTGGAGTTTACGTGGGTGGCATGGCTGTGTAGAGGTTAGTACAACACTTTTCAGCACCAGAATCAGGGTTCAATTCCCTCCATTGTCTGTAATGTCTGTATGCCCTCCCCATGACCGTGTAGGTTCCTTCCCAGTGCTCTAGTTTCCTCCCACCTTCCAAGACGTACAGGTTAAGGTTAATAAGTTGCAGGCATGCTAAGTTGGTGCTTGAACCACAGCAACACCTGTGGGCTGCCCCCAGCACATCCTCAGACAAAGGTGGTCACTGAAACAAGACAATGCATTTCACAAGTTTTAATGCATGTGTGACAACTAAAGTTAATAGAAGGTAGGATTTTTCTCTAAATACAGAAAAACATTGAAAACACTCAACACTACAGAAAAGATGTATCTATCCTGACTAAAAACATTAGTTAAGATTTTCTATCAGGACCACTCAGTTCCAAACCTCTTTGTATATTTGATCCAAAAATAGAAAATATGCTGAGAAAAAGTGAGAATAACTGTCCTTCACATTAAGTCAGTATCTGACTGAGTGTGGAGTTACTAGTAATTCTTAAACCAATAAGAATCAGAAGGGCGGGGGGGGGGGTTCTCTGGCACATAAACTGTAGTTTTTAGAGCAATGCTGCAGGACTTCCACAGACAACTGTCTGAGGTCTGACCACCTTGAACTAGTTCAATGGCCTATTCACCATTTCAGTTGTAATTCCACAGGACGCTGTTGAACTTCAAATGTCTCAGATAGTGAAGATAGTGGCCTGTTTGCTGCAAGACCTGGCTCGTACATAGGCTTGGACTAATACATGGTAAGTAACATGCAATTATATCTATTGCAATTGACCAGAAACAATACCAGACCAGCCACACAAACACTGTGGCTACAAGAGGTCACAAGCTGAGAGCATTACGATGAATGACTCTCTCTCTATAGACTTTGTTTCTATAAGGCATTGCAGACAAGTGGTGGAATACTCTTCATTTACCTAAAACAAGTCAGCTCCAACAATAATCAAATTCAACACCACCCAGGGCAAAGTATCAACATTTGACTTACTACCAATTCACCATCCTAAACACTCACTATATTCAGCACTGACACACCTGTGTAAACTATATTACAATGCTTTACAGCAGCTTCACTAAGCCTTCTTCTCCAATTCATGATCCCTTTGTTAGGTTGATTAATGCACATATCACAAACTCCACTCCTGTAACCATAGACACTTGCTTACTGACAGAACCACTACAGCCATAGCACCTGGCCCTGACACATCTAGAAGGACATTTATGCCAGAATGCTGTTTCCAGATTTCTGCTCAGCATTCAACACTATTGTCCCACAGACCCCGTGAACAACCTCCTGTTCAGTGGTCTAAACACATCACTGAGTGTTGGGTTTCCTAAAGAACAGATCTCAGTCAGGATCCATAAACTGCCCAACATCCTCAACATGGATACCTGTTCCCCAGGTCTGTGTGCTGAGCCCATTGCTGTACACTCTGCTCTCACATGACTGCATAGCCGAACACCCAAGCAACACTAGTAAATTTACTAATGGCAGGACTGTGGGGCTCATCACCAACAACGATGAGATGGCCTACAGAGAGGAGGCAGAAAAACTCGAGGCATGGTGCCAGGCAAATAACCTTTTCCTTAATATCAAGACAACAAAGGAGATGGTTATCGACTTCAGGAGAACACACACCCCCTTTTACATTGGTGACACGGCAGTGGAAACTGCATGCGGTTTTAAACTCCACATCACACACAAACTCTCTTGGTCCTAGAATACATCCTACATAGTAAAGAAAGCTCACCAATGTCTCTATTTTCTGAGGGGACTGAAGAGAGCTGGACTTTGCACATCCATACTCACATCATTCAACAGATGTGCAGTAGAGAGCATCCTACCATTACTGCTGGTTTAGGAACTGCACTGCTGCAGACTGGAAGTCTCTACAATGCTGCCCAATATATCACTGGCACCACTATCAAGGACATATATACAGAAAGATGCTGGAAAAGGGCCTGTAACATCTTGAAGGATCCCACACACCCTACTCATGATCCACCAGGGAGAAAGCTACATAGAATCCACACCAAAACTACCAGATTTACTTTCCCCAAGCAGCAAGACCGATCAACACCTCCACTCGCTAACTTCACCACTTACCATCAGCCACCTTATGTATAGCCTAGTGTCACCTTATGGACATACAATCAATCTATGCATATAAGCTATCTTATGTATTTATAATTACTGTGTTTGTGTTTTTTGTTATTGTGTTCTTTATCTTTTGCATTTTTTGTGCTGCATTGGATACAGACTAACAATTTTTTCATTCTCCTTACATTTACAGGAAATTACATTAAACAATCGTGAATCTTGAAGAGATACATCTCTAATCCTTCACAGATGCTGAAAAAGATTCAGGGTTTTACTACTTATAAGTAGGAGCAACTTTGCTGCACAAATTGTTCTCTATAGCAATTAGGAACGGGAAATCGATGTCAGCATTGGCTGCAGTGCCAGCATTACAAAAATACTGATGAGATTTGTGTATTGTTTCAAAAGATGCTCGACAATGAACGACATAACAGACAAATCTGGAAAAAGAGGAAATAATTTACGAACAGCATAGACATTTATGTCACTTCCCAAGAGGTCAACATTAGGATTACTTTGCAAACATGAGGAAATCTGTAGATGCTGGAAATTCAAACAACACACAAAATGCTGGTGGAACACAGCAGGCCAGGCAGCATCTATAGGGAGAAGTGCTGTCGATGTTTCAGGCCGAGACCCTTCGTCAGGACTAACTTATTACTCTTTTAGGATTACTTTTGTGAATTTCACTAGAGAGCTTATCCAGGAGCTGACATAAGCATGATGGGCTGAATCGTGTCAAGTTGGAAGTCATCGTTCCATTACTCTAATTTGCCTAACACCATAAAAAAATTACAATATGACCAATAAATTACCCATGTATCTCCTATGCTTTTCAGAAACTCATTGTAACAAAAACAGAAATAGTTTTGTTTGTTAAATTACATATTGAAGTAGTCTTGGTCCAGTTCTGCATGCACAGTCTGACAAGCCATGCAGCAATTCTCCACAACCTCCACATAACCACTTACATATCAACTTGACCTTTGGCAACATTGTCTAAAGGCGGAATCAAATTCCACTGTTCCACATCAGCTGTGCCTCAATAAGTAGCACTCCCCAAAATGAAATGCTGTTGACTTCGAGGCTCACTCCAGAGATGTTAGCACATAATGCAGGTTGACAGTGAAGGAGTGAAGTACTGAGTGCCAAAATTAGAAAGTATGCCATATTGTCCATCTCTTCTCACTGCTGCCATCAGGGAGGTGGTACAGGAACCTCAAGACCCACACCACCAGCTTAAGGAACAGTTATTACCTCTCACCTATTAGGCTGAGATAATTTAATTCAATTTCACTCACCCCAACAATGAACAGTTCCCACAATCTATGGACTCACTTTCAAAGACTTTTCATCTCAAGTTCTCCATAATTAATGCTCATCTTTTTTCTCCCCTTTTGTATACTGTTGACTTGCACATTGGTTGCTTGCGTGCGGTTTTTCATTGATTCTATTGTGTTTCTTTGTATTTACTGTGAATGCCCGAAAGAAGATGAATCTCAAATTGATACATACGTATTTGATAACAAATTTACTTTGAGAACAGACAGTTCGACAGCCCCGGATGGGTAACACTAAGGACATAATAATTAGGGAGATGGACTGCCAGGTACCTAGCAGTGAATAAATGCATGACTCTGAGATGCTTGATGAGACAGAGTCGTACTGAGAAACTGAAACCAGCTTGTCAATGACATTTCAAGTGCAGAAGGAGCTAGTTCCTACAAGTCTGGAAAAACTGCAATCTGTTTCAAGTTTATGAAAACAGATGGGGTTTTCTGCTTCTGGGTTTCTACCTTGTGAGTTGATAGTAGTAAACTACCAATAACTCTTGCCTAAAATCACATTGTCTGTGATCTTGAAAACAGAACCACTGATTAAATAAATAACAGAATCTTCTAATTAAAATACGTCGATGTCTTCATTTAGTTAAACACAAGGGTCCTATGTGCAAAATAAACAGACAGTTCCAGCACACAAAAAGGCAGCGCCCCAAACTTCAATACAACTTGCACAATATGTACTGGCATATTTAAAAAAATACTTGTGCTAAATTGTAATCTAATCTCTCGAATGATATATATATATATATATATAAATAATTGTTATATGATTACAACTTTGTTCCCATAAAAACGAAAACCAAGATTAGATTACAGCTGATTTGATGCTACTGCAACATTAAATGCGAGGTATTAACACTACTCATTATACAACTTGAAAGGAATTAGCTATAGACCAAAGCAGATTTACTGCCAATGATATGATCCATGGGCCTCACCTTTCTGTGGGATTATGACCTGTATACTCCAGAACACTAACATGACAGACTTATTCTGCTATTGTACAGCGAGTGAAAGATATCTAGAATTATAGAAACAGATCTGTCAGCCCATCCAGTCCATGCTGATCTCATCTTCCATGCCTACAACATGTATAGAATTAATGGTCTGAATTTCCTCCACAATGCAACTAAAGCTTCAGTGGAAAATCAGACATAGACCCATTTCCCAAATCTTGCACCCAGATTTTAAATCTATGAACAATTCTATGAAGATCTGCAAACAATAGGACTGATAAAGGAGGAGACACAGCTGCTAAGAGGTGCATTGTAAGCTTAAGACAGTACAGTGACCATAGCTAGTAGAACTGCTGCTGGTCCTGTGTGTGTGGTGGTTGTACTTTCTCTCCATAACTCTGTGGGTCTCTTCCACATGATTGTGTTGCCTCCCACATTCGAAGTATGAGTCTATGACAGTGAATGCACTCTGAATTGTTCTCAGACTTGGGAAATCAAGAACTACGCAGCAGAGGTTTAAGGTGAAGTCAGAGATTTAATAGAAACCTGAGGGACATTTTTTAAATCACACAGTTCATATGTAGAATGTACTGTCAAAATAGGTACAATGCCTCTTAAAAGGTAGTTGGACAGGTAACATGAAGAGGAAAGGTTTTGAAGGATATGGGCCAAACATGGGCAAATTACACACTTAAATGGGCACCTTGACTGGCATGGACCAGTTAGGCAGAAGGCCCTGTTTCCGTATTGATTCTCTCTTACGACTGTACATTCAGATCACAGAATCTTTAAAAGGATGCATAGTGAATTAATGCACGCCTGAGCCCAAACATAACTTTCATTAATCTCCAACATAAAATATTTTAATAGATGGGCCTACTTGAGAAAGAAAGCAAGAGAAATTCATTATGTAAACTTACCAAAAAGCAAAGGTTCTCAGCCTCTTTCATTGGGAAAAGGTTAGGTGGCATAAAATCAGAAATTGCCAGAAGCACTCAGCTGATCAGGTACCATTAATACATCAGGTCTGTGACACTATAGGAAATGAGATGCTGCTTAATCTGGCCTGCGATCTTGCATCAGAACAGTATTTGTGATTATCTATGAGAACAGTGCAAAACTGAGATGATTTGATGAGCCAAAATCTCTTTCAGTGGATGTCAAACTGATAATGAAAGGTTCTTAGTAACTGATCACTAGAATTGAAGGACAGATAGAATTTACACCAAAGAATTTCCTGACCAGAATCAGTAATTTTGCAGAATTCAGAATAGCTTTTTAAAAAGGATGGAAGATGTTTAAGAGCAAGAATAAAGGATGGAATGTTGAGCAGCAGTGAACTGAATTATGCAGTCATGAGGTAGCAACAGGTTGGTTGCCTACAACAGATGATGCTGGAGTTTAATTTCCAAACGTACAATAGTCCATGTTTTTTTTATTCTTCACAACATCACCACCACCCCCCAACCAGCCATTAATGAAGTAATGCATTCTATAATTAATTTAGAAACTGCATATTCCCAATAATATTTTAATAAATCTCAACATTGTCGACAAGGAACTGACATTCTTCACGCACAGTTGCAAGAAAAAGTTGGTGAACCCTTTGCAATTACCTGGTCTTCCGCATTAACTACTGAACATGTGATCTGATCATCTAAGTCGCAACAATAGACAAACACAATCTGCCTAAATTAATAATACAAAAACAATTGTAATTTTTACGTCTTTATTAAACACATAGTTTAATGATACTCAGTTCAGACTGGAAAAAGTATGTGAACCCGTGTATTTAATAACTGGTAGAACCTCCTTTAGCAGCAAATACCTTCACCAAATGTTTTCTGTAGCTGCTGATCAGACTTGCACTATGACAAGGAGGAATTTTAGACCATTTCTCCGTACAAAACTGTTGCAGTTCATTAATATTTCCCAGATACCTTGCATGAACAGCCCTCTTCAGGTCATGCCACAGCATCTCAATCAGGTTAAGGAGTGGACTCTGACTTAGCCATGAATTTTCTTCTTTTTAAAGCATTCTGTTGTTGATTTACTCTTGTGTTTCAGATTGCTTCTATTAAGCTTCAGGTGGCAGACAACTCTCCTGATATTCTCCTGTAAAATGTCTTGATACAGTTTTAAATTCATTGTTCCCTCAACAATAGCAAGCTGTTCGGGCCCTGAGGCAGCAAAGCAGCCCCAATCCATGATACTCCTTCCACCATGCTTCACAGTTGGGATGGTGTGTAGTGCTCTTTTTCCTCCAAACATAGCAATGTGCATTTCTGCCAAAAAGGTCAACTTTTGTCTCATCTGTCCACAGAACATTGTCCCAGAGGCAGTGTGGAACACCCAGGTGGTCTTTTACAAACTTGAAACAAAAGCAGCAATTTTTTTTTTTTAAAGAGAGCGATGGTATCCTCCATGTTATCTTTCCACGAACACCACTCTTGCTCAGTGTTTTTCGTATAGCAGATACATGAACAGAGACTCTGGCAAGTTCTAAAGATTTCTGCAGGTCTTCTCCTGTTACCCTTGGGTTCTTTATCACCTCCTACAACAATACATGTTGCACTTGCTCTTGGTGCAATCTTTGCAGGACCTCCACTCCTGCAACAGTACAGAATCTCCTCCACTTGTGGACATTTTCTCTTCCTGTAGACTGATGAACACTCGGGTTTTTAAGACATACTTTTATAGCCATTTCCAGCTTTATACATCTCTACAATTCTTCTTCTAAAGTCCTCGAAAAGTTGTTTTGATTAAGACGTGCACATAAACAGATCTGTCTTGAGAAGAGCAGGCTCTGTCAGTAACCTGACTTTGCAGGTTTTTAAAAAATATATAGGTCAGGGCACCTCTACAACCCACACCTCCAATCTCATCTCATTGATTTGGACACTGACTCCAAATAGCTTTTGTAGAAGGCATTACCCCAAAAGTTCACAAACTTTTTTTGAACATAGACTGTGATTGTTTAAATGGTGTACTCAGTATTGACGAGAAGTAGTACAATTGTTTGTGTGTTAACAGTTTCGGCAGATTGCGTGTGTCTATTGTTGCGACTTAGACAAAGATCATTCCACATTTTGGGTAATTAATGTAGCAGAACAGGTAATTGCAAAAGGTTCGCAAACTTTTTCTTGCAACTGTACATGTAGGCGACTGCCAGTCTATGTCTGCCTGGTCCTGTCTTAGACTGATTTTAGTAACATTTTTCCAATTCAGTACTTATGGATGATCCTTAAACTTTTCATTAACTAATACTAAACTTACAGCTCATCCTTTCTACCTTCAAAATGCTCTCCTATTGACACTTAAGTACTGGACCTAATCTAACCACAATCCTGAAAACTAGGTCTACTATTATCCCTCTTCTGGTAGCACTACTACAGCTCAAAGATTTTGGGCACTTTTTAGTAATTCCTTGCCTTCTTCAGGCATTCATGGAAAACTAGTTAACAACGGGATAAGCTTCAATTCTCTTCTATTATAGCCCCATTTATGTCATACCCCTCTGTGATTTTCCAACACAACTATTCACTGTCAACATGCCTGTAAGCACATCCCCAGCAAAGCAATCATCCTTGTTGCTTCCTATGCTCCGGAGAATGTTCTCTGAAGAATACCTTATATTACTGCAATGCGTTCGTTTATACTGAAGTCTCTTATTCCTAATGCCATGTTAAGTTCTAGCATTGTCTACAAAGACCTGACATTTTTCCAAAATCATGTCTATTCTGTACTCTAAGTCTCAGTTTATACAATTATACATCTACCTGTGAAAGAACCCGCTAGTCATATCATGCCATCTCAGAGGTTTACACAAACTGGGTAAGGAAGGCTAGTGACCAAATTCATCCATTAAGTTGCACTACCGTTTCCATCAGTAATCTTTTACTGCCGCCAGACATGGAACTACCTGGCTATTTTAAGAGTCCCTAGAAACAAGTGAGGGCATGCATTAAAATAGCTTGCTGGGCCGAGGGTCTGTCCCTCCGGCCGGCTGCAGCCTGACCTACCTCAAAAACTTTGAGGAGGGTTTTCATGTAGAGCTTGCGGATGCCGAAGGACACGCCGAAGATGGCAGGCACGATGATGAAGACCAGCAGGAGGGTGATCCAGACGGTCAGCGAGATGCCCAGCAGGGTACAGACCAGGCTGTCGAAGGGCATGAGGAACCACATGCTTCCAGGATGGGCTCAGAACCAGCGGGCCGTCTCCCACAGCTGCCCCCCTCAACCCGGCAAGCCTTCCCCTCGCCGCCTGGGCAGGAGCCGCCAGCACTCCGTCCGTCCGTCCGACCCGCGGCCTCTCTCGCCCGCAGGCCCCGGTCCCGGTCCCGGTCCCCGAGCCTCTGCCCCGCGTCCCCGCCGCTTATCCCCACCACCACCACCACCCCCCACCCGGCCCGCGACCCCGGAGCTTCTCCCCCAGGCTGCGCGCGCGCGCGTCACAAACCCACCAATCGCTGAGCGGGGCAGCGTACGCGAGCGCGCACGTGGGCGGGCTCCCGACGCGCTGCGTGCGCACCGGCGGGAGCGAGCTCCCCCCTGCGGCCCGAGAGCGCACTGCAACACCAACCGCAAAATTAAAGCAATGATGGAAATCTGAAATAAAATAGAAAGTGCAGGTTGTGCCGAGGAATCTTTCCACAGATCAATCTATAAGCCAGCATTCTCCGTTTGTATCACTGCAACACTTACTGTTAGTAAATTGAGAAATGTTTAAAATTGTGCAAATCTCCAAACTACTTCTCCATCCCTCGCCACCAGCAAACTTTCGCTCCAAGTGACACTTCATACATTGGGAAGGATATTCATGCAAGCAACAGACTCTGGAAAGCGCAAGACGGCAGAGATTGTGCAGCGGTGACAAAGCTCTAATGACCCGGGTTCAATCCCGACCCTTGGCGCGGTGTGTGTGTGTGTGTGTGAGAGAGTGAAGAGTTTGCATTTCTCTATGACTGCACCCGTTTCCCTCTGCTTCCACATCCCAAAGCTATTGCTGGTGGACGGAATTGGCCACTGTAATTTAACAACGTTGGTGTCAGCAAGATCAGGGAAATAAGTGGGGCGATAGGACTGAACCTGGAGTCTAATGATTTGATTGGTTGAATGGCACAAGGATGGATCACGGGGATGATTCTGCGTATGGAAAAGAGATTTTAGAAGCAAGAAAATTAACTTTCTTGACACAATATTCGTCGTAGATGCTGAGCAGAGAACTGGAACCAGAGGACATTGTCTCAATAAATCAGTGCCCATTTAAGACAAGCGAGAGGAAAGTACATATTGTTAATGCAGAGATTACAAACCTCAGTTAGGGAGTCGAGGGCTATGGAGACCAAGCAAAGAAAGTAGATTAGGTCAGCGAATGGCAGAGCAGGTGCAAAGTACTGAAAAGGTCAGATATCCATCAGTGAATCTTTGCCACAATGCATCATACGCATCACTGGAGAACAAAAATTGTACAAAGTAGATAGATAGATAGATAGATACTTTATTCATCCCCATGGGGAAATTCAACTTTTTTCCAATGTCCCATACACTTGTTGTAGCAAAACTAATTACATGCAATACTTAACTCAGTAAAGAATATGATATGCATCTAAATCACCATCTCAAAAAGCATTAATAATAGCTTTTAAAAAGTTCTTAAGTCCTGGCGGTTGAATTGTAAAGCCTAATGGCATTGGGGAGTATTGACCTCTTCATCCTGTCTGAGGAGCATTGCATCGATAGTAACCTGTCGCTGAAACTGCTTCTCTGTCTCTGGATGGTGCTATGTAGAGGATGTTCAGAGTTATCCATAATTGACCGTAGCCTACTCAGCGCCCTTCGCTCAGCTACCGATGTTAAACTCTCCAGTACTTTGCCCACGACAGAGCCCGCCTTCCTTACCAGCTTATTAAGACGTGAGGCGTCCCTCTTCTTAATGCTTCCTCCCCAACACGCCACCACAAAGAAGAGGGCGCTCTCCACAACTGACCTATAGAACATCTTCAGCATCTCACTACAGACATTGAATGACGCCAACCTTCTTAGGAAGTACAGTCGACTCTGTGCCTTCCTGCACAAGGCATCTGTGTTGACAGTCCAGTCTAGCTTCTCGTCTAACTGTACTCCCAGATACTTGTAGGTCTTAACCTGCTCCACACATTCTCCATTAATGATCACTGGCTCCATATGAGGCCTAGATCTCCTAAAGTCCACCACCATCTCCTTGGTCTTGGTGATATTGAGACGCAGGTAGTTTGAGTTGCACCATATCACAAAGTCCTGTATCAGTTTCCTATACTCCTCCTCCTGTCCATTCCTGACACACCCCACTATGGCCGTGTCATCAGTGAACTTCTGCACATGGCAGGACTCCGAGTTATATTGGAAGTCTGATGTGTACAGGGTGAACAGGACCGGAGAGAGTACGGTTCCCTGCGGCGCCCCTGTGCTACTGACCACCGTGTCAGACCTACAGTCTCCCAACCGCACATACTGAGGCCTATCTGTCAAGTAGTCCACTATCCAATCCACCATGTGAGAGTCTACTCCCATCTCCGTTAGTTTGTGCCTTAAGATCTTGGGCTGGATGGTGTTAAAGGCACTAGAGAAGTCAAGGAATGTAATCCTCACAGCACAACTGACCCCCTCTAGGTGAGAGAGTGATTTGTGCAGCAAATACGTGATAGCATCCTCCACTCCCACCTTCTCCTTATACGCAAACTGAAGAGGATCCTGGGCGTGCCTGGTTTGTGGCCTCAGATTCTGTATTATCAGCCGCTCCATGGTCTTCATCACGTGCGACGTCAAGGCAACAGGTCTGAAGTCATTCAACTCCTTTGGTTGTGGTATTCCAGGTGTGGTCTCGTTACAATCCAACATAAACCTTCACATATGTTGGGAAAAGGTCATTAGGCCCTTAAAGTTCATTACTATTTGTGTATTCACCAAATATCCTTCAATTTTACTAATTTACAAAAAAAAAAAAATCTATTGCCATCCATCTTGGATGTGGGTCTCCAAAATCCTGTTGGTTCAAAGGTCAAATTTAAAGTCAGAGAAATGTATACAATATACATCCTGAAATGCTTTTTCTTCGCAAAACAAAGAGAAGTACAAAGATTAATCACCCTCACTATTGAAGATTTTGTGGCGGGATTGAGAGCCGCCCATTGTCTACTGAATTGTACACCAAGATCTGGAAGGGATGCCTTTGGTCTTTGTCGGTGCACATATATCCTGTATTTCTACAAAGCAAAACACTGGGCTTAACAGGCTGCTCCTGGGCGTACACTGAAATCACCACAGACGGGAAAAATTCCAGACTTATTCTGGTCTATCCAATATATCTTCTGGAAAAAGATGCCCACAATTAAATGCCACAGATAGGCATATTTCTTAGTTGCAGTAGCATGGAATAAGAGCCACACTGAAGTAGAAACAATCATCATAGAAGGCTCCATATAGAAAGACCAACATTTAAGATCTTCTTGTCTTCTAGTCTGGGACCCAAGTAAAAACAAATATTCTTGGACCGCTTGCCCAAAAACATGTTGATATGCAAATAAAATAACATGGTTTATAATAGACATGACATTTCAACGTTTAGATCTTGTTCTCAACTTAAAAGCTCCCTCCGTCCCTTCCTACTCACATCTGGTCCTGGGTGAACCAAGGTTGCCTAAAGAATGGAGAAAAACCAACTCCATCATCTTTGAACCCCTGCATCAAGTTTCTTTTGCCACTTTCCAATCATCACGGAAAAACCAGACTATTTGTATTCTCTGGATCCATCTTAATCCTATTCTGAACTTCCAATCCAACAGCAAGATCTCAAATGACCTTTTCCATTTCAACTGCATCTTCTCCATCTCAGTGCCAAAATCTTTGTTACCATGATTCAACCTTCCCAATGCCCTTGATGATCTCCAATGTTATCCCATCTGGAACTTAGTGCACTTGTATCCTAACTAACTTCAACCCCATTTATCCGTACCTTGTGCTGAGCAAACTTACGTGTTCATATGAACTTCCTACAGCCTACGGTCAAGAAATACCCCTGTTGTAGCTTGCTTTCCCTTCATTTCATTGGTGCAAGACGTGGACACTCACCAAGACCATGCAAAAGTTACTAGATGGTCGCTATACTCAAATGCTTTGGATGGCTCTTGATGTGAGTTGGCAACAGCACATGACGAATGTCGAGCTCTACCACAACCTACCGATGCTCACTACTAAAATCGAGGCGAGAAGACTGCAACTAGCGGGACACTGTCTACGCCACCCTGAGCTACCTGCCAGCCTAGTCATCACATGGGAGGATGAACTTCGGGCGCCCTCCCGAGACAATGGTCAACATGCTCCTAGAAGATAGTGGTGTGGCTAATGTAGATGAACTGAACACACTGATGAGGGAGAGGGAGGAGTGGGGAGTCCGTCATCGTGCCCGACACCGGCCCCCTAGGCCGGAGTTGGAGTCGTAGTAGTAGTAGTACCCTTCATTTGGTGCCCCCCCCTCTACTGCTCATCCATCAAGGACTAGAAATTATTTAAATTATTGGTTTAGGGGTTACCTTCAGGGAAGAGACCTCTGCTGCTGATCAAACAACGCCCAAAGACTAATTTCAAAATGAACCAGTAAAACAAAAAAAAGGACTCCCTCTCGAGTAATGCCCAGCACTGGAAGACCAGTTCCCCATTAGTATCAACAGATGCGTCTCAATTATGTGCTGGCTTGAGCTGCATCAGCTGGTTTCCATTATTTTCAGGATCATCAAGGAGTTTGGAATGTAAACACTGCATAAGGACAGAGCCAGTGCTCAGCTGGACGAGCCTAGGGCACCTCTACGTATATGGGGACAGAGACCTTGGAAGATGCCAAATTGTTGCAGGTGCAAATGAATTCACTTTTCCAGTGAGCGGTGTATTGTATGAATCCAAGGTAATGCTAAAGAGCTTGGTGATTTAGCCATGGTCAATGCCTCTGATTAATGCCACTTCAACACCAAATCACAGATTACTAAATAAATCACCCCAGACTGTAACAAGACAAAAGACTACCACTTAGTGGCCCCACAAAAAGTTTGCATCGAGGAAAAAAAAAACACCAAGTTAATTAATTCTATGTAACCTTTATTTTTTAAATATACAAAATAGCATTAATTTAATATTCAACAAGTGCAAGCATAACAAATATAAATACTTCAGAACAGGCAAGCATCAGAGTTATAAAACAGAAACACGTTCCCTGTTACAGCTAATATTTCTTTTATCTCACTCAGGGAGTTTATCAGGCGACAATAATCATTGCTTCATACTGTGAGGCACCATTACCAAATGTCTGTGCATTGTGCCAAAACCAATGAGGAAAGCATCTTCCTCCCACACACTGAGTTAACTCTATACTGAACCTTTCCCAAGTGCCCACCATAAACTTATTGCAGTGCTCTAGACCTCTGGAGATGTCACAGCTCATCTTAGTGTTATCAACTCAAGTCTTTTTTGATGGAAAGATTCACTTTCCCAAAACATTCTTCCTCCCGTTCCTTCTGCACTTTCCCCACAAATTTGCCACCCAGTGAACAAAAAAAAACAACACAAATCTTGGGATCAGTGGGTCTCACAGAATTTATGAATTCACGGGAAGCTTTTTTGCCACACCTCACTTTGTCCTGTGAATCCCAGAATCACTTTCCATCACAGTGTGCTGATTTCAACATTCCAGCAGGGAAGTTCGTGCAAAAGAAACCTCATTCAGTTCATCTGTGTTCTCGTGTTTGGTTCCTAATCTGCCAGCGGCTCATCAAATAGTGCAAAAGGCCCAAGTTCAGAAAAAGATTTTATTTTTAGAATAACCCTGGAAGCGTCAGCTCAAAAAAAAATCAGCCGGCATTATACATGAAATCAACCCCAATCTACAAACTATTGCAACTTAACACCTTGTACTTCTTCCTCACCTACTGCCAAATAATGTTTGAGCAACTGAAATCAGATGTCATTTTAGCGAGTGAGTGGGCAATCGCAGGTGGTCCCGAGTCAGTGCTGATCCAGACCAGTTGCTCAGTCCTCACCAGGACAGCATGGCGAACAATACAGCATACTATTCTTAGTGACAGTCTGATGCTGTGTTCACGAATTAACAAAATCAAACTGAGGGGAATGGAGAGTCAGAAGCACCAATGGCAAAGATTTTAAGCTTCTTCCTCCCTCCTCCCACGAATTAAGTTTTCAGTATGAAGATAACAATCTTTTGTTAACAGCAACCAATTAACAGATTCATACTTAATGCAGCTGAGTCACTTCAATCTCCCGTAACACTGCAGAAGCACTGTAGAGCAAACATTGTCTGTAAATGCCCAGCAGTCTCGTTTATTAAATTGTTTTATCCAATAATGACTACATTTTTCATTTTGCTTACGTTGGATAGCTGAACGTTAAGAGGTAATCTTGTTTGAGCATCCACTTCGCAGCCTCAATGAAAATCAAAGCACTCAATAAAACTGTTCAAAGTGTGTTAAAACGTGAAGAGAGCTTTGCCATCATTTCGTAATTCAGAGCCACACTATTTCGGAATTGGAAGTATGAATAAACTGGCAAATTTAAAATGCACTCTCATCACCCCGAACTAGCCACAGTTCAAGCCGTAGAGGCAAAACTCTGACCCTTCCAGCCCTTTAAAGAGTATTGTCCTCCTCACTGGCATGAAGACTGAGCTATCGCTATTGCCTCATGTGCAAAGGTAGGCAGATGCTCCGAATATCTGTCCGAGATCCAGTTTTGGTTATAAGACATTGCAATAAGAACCAGAACATTAATAAAGAACAGTGTTATTGTACATTTAACAAAACAAGCACTCTGAAAACACTCTTTGTTCAATCAGGAGGGCTGAGAATACCACAGGGAGCTAGTTAAGCAATAGCTATCCATTCTCTGCTTAAATGTGCCACCAGATCTGAGAAAGTGATCCTGATTTGCAACCTTAACTCATTTTTAACTTCAGTGATCACTGCAACACCAGCCCAGCCAGCAGGGAGCACTCATATCACCATTAGCCAAAGATAATTGTCCTATTATGTGACAAATTATGGACAGAGCAATGAACAAGTGTCAAATAGTTAAACAAGTGTGTCCTGTATGTTCAAGTTTGACTTGTGAAATTCAAAGTTCACGTACTGCCACCTCTGCTTTCGCAAGTCATTGACAGCAGGCCAAAAGCTTACTACAGTAGACATTTTAAAATATCAGGTACAGTATTATGTTATTCTAATCAAAACAGTACACTTATTCCAAAGCACATCCTCATCATCCTGTTGGCCAAATGCTGGACATTCCCTGCCACTTCATAAGCCAGGCAAAAAGATGAGGAAGATCAGGGTCACAAATGATCAAGTCTCGTCAACAATCAACAGAGCAATGAAGCTATAGTCTTACAGCATCACACTTAATACTCAGTGTTCATGCAACGCCCACCAAACCTTGAGTCAATTGACATGATACATCCAACCCAAACAAATTATTATTTTAAAATAATTAGCTGATTCCCATTCAGGGACCAGAAGCTTTCACCAAAAGGGACCACTGTCAAACCTACCCCAGCTCTGCCACTGGGAGAATATCGAGTCAGCCAGTCGGGGACTGCCAAATTGTTCAAAATCTACCTCTTGTGCTTTTCCCCTAATGTTATAATAAGACAAATCCTGTGAAGGGTGAGTTTTTCCACCAGCTGACTGCCCACCTCCAACAATTCTATAGTTCTCTTTATTATTGTTGTCCCAGAAGACATCTTGGCCACATTTGAAAGCTACACAGAACTCAATCTTGGAGAGAGCTTGGAGTCTTTCTGGCAGGTGGATCTGAAAGCAGAAGGTGTCTATGTCCACACAGCCATAGGCATTGCTCAAGTAAATGCATTCAATGTCTTGGAAGCTTTTCCAGGAATCAAAGGTGATTCTAATAATAACTTTTTTGTCATAGTCAAGATTCTTAACTTTTACTGTTCCAGAAATGAACTTCTCATGGATCACACAGTCTTCAAGGCAGACAAAGTTCTCTTGCAGTCGAGAACGGAAGCTTAAATAATCTTCAGAGGGGAGGTGAAAGTCTAAAGATAGCTTGTCATTCTTGTTAGGTTGTGGATCACAGTCTGCAAGGTCAGAGAGCTCAAACTGAAGATCTGACAAATCATCCTCAAAGTCCGAGAACATTCGAACAGCAGTGAGTGAAAAACCCTTCATATCAGCAAAAACTACCTTCTTTTTCTCAGCACTAGCAGGGGGGCAAACTTTCCATTTCTCCTTGTCCAGGCATTCTGCACTTCGAAGATTCAGGCACGAGCGCAGAGGCTCCAGTCTGGATTTGTTGACTCCTCTGAAGTCCTGGTGGCTCAAGAAACTGTGAAAGGGAGGGGAGTGATTAAGGCAAAGCTTCCTGGCAAAATCGACAGGCATGGCTGGAGGATGTGACAGCTGAAGACAGCAGGCAGTCAAATTCCTGCAGAAAGGAAAGGGGGAGGTGGAGTAAGAGAAGTAGACAACAAAAAATAGATTATTATGCAGAAATTGCACAGTTATTGTGGCAGGAAAGCTCCATCCCCATCAGGCAAAGCAGGAGCTGCTGTGAATGAGCACCAGATGTCTTCTGATTTGCTTTCTACCAACATCACAGTACAACACTGTACACTATGGCCAACTATGCAACTTCCTTCTAAAAATGTGAAATACACACGCTAATGGCTACTGAAACCCAAGAAAAGAAATGGGAAAATGCCCAGTGTCAGACAAAATTAATCTAGACCTTCACAAGCAAAAGGTCATTCCCCACATTGACAGAGGCAGTTAGACACAGCCCCCTCCTACAACACACACACACACACACACACACACACACACACACACACACACACACACACACACACACACACACACACACACACACACACACACACACACACACACACACACACACACACACACACACACACACCCTGCCCCTCCCCTCCAGGTACAAACAAATTCATTTTGTACCCCCTTACCTAGCCGCAGCCAACCTTGTCTGCCCTTCATCTCCGCCCCCCAGTTCACCCCAGTATAGGCAGCCTGCCCTTTCTCCCATCAGCCCTCCCCCCCTTACTCAGATACAGGCACTCTATCGCACCCATGCCCACCCCCTACCCAGTTACAGACAGCTTGTCCCCACCCTTCCCCGTTACAGGCATCCTATCCTCCTCCTCCCCCCCACCCTTGACTCACTCCCCCCAGGTACAGGGAGCCTATACGCTCCCCCCCATAAAAAAAATTAACAAACAGCCTCCTCGTACCTGAGCCTGGACTCAGTTCTGCTGTGGGTGAGGGTTGAGGAGTAACAGGCCCACATGAGCAGCACCCCGAGCCGCAGGATGCCCCGGAACAGGCGCCGGTCTGACTCTACCTTCAGCCGCCGCCGCCCCACGACGACCGGCTGACCCCGCCCCGGCGACCGCCCGCCAATGGCGAGCCCAGCTCGAGCACCGGCAGCCAATCAGCAGGCGCAAGAAGGGGGCCGTGTGTCAGCGGGAGAGGGATCCGCGGGGTCCCTTCTCTCAGCAGGCGGCTCCGCGATTAAAGAGGGGCCGCTGTGGACGAGATGTGCTCATGCGGGACATATCTGGAACAATTCACCGATTTCATCCCCTGATTCCCAACAATTACCGGGCAAATCTACAGAATCACTTAAACCCCACCACTATAATCCGCTGCGGTAAATCTCACGGCGTGAAAGTCATTGCCAAGTTTCCCACCTTAAGTACTGGGTGGATTACCGAGTGTTTCACAACTCGGGAGCTCTCGCCTGATTCTGATAATGTACAGTACTGATCTAACAACACATTTGGAATCTACTCGAACAGACAGTATACTTGGAATAGCACAGGGGACAATTGGATGGGCGTGTTTAGGGAGAAGTTGAGTCTGACAACTCTGAACTTTTTTTGAATCCGATTTCTAAATGGACATAGAACCTATAAACACTACTTCACTTTTTATTATTTGTTTTTCCCCTACTATTTTTAAATTTAGCCATTTAATATACATATATATACTTACTGTAATTCGTGTTTTTAAAAATATTTATCATGTATTTCACTGCACTGAACCGCTAAGTTAACACATTTCACGACATACGCCAGTGATATTGAAGGTGAACCTGACTTTCTGTGGAGGTAATGAGAGCCGCGCGTTTGATGCAGTCTACATGATGTTCGTGTCCAGAATCACACATGCTAAGCTTGTTTAATTAAAGTAAAAGCACACGGCAAATTGGGCGTTAAAAAAACGGAAAGCCGGTGGAATTAATGGCTGACCAGTTTTACAGTTAGACTGTTACCCTGGGTTTTCAAATAATCAGAACTTTGCCTTTCCTTAACACATAATGATGATTTAAAGAACAAAGCAGATAGATGCTATGTGGTTTAAACTGGGGAAGAATGCTTCAGACTGTGAGGAGTTATGATCCGCTCATTTGAGCAGAAAAGGGCAAGAAGAATTTGACCAAAATTAGTGTGAGATGACGGAGGAGACCCTTCATTCTTTCCAGTCCTGATGAAGGGTCTCGGCCCAAAAGGTCAACTCTTTTCCATCCATGCTGCCTGGCCTGCTGAGTTCCTCCAGCATTTTGTGCGTGTTACTTTGGATTTCCAGCATTTTCTCGTGTCCTCAAATAAATATCTCCTTTGTTCAAATCATACCACCCCACACACACAAACAAGATCTGGCCAATCTCTCCTTGTAACTGATTTTCTACAGCCCTGGTATCTTCAACTCCCCCCCTCCCCCCCAATTCTCTATCAGAGGCAACTTACGGCAGCCAGTCAACCTATAACCATCCTGCCGGTGGAATGTGGGATCCTCCAACATTTTGAGTGTGATATTTATTTGAGGTTCTTTTTCTGAGGGGCTTAGAGGATGAACACATTTCCACTGAGGAGAGGAAAATAACTGATTGACATCTATTGATTTAACTTAGTATATTATTAGTAGGAGTTTGAGGGAATGAATTTTCACCAAAAGGGAGACAAGGATTAAGAAGTCGTGGTGGAAAACACCAGAATTAGAATCAGATTCATTATCACCAGCATGTGTTGCGAAATTTGTTAACTTAGCAGCAGCAGTTCAATGGAATGCATTAGAATACAGGAAGCAAAAAATGAATAAATCAATTACAGTATTGAATAGATTAAAAATAGTGCAACAATGGAAATAATATATACTTTTTTTTAAAAGTGAGGTAGAGTTCACGGGTTCAATGTCCATTTAGGAATCTGATGGCAGAGGGGAAGAAGTTGTTCCTGAATTACTGAGTTTGTGCCTTCAGGCTTCTGTACCTCCTTCCCGACAAGGAGGAGACGACCTGCCCTGGGTGCTGGGGGTCCTTAGTAATGGACGCTGCCTTTCTGTGGCACTGCCCCTTGAAGATACAGAGGCTAGTACCCAACATGGAGCTGACTAATTTTAGAACTTTTTGTAGCTTATTTCAGTCTTGTACAGTCACTTCCTCTCCCCGCCCCACCTGTACCAGACGGTGATGCAGCCTGTCAGAAGGCATTCCATGATACATCTATAGAAGTTTGAGTGCTTTAGGTGACAAACCAAATCTCTTAACCATCACCAGCATGATTAAAAAACACCTGAATGTGCATTTAACATGTTGTAACCTGCAGACCAAGCCAAGAAGAACATTGACCTGAGAAGCTCATTTGTTTTTGGCCAGAATGGAGACAATGGGCTAGAAAGTCTCTTTCTATGTCATAAATTTCTATGATTCTGTTTAAGGCTGGATGATTCTGGCTAGGTGTTGTATTTTTAGTAAGGAAAGAGCATTAGCATCACAAAAACAAGAAAATCTGCAGATGCCGGAAATCCAAAGCAACACACACAAAATGCTGGAGGAACTCAGCAGGCCAGGCAGCATGGATGGTGTCATAAGGTGGGTGTTAGGAACAGACCCAAATGCAAGACACAGACACTGAAGTACTAGGGAGAGGACTAGGTGTATCAAGAAAGCAAGGGAAGTGGGGAAGAAACAACGCTGGACAAGACACAGGCCCTGGATGAGACTAGGATACAGGGCATGGGCTAGGACTAGACTAGGAAAACAGGACCTGGACGAGGAACTAGGAACTGGGAATTAGGAACTTGGACAAGGTCTCCAAGCCAGAGACTGGACAGGGAGCCGGAACCTGGGTCTTGACTTAGGCTCGGACTCCGGATCCAGGCAAGAACTGGACATGGCAAGGCAACAGGACTGGACGTGAGGGCAGGACGCAGGACTCCAGGGCTGGACGAGGACATGAAGCTCAGACTTGGTCTTGATCCAGGGAGAGCAGGAATGCAGAGCCTGGGTCGAGGGAGAGCAAAGCAGAAGCAGGGAGAGGCGTAGCTGGACACGGACACTAGCCCTGGACAAGACCAGGACTCAGGGCCTAGGCTACAACTTGGACTTGGACACAGACTGGAACCTCCTCGGAGCTTTGGACTTGAGCACAGGAACATAGAACACAGAGCCAGGACCCCTCCTTGGGAACAGGACATAGGGCCAGGGCTTTACACAGAGCCAGGACCCCTCCTTGGGAACAGGACATAGGGCCAGGACTTTACATAGAGTCAGGACCCCTCCTTCGGAACAGGACATAGGGCCAGGGCTTTACACAGAGCCGGGACCCCTCCTTGGGAACAGGACATAGGGCCAGGACTTTACATAGAGTCGGGACCCCTCCTTCGGAACAGGACATAGGGCCAGGACTTTACACAGAGTCGGGACCCCTCCTTGGGAACAGGACATAGGGCCAGGGCTTTACATAGAGTCAGGACCCCTCCTTGGGAACAGGACATAGGGCCAGGGCTTTACATAGAGTCAGGACCCCTCCTTGGGAACAGGACATAGGGCCAGGACTTTACATAGAGTCAGGACCCCTCCTTCGGAACAGGACATAGGGCCAGGGCTTTACATAGAGTCAGGACCCCTCCTTGGGAACAGGACATAGGGCCAGGGCTTTACATAGAGTCAGGACCCCTCCTTGGGAACAGGACATAGGGCCAGGGCTTTACATAGAGTCAGGACCCCTCCTTGGGAACAGGACATAGGGCCAGGACTTTACATAGAGTCAGGACCCCTTCTTCGGAACAGGACATAGGGCCAGGGCTTTACATAGAGTCAGGACCCCTCCTTGGGAACAGGACATAGGGCCAGGGCTTTACATAGAGTCAGGACCCCTCCTTGGGAACAGGACATAGGGCCAGGGCTTTACATAGAGTCAGGACCCCTCCTTGGGAACAGGACATAGGGCCAGGGCTTTACATAGAGTCAGGACCCCTCCTTGGGAACAGGACATAGGGCCAGGGCTTTACATAGAGTCAGGACCCCTCCTTGGGGATGGGACTTAGGGCCTGGACTCATACATGGACACTAACCACAGGGACACAAAGAGACAGTTCCAAGCTCAACAATAGATAGTTCCTTCTGTTGGCGTGGCAAGGCTCCGGTCTCACTCCAGCGGCTGAACTTGACAGTGATACAGGCGAGGTTGCTGGCAGGGCTTCGGGCCAGGCTTCAGAGGGAAGGAAGGGAACAGTCCAGCCTCAGGGTAATGGCAAAGACAGCCTGACTTACCCCACAGAGGCAAGGACAGAATACCAACAAGATGAACCCACAACTACACTTGGACCCAGGGCCACTTATGTTCCAGCCCCAATATGAGAATCAGGTGCCTGTGATTAAGCCCAACTGAAACAACGGACAGCCAGAAGACCCGGAGTCCGGAGTCCATGGACCGGACCGTGAACTGGAACGCAGACTAACGGACCGAACCATGACAGATGGAAAAGAGTAAACAGTCAACGTTTTGGGCCGAGACCCTTCATCAGGACTGGAAAGAAAGAGAAGTCTCGCATGTTTGATCATTTACCATAGAGTATTCACCATTTTAAGACTCTCACACCACAAAACCCAGCTTTAGCAGAATATTACACACACACAGGATGGAGGGGAATTTTAGAACTCTGCACAACTGCTATCCACAGACTTAGTAGCACAGTCTAGGTTAATGAACAGAAAACAGAAAACATCATTAAGGAGTCAAATATTAATGACGCGATTGTGGAAGAAAGGTATTTGTGGAGTATCATTCCTCCCGAGTTTTTCCATCTGTAACTCAGGAGGGCTTGGAAAACTAAAGTGAGTTACTCACAAACTCAGGGAAAAGGCTATGCTTGCCAAACAGGAACAAAACAAGTGGCAGGAAACATTCCAGATTCCAAAGGCTGCTTAAAGGGGAAACAATAAACCAGCAGATATTGCACAGGTTTAATGGAAATTTGTAGAGAAAATTATCGCAACAGTCACAGGGGCTGAACAGGAATAGTTCTGCCCACCAACAAGAGTGCAGTTCCCCTCACAAATGACCCTCCCAGAAGAGCCTACGTGTGGGGTCAACCACTGGGCACAGGACTCCCTTGGCTACCCAGGGCGTCAGAATCCAGAGGCCAATTTACCGTACACTATGACATCACAGAGGAAAGGAAATGGCCAGGGGGATGGATCTTAAAATTGCTTCAGAATGTGTCAGCAGCTTAAGGGCAGAGGAAACAGAAGATAAACAGAACTGTGTTTCTGCAAAATCTCTAACCCATGTTGAAAGTGTGAAGCTGAAAGCACGTCACTGCCACTGCAGAAAGTGTTGCTCGCCCTTGTGAAATAACCACTATTACTGAAACAACTTCCCTTAATATTTCTTCACATCCTTCCTTTATCTGCTCTTCATCCTCTCCTGACGGGATGCATGCATTGTGCTGATCAGCTCTGATATGTTAGCTTTGTGATACACACAAGATGCTGGAGGAACTCAGCATCGATGGAAAGGAGTACCGCTGATGTTTCGGGCCCAGACCCGTCAGCAGGACTGGAGAGAAGAAAGATGAGGAGTCAGAGTTAGAAGTTGGAGGAGAGGAGAGAAAAATATTAAGGGGGAAGTGGTGAAGTAAAGAGCTGGGAAGTTGATTGGTGAAAGTGATACAGGGCTGGAGAAGGGGGAGTCTGATAGGAGAGGACAGAAGGCCATGGAAGAAAGAAAAGGGGGGAGGAGCATCAGAGGGAGGTGGTGGGCAGGGAAGGAGATAAGGTGAGAGAGGGAAAAGGGGATGGGGAATGGTGAAGTGGAGCAGAGGCCATTACCAAAAGTTAGAGAAATCAATGTTCATGCCATCAGGTTGGAGGCTACCCAGACGGAATATAAGTTGTTGCTCCTCCAACTTGAGTGTGGCCTCATTGTGACAGTAGAGGAGGCCATGAATGGACATGTTGGAACAGGACTGGGAAGAGGAATTAAAATAGGTGGCCACTGGAAGATCCCATTTTTTCTGGCGGATGGAACAGAACCGCTCAGAGATGTGGTCTTCCAATCTATGTCGAGTCTCACCGATATACAATAGGTGACCCCAACAGACTCACGCTTGAAGTGTTGTGTCACCTGGAAGGGTTGTTTGGGGCCCGGAATGGTAGTGAGGGTGTAGGGGCAGGTGTAGCTTTTGTTCCACTTACGAGGATAAGTGCCTGGAGATCAGTGGGGAGGGATGAATAGACAAGGGAGTTGTGTAGGGAATGTAGGAATGAAAGATGTGCTTGGTGGTGGGATCCCGTTAGAGAAGGTGGAAGTTACGGAGAATTATGTGCTGAACATGGAGGCTGGTGAGGTGGTAGGTGAGGACAAGAGGAACCTTGGACATTTGACCGCTCTTGGACTGAACACTTTGGAGTTTAGAAGAATGAGGGGGGTCCTCATAGAAACATTTTGAATGTTGAAAGGCTTGGACAGAGTGGATGTGGCAAAGTTGTTTCCCATGGTGGGGGAGTCTAGTACGAGAGGACATGACTTGAGGATTGCAGGGCGCCCATTCAGAACAGAGATGCGAAAAAAAATTTTTAGCCAGAGGGTGGTGAATCTATGGAATTTGTTGCCACGGGCAGCAGTGGAGGCTAAGTCATTGGGTGTGTTTAAGGCAGAGATTGATAGGTATCTGAGTAGTCAGGGCATCAAAGGTTATGGCGAGAAGGCAGGGGAATGGGACTAAAGGGAGATTGGATCAGCTTATGATGAAATGGTGGAGCAGACTCGATGGGCCGAATGGCCAACTTCTACTCCTTTGTCTTATGCTCTTATCTTTGGTAGGGTGGCGGGAGGATGGGGTGAGGGCAGATGTGCGGGGAATGGAAGAGATGCAGTTGAGGACAGAGTTGATGGTGGAGGAAGGGAAGCCCCTTTCTTTAAAGAAGGAGGACATCTCCTTTGTTCTGGAGTGAAAAGCCTCATCCTGAGAGCTGAAGCGGTGGAGATGGAGGAATTGAGGGAAAGGGATGGTATTTTTGCAAGTAGTAAGGCGGGAAGAGGTATAGTCCAGGTAGCTGTGAGAGTCAGTGGGTTTGTAGTAGACATCAGTGGATAAGCTGTCTGCAGAGATAGACAGAGAGATCGAGAAAGGGAAGGGAAGTGTCAGAAACGGACCAAGTAAATTTGAGGGCAGGGTGGAAGTTGAAGGCAAAGTTGATGAAGTCGATGGGCTCGGTATGGGTGCAGGAAGCAGCACCAATGCAGTCATTGATGTAGCACAGGCTGTCAAGAAGGCTGATGGAACGTCGGCCTTCCTTGCTAGAGGGATTGAGTTTAAGAGCAGGGAGGTCATGCTGCAACTGTACAGGGTATTGGTGAGGCTGCACCTGGAGTACTGTGTGCAGTTCTGGTCTCCTTGCTCGAGGAAGGATATACTGGCTTTGGAGGTGGTGCAGAGGAGGTTCACCAGGTTGATTCCAGAGATGAGTGGGTGAGGCTATGAGGAGAGATTGAGTTCCCTGTGACTGTACTCACTGGAGTTCAGAAGAATGAGAAGAGATCTTATAGAAACATATAAAACTATGAAAGGGATAGATGAGATAGAGGCCGGAAAGTTGTTTTCTCTGGTAGGTGAGACTAGAACTAGGGGACATGGCCTCAAGATTTGGGGAGTAGATTTAGGACAGAGATGAGGAGGAACTGCTTTTCCCAGAGAGTGGTGAATCTGTGGAATTCTCTGCCCAATGAAGAAATGAAGGCTACCTCAATGAATATATTTAAAACAATGAGTAAGATAGGTTTTTTGCAGAGCAGGGGAATTAAGGGTTATGGAGAAAAGGCAGGTAGGTGGAGATGAGTCCATGGCCAGATCAGCCATGATCTTACTGAATGGCGGAGCCTGCTCGACGGGCCGGATGGCCGACTCCTGCTCATATTCCTTATGTTCTTATGTAAAAGTGGGGGAGTGACACCAGTCTAGGCTTGGACTGTTCCACATAGCTGACAATAAGACGGGCATAGCTGGGACCCGTGCGAGTGCACATGGCTACATCTTTTGTTTGAAGGACGTGGGAGGAACCAAAGGAGAAATTATTAAGAGTGAGGACAAGTTCTGCTAGATGGAGGAGAGTGGTGCTGGAAGGGAACGGGTTAAGTCTGGTGTCCAGAAAGAAACGAAGAAACTTGAGGCCTTCCTGGTGGGGGATGGAGGTGTATAGGGACTGGACATCCAGAATGAAAATAAAATGGTCAGGCCAGGGAACTTGAAATCATTCAAAAGATCAAGAGTGTGTGAGTGTACAGGAACGAGCTGAAACAATGGGTCTAC
Organism: Hemitrygon akajei; assembly: GCF_048418815.1. NCBI lineage: Eukaryota > Metazoa > Chordata > Chondrichthyes > Myliobatiformes > Dasyatidae > Hemitrygon > Hemitrygon akajei. The sequence goes on along the minus strand of NC_133124.1, from coordinate 188,494,824 downwards.
CTGGACAGGCAGGTTTGTGGATCTTGGGTGGGAGGTAGAGATGGGAAGTGCGGAGTGAGGGAACTATGAGGTTAGTGGCAGTGGATGGGAGATCCCCAGAGCTGATAATGTTGCCTACTTCTTTGGCAAGGACTCGCCACCCCACACTGATGACCCTTCTCCCGCCTTCAACCCTCCTCCTCTTCCTGGACACCCCGCTCTGGATCTTTTCATTGTCAACTGCCAACGAGTCATCAACTGTCTCGACTTCACCAACCCTCTCTCCAATTCCAACCTCACTCCTTCCGAACACACTGCTCTCCACTCTCTCCTCACAATCAAACCTGCAGATAAGGGGGGAGGGTTCTGTAGTAGTCTGGCAGACTACCTTGCTGAGGCCCAGTGACAACCCTCAAACACCTCCTCTTTCTTACCCCTCGAACAAGATCCCACTAAGCTGCACCAGGCCATTGTCTCCCATACC